>NC_134485.1:248102022-248444723 GCF_040206685.1 Ascaphus truei
ATGTGTAAATATTGAACAAACAGTTATTGTATGTTCTGTATTTATGAGTACCTAACAGCATCAGTTCATTAACCGAAAATGTGTGTGTGCAAGTGAACATAAATAGTTGTAATAACAATGTACATGCCTGTGTACTTAGAACTTTTGAGTTCCCTAACATACAACATACTATGTTTCTGCAGTAATGCGTGAGGATAAATTGATTAAATTTGTACATAAAAATCATATGTTGTGTAGTCATATCAGTACTCACATTCTTAATAATATGTTCTTAATAAATCCCTCATTGAAGACTTCCAATTGAATTAAGGAATATAAACAAGACCATTTTAATCAATATAATAGGTCTATTACCCTCTATCTCAACTGCTCATTTGATACTTATTTTTAGACTTCCTTTTAAACACTCACAGGAGACATATGATCAATAAAGGTTTTCTAAATATGCCACCTGTTTTTAAAACACTGTTATGTGCAACACCAAAATTAAATTGTTATAAACTGATGAATTAGTATGCAACCGGTTGAAAATGGACAGCTACACAGTCAGAGCAAATCCAGCAATGTAAAGGTTAAAGAGCGAAGACTCCACAAGGTATAAAAGACTACTGCTACCCCGAACTTGCTGACGTCACTGAGGAAGCATTGGCAAAACGCGTCTGACGTTTTTTGGTCTCTACAAGCCACCATAGTGAGGAGGTCTGATTTCCCTGGCCCAGCGTCTCGCCGTCTGCGCATGCGCATGCACAGCGGAGCAAGGAAGCCTGGAATTGTCTGCACGGGGAAGATAGGCGGCCGGAGGGGGAGGACATAGCCTGTGCACGGGCTCTGGACATCCGCACTGCGGCCACCTGCAACCCAAGCCACAGACAGTATACATCTTCCAAGCGGGAACCAGTAGAGACAGGACACCACTGCCCAGAAAGGGACAAGTTGTGGAGCCTGGCGGCATCTCCTTCCTATGCTCGAATTGATCGGTCGCTTGTAAGTTTTAAATCTCAAGTTTTTATTCGTTAATAAACTGTATTGCACTATTTTTTCCCTTTTATTTTTTACTAAGGAAGATCTTAGGAGGCATTTCCTCGGCCTCAATCCATCCACCTGCACATAGAAGAGAAGACATCTGTTGAAGACACCAAGTACAAGAAGAGGAGGAGACATCAATTCAAGTTTTGAGAGTTTTTAATGTGAGTGTGTCCCCAGTCAGCAAGTTTGAATTAATAACAGCCATCCCTTGTCTTCATCTCTCACCCCTCCCAAACCCCCCCCCTTCCCTCCACCCTGTTGAAAAAGTGTGCAAAACTTTGAGCTGTCTTTTTTCACTGTGGCCCTTCTCTCTCTCCTTTGCCTTGCATATAATACACGCCGTGGAGCCGCAAACAGAGTGACGCGCCCGAGGACATTCCACCCTTTATTCTATTCAAATCCACACAGAGGTTGGTGAATAACCTCTGAAAGACTCAGGCAGCGAAATCACTCTGTGGAAAGGACTGGAACCACATATTGAACAGTAGGAAAAATTCTTTTTTTTGGCGCAAACTTTCCCCCCTTTTTTCGAACATTCACAATGGTTATCATGAAGGTGGTCATATAGCAAAAAGTTTTGTTTTTGGTACAGGATATGTGTGGTACATTAATAGAAGATGTGGCACACCTGAATGTGGCTGTCACTCAACAAGACAACACATGCAGTGTGTGATAATGTGCCGTTGATAGTAGTTCAACTATAGATATGAGTGAACTAATGTGTGACGTACGGTTTGATAACTAATGACTTGTTGGGGCATTTAGTAGCTAGAGTTAAGCTTTCAAATGAGTGTGATTAACTTCAGTTGTGCTAGTCAGGTTGTAAGAACGGTATTCCCTTCCCCAAAAACCCTAATCAGCCAGACCTTTCAATTACTTCAAACAGGTGAAAATGGTGTGAACTAAGTTGACCCTAAGATGACCCTGTAATTTGTGTGTGTGCTGAACCCCACCCCCTCTGTTGACGTGTATGCTGTGATGAGATATTCATTGCAGCTGCTTTAACACAATGGTAGAGGAGCTAAATAGTCGTCTGCAGTGTTTAAGTTATGAACACAATGACATAACATATGCTACGTGTGCCTCATTATGCTGTCTGTATATGACATAAAGCAAAAATGGACCTTTTCATAAACAACTATAGATGTGTTAGTGCAAGTGATGTTTGTATGCCGTTGCATGCAATATATTTGATGCATGCTTAGAATAGGCAGTAATGTCGTGTTTGTAGGAGTAAAATAAATAAAATACACAATAATATTATACATATTTATGTTCTGTACCTGTAGCTAGTAATAATTTCTCATTAGCATGTGTTACACATGTGTACTACCCTGTTGTTCCCCATCTTCGCCCACCATCAATTGCTTCCACTGCAGCAATGCATTTTGGGAATTCACATGTAAATGACCACGCAATGGCACGTGCTATATTAGTTACTGCTTTTAGTAGGACTACAACATATATGTCTATTTTGAGATATATATATATACAGAATCAGACATATACATATATAGATACAGGTATGCTTATATTGTGAAGACAGTATAAAAAGCAGCGGAAATATGCAAAATAACTGTAAGCAACGACACGCCTAGTACAGTAATATTTCTCACCTGGTGGAAATTGTGAGGGATAAATTCCAATATCACGGTCACCGGCCAAGCCCTCCACGAAGACGGGAAGTAATTTTGCCCAAAGCAGCTCCTCTAATGGAGTTAATATCAGACATTGTGGTGTCGGCCCACCTCCAGTGCCAGTAGCATGCACGTGATGGTCTTGTATTTTCTGTTTTAATTTTGACCGAATATCGTCAAATCTCTTGCGACAATTATCCTTGACCCTGACACTATTCCCACACGCATTGACACCAATTACTATTGTGTCCCACATTTCTTTTTTGCTTGATGAACTTGTCCGCCCTTGAAAAACATAGAAAATATATGAGGTTAATTAATAATAATACAAGCACCAGTTTCCTACACTGCTAGCTGTTCCAAGAGAAAGCAAACATGCTGTTTTAGGTGTAATATGTGAAGCACATGAGCATTCACTACTAAACCTATACATGTAAGCAAGGTTGCATTAATATTGTATGCAGTTATCGCAAATTGAACGCCTGAGTTTTGTTGTCCTTGTAACGCATGATAAAAAGCTGTGTTTCCACACTAATTAACATAGAAAGATATTCTGTACCCATATTTGCATATGAACAAAACTCAGATGACCTAGGATCACATGTATTTGAAGAATAAATGGAAAGGTACACTTACCTACTAAATGTCCATAGATACTGTCATAGTGCTCCAGAATCCCAGTGACAAGAGCTCTATTTTCCTGGTCATTGAAGCGAGGATTACGTGGCTTCTCCACACGTTTCTTCCGAGCAGGTTTAGGCTCAGAGCTTGGCTGGTGCTGACTGGACTCTCCTTCTTCCAATGGAAGAGACTCCAAAAGCTGGCCACCAGTAAGCACGCCACCACCAGACACCCCATCAGCAACTACACCACCAGCAGCACTCCCAGCACCAGCACTCCCAGCAACAGCACTCGCACTCCTAGCACCAGCACTCCCACTCCCAGCAACAGCACTCGCACTCCTAGCACCAGCACTCCCACTCCCAGCAACAGCACTCCCACTCCTAGCACCAGCACTCCCACTCCCAGCAACAGCACTCACACTCCCAGCAACAGCACTCACACTCCCAGCAACACCACTTGCAGCAACAGCACTCCCACTCCCAGCAACAGCACTCGCACTCCCAGCAACAGCACTCGCACTCCTAGCAACATCACTCCCCTGAACAGTACGTTCACTCTGACGCGTACTCGCACGAGTAGCACTCCCACTCCCACCAGCATCACTCTTCCCACGCTTTGCGGGCATACTTACAGTACTCACAAAAAACAGACAACAAATGTACAGCCAATCACACGAAACACTTCCACATATAAAACAAGACAAAGATGTAAACAAAACAACAAAGGACAAAGCTCTCACAATACACAACAAGTCTCTCAGTCAATATGCAAATATTAAATCACCCAGCTCTGTGCGTCTCTCTCTCTCTCACTCCCAACAACACAGAGAATGATTAACAGTACATGTTGCCTTTAAATATGGCGTGCTATCCAATACATGCTTGGTTCGCCTGATTCAGCAAGATTTGTGATTGGGCAACCTAACAGCACCCCGCCACGTACACCGATACACCTGTGTGTGATCGGCAAATCATCGTGAGAGTGGGCGGATTTGTTTACGGCTTGATTTTGAATGTATTCGGCACTTACTGCATACGGAGAGGGAAAATCGCCAATAACATGAGTAATCGGTAAGCTTGACGATTTCACATATTCGTCGCTTACTGCATGAGGCCCATAAGGCTGTAATATAGCGTGGCGTCAATTTCTAGTTATCACATATCTATTGTGTTCCATTCTTTCATATTTTTCATCTAGGGGATGCTGTCTGCTGTTTTTTGCTAGAGATACGTGATTTAAGGTGCCCCTTCTCCCCTACTGATAGATTATAACTTTAACTGTGCAGCTCTAGTCTAGGGTAGCATACTGGCTTACCAGCTATTACCCTTATTTCTTATTACCTCATATTTGTGTTAAGACACTCTAACTTAATGTTGTTTTTAATGTCATTTGTATCACTTTATGACACACTGTCACTTTATTGTTGCACTGCTTTTGTTTTGCAGCAGTAAAGTTAATTATGTTTGGTGACTTTTATTGGTTTGGCGCCCAAAGAGGGTATATAATGCACATTATGTTCATTACACAGTATCTTGATAAAGGTTCGCACATGGACCAAAATTTTGTTCACTGCCAATTAATGTAATTTATTGTGAAAGATTACTGGAGTGTCACTTTATTCTGTTTTACATCTTGGATTGTCGGCGGCTTCTGCTGTTGCGCTGGATCATTATCTCTGAGTACCGGTAGCAGTTACTTTAGTACCGTGAGTGTATCACCATCTTAACTACATCTATACAGCTCTCCCTCCCCATGTTGTAGGGTTATGTATATAGGATGAGACTGCTACAGTAACTACCTACTGTACACACCCTTATGAGAACCCATTGACGTTAGACTGTTTAAATGTTTCCCTACTATTTTAATTTAAATTATTAATACATTGGTTTTATTATACATTCACGTTACATTACTTGGAACCTCCTGTCCTATTCATTGTGGACCTTTACGTGTTATTGTTATCAGGAGTGCAACTCTAGACATGGGACCAGCAGTCCCACTATTTTGTATTCTGATACCAATGAGTACATGTTATCTGGGATCTTTTTGTTGTTTGTAACATCATTTTCTGCCTATTTGGGGTTTTAGAGCTGCAATTTGCATGTTTTTCAATTCACTTTCTGTTGTTAGATTACATGTGATATATCATTTTAGGCATTATACTGTACAGTAGCCATGTATCACACTATTTGGGAGCACTTTCTAATTCTTTCACATTACTTACAAATGAAATGGAAAAAAGTAGGTCAATCCTTGATGGAGAAAGAGTCAGAAGTGCTCAATATCAGGCTGTAGCTGCAAAGGAAAATAAGATCTTATTTGCATAAAAAGGGGCATAGATGGAAGGTAAGAAAGCATAACTATGCTACTGTATAAATCCTTAGCAAGACCAAATATAAAGAAGACATTATGAACTAGAAAAAGTACAGCAAAGATCCCCCCCCTCCCAATAAATAAAGGGATTTGAAGATCTGACTTATGAAGAAAGGCTAGCTTTTGTTTGTTTAGATTATAAAAGAGTCACCTAAGAAGGCATATAGTCATGTTCACAAATATATTCTGGGTCAATACAAGCAACTTTCAAGAGAATAATTCATCCCAAGGATAAAATAAACGACACAGGGGCCTATGCAGTAAGCAGTGATAAGCCCCTTATCACCAGCTTCTCACGAAAAATGCCTTCTGCTATTCAGTAAGCCCAGAGAAGCTGGCGATAAGAGCAAAACTCGCCATTTTGTTTTGTCCATTAAAGTACTGTATGTGTTTGGTGGGGGCTGGGGGTGGGGGGTTGATTTAAATGTAGGCCATGTTTTATTTTTTTACATACAAGATTGGTACCGCAGGGTAGCGGGGACCGATGGAGACCACCTGAGGACCCCCGGATGCCCATGGGTACCACCTGAGGACCCCCACCCAGGAAGTAGCTGAGGACCCATGGGGGACACCTTCGGGGAAGAACCGGGGACCCCACAGCTTTGAGGGCCCTGCAGACCTGCAGGGACCACTTGAGGTCCCCATACACCCGTGGGAACACCCGAGGGCCCACAGACCCCCATGGGAACCACCCGAGGGCCCCAAGGCACCTGTGGGGATGACCCGTGGACCCCCAGACACCAACGGGACCACCCGTTGAGGCCCACGGCACCTAGCTGGGGCCACCCGGAGGACCCCAGACATCCATGGTACCCCCGGGGTGCACTGTGGGGCCTGCAGGCACCCATCGGGACCACCGGGGACTCCTGCCGGCCTGGGTATTAATCTTGCATGTAAAATAATAAATCATGGTTTAATGGGGGCACAGGGGTGGTTGGGGTATTGATACAGGCCCTGTTATGGGGTGCTGGTGTCCTCGCGATATAAATGTCCAGCGTCACATGATCGGAATATCCCCATGCATAGGAGATACCGGCACCCCATAACGGGGCCTGTATCTCGGGAAGTAAGGGGTCCCCGGACCTGAATCCAATGCGGTTCTGCTCCGAAGACCCCCTGCTCATCTACACTAGGAATAAAATTTAAATGTAAAAATATTTTTATTTTGGCAAGATTTTCGCAGTGAGAGTCGGATCTCTCGGCAGCAGGTACAAGTCGCCAGGTGCGCCCTTATCGGAGGGCAGCTCCTATCGCCGCCGGCAACTCGCCATGTTTGTAAATGTTGCTCTCACTGATATTCTGGCCTTTCTGCATACCGTGAGAGCAACTCGGCAAAAACCAGGCGAGTTCAAAACCCTGCCGGTAATTGCTTTCAGACTTTACTGCATTGGCCCCACAGGGTCATCCCTTAAGGTTGGAGGAGATTTTACCAGCAACAAAGGAAAGGGTTATTTACACTAAGGGCAGTTAAAATGTGAATTCATTACCCATGGAGACTGTTATGGCAGATACAATAGATATATTAAAAAAAGGCTGGACATATTTTTAGAATGGAAAGATATACAGGGTATACCAAATAAGTAAACATGGGGAGGTTGTTGATCCAGGAAGAAATCTAATTGCCATTAATGGTCTAGGAAGGAATTCCTTTTTCCCCCTTATGAGACACTGGATAATGTTTCAATTGTTTTTTTTTTGTTTGTTTGCCTTCCTCTGGCTCAATATACTGTAAATATTAATATAAGTATCTGTCATCTCAATTTAACATACAGTAGGTTTAACTCGTGGACATATGTATTTTTTCAAAATTATCTACAGTACTACACTATGTATGTAATAATGCTCCAGTATAAATCCATAGTAACTATGTAACTGACTGCCACCTTCTGCATCCAAATAACCATAATCAACATTGGAATGACTGACAGCAGACATTAGTTGTTTTAACTCTTGCAATTCTTCTGTTGAGCTAACACAAAAAGATTACTACTCTAGTATTACAAGTGCATAGATAAATAGATCATCCAGGTGTAAGGGAAATATATGGAAATATATATATGTCGTGGTGGCTATAAGAGAAGCTACTCACGTTCAAAAAAATCTCAAAAACAACTCACAGGTTATATCACCAGTGATACAGATGCCTCTGATACACCCGAGAATGCATCAAGGGATCCTTTTTTAGGAGACAGCACTGGAATGGCGCTCAGACCACCGATACCAGACTCAGACGTGGGAGAAAGATCAGGCGAGGGGGCAGGAAGCAGAAGATATCTGGAACGGGATTCAAAGCGGGGGAGAGGACGCACAAGGAGGAGGTAATTTTTAATCTTTCCTCCCATCAACTTACTTCAGCTGAGCTAAGTGTCCTCCAGAAAGGCCTCTCATATGTGCCGACCAATTGTCAAAATCCATTTTACTGGGAAGTAGACTTATTTAAATTGGATCGACAACTACGTCTTAAAGACTTTTATTCCAGGACTGAGACAGCACACTCCAACATCCTTCCATCTAACACGGCTATACATAAATTCAAGAACAAGAGTTCTTTCGACCCAGTAGTCACTAATCACATCATAACGACCTTTATGGGATTAGTAGGTAGTGACACTAGACATCATATCAAGAACCATAAGAGGAGTTTTTCCAATCTGTCTGTTGAGGAAAAACAAGCCATCAAAACACTCCAGGCTAATGATGATATCATAATAAAACCTGCTGACTAAGGTGGGGGCATTGTGATTTTGAACTACATTGATTATAGGAATGAGATCATGAGATAACTTGGGGACCCTTTTTACTACAAAAAACTTAATGGTGACCCTACAATGATCTATAAGCGTTAAATTGACTCCAATATCCAATTGGGAGTTAGCAACGCATGGATTTCTGAAGAAATCGGATCCTTCCTAACACAGTGTCATCCAGTGATACCAGTTATTTATGTACTCCCAAAAGTACACAAATCTAGCCAGAATCCACCTGGTAGACCCATCATAGCAGCGATGGGGTCCTTGTGTCAACCCTTATCCCAGTACGTTGATCACTTACTAAAACCGTTGGTGGTCAATATGAGATCGTACATTAAAGACACTACAGATTTTATTAACCAACTGGGTAAGATCACATTTGACACGTCTGATATGTTGCTGGTGACACTGGATGTCACCAGTCTTTACACGAATATCCCACACGTGGAAGGATTGGATGCCATTCGGGAGCATTATTCCATGATCACCAACCATGATGGTCCTCCCACAGAATATATTTTGCAGCTAGTAGATATCATTCTACATAAGAACTTCTTTCGTTTTGAACGTGATTTCTATCTACAGCTCACTGGGACGGCGATGGGATCAAATATGGCACCTTCGTATGCTAACCTGTTCATGAACAGCTACGAACAAGTACATATTCTAGGTGATGCCCCCCTTTCAACATACATTAAGCACTATGTACGCTATATCGACGATATCTTCCTCATTTGGGGAGGCTCAGAGGGAGAGCTTTCACAGTTTGTTACATACTTGAATCTGATTCCATCCACGATCCGTTTCACTGTCACTAAAAGCATGGACAGTATCACTTTCTTGGACACGATGATTTATAAAAAGGATGGCAAATTGGAGACTGCGATCTTCCAAAAACCCACTGATAAAAACTCCTTACTCTATGCCACCAGCCACCACCCTGAGCCACTCAAACGTGGCCTCCCTTATTCACAAATGCTGAGGGTCAAGCGTATCACCAGTGATCCCTCACTTGTTGAAGCCTCACTTTTCAAAATGGCCCAAAGGTTCATGGATCGGGGTTACCCTAGAACGGAGATTGATGCGGCCTTAAAAAGAGTTCAGGCCGTTAAGAGGGAATCTCTCCTTCTACCACGTACAGCCATTAATGGAGATCAATGCATCAACATCAGCAGTACCTACTCAACAGCTTCTAATTACATTAAGCGAAATATTCGCAAGAATTGGCATATCCTAAGCAATGATAATCAAATTGGCCAATTGTGCAAAGCACCGCCACGTATGTGTTATCGTCGTGGTAGAAATCTTCGAGACGCATTGGTACAGGCTGATCCATCGAGCAAATATACACCGACTCCATCAAGGCTTAGGAGGAAACCTGGCACGTATAAATGCCATGGCTGCATCAATTGCAGCTTCATGCAGACTGGACAATCATTCTCCCACCCACACAATGGGTATCCAATTCCCATCAAATCTTACATTAACTGTGAGACACGGTTTGTAGTTTATTTCATCAGATGTCCCTGTGGACTCTATTATATAGGGAAAACAAGCCGGATGTTTAAGGAAAGGATGGCCATTCATAGGTCCACCATCAGAAAAGCTTTGTTGGATACTGACAACGGTGATGACCTACAACACCTTCCAGTGGCAAGACACTTCAGGCAATATAAGCATGGTTTATCCACAATGAAGTGTATGCCTATCCTACAAGCCAATACATCCTCACGTGGGGGTGATAGGAATAAGTTGCTGCTTCAACTGGAGGCCAAAATGATTTATGAACTAAGAACAATGTCACCACAGGGTCTCAATGAAGATTTTCGCTTAGGATGCTTCATCTAATATGATAAAAAATCTCAACTTGACACTTGGGACATTTTTTGCACATTGTCTTTATTTTTATGCCATTTTTGCTTTTTGCTTTTGACTTTCTGTTTTTGTATTGGTGCATTATATTATCTTTGCAATTTTTTCTGCATTTTTTACACTTTTTGCATTTTTGTGGTTCTACCACATTAGCTCTTTGTTGGTTGTGTCTGTAATTTTTTGCAATTTTTTTCTATTTGTTTTTCTGTTTTGTTGCTTATTCTCCTTTCTATTGCCCTATCCACCTTATGTCCACTGTATTTAATAGTAATGCTTTATTAGTATGCCTCTGCTTTCATCTTGTGTCCAGTCCTCTGTCTTTCTGTCTCATTTTTATGCACTCACTCCCCATGTGTCTTGGGACTCCATGGTAACACTTCCCTTCCCGTCCCTTTCATTTTGTTATTTTTCCCTCTTTAACTATGGTTACCTGATGTTATGACACCTGTTCTATATTTATGCTTTTTAAACTCATGCTAGCCATGCATGCGTTATCATGCTTGCTTTATTTACATTGCGATTGAAGTTGCTGTTTGTGTCTTTTTGACGCTTCAATTAGGTATGATATGCGATGCTTTGCCCATGTGTTAGGTTGCCTATTTGAGCCAGCACTGTGTGCACATTGGTCGCTTGCGTCTTTAAGGATATTTCTCCATAGCTCATTGCAGTTACGTATGCTGTGCATGCGCGCCATTGTTGTTTGGCAGTGGTGATTAACTGATTACGTTTGACGCCATCTGATATGGTGTTTCCCAGTGCTGACGCCGGTATTTGAATGTTAGTCTCTACAGCTGCTATTTCAATTATGTATTGTTAGGATATGTTCCACAGATATGCTCTGTTGACCTCTTTGTGCAAACTAACATACGCATTGAATGCCTGTGCCTTTTAGGTATTCCCCTTATTTATTTAGTTGCGATGTACATTGCGCACGCGCGCCGCTGCTACCTAAGGCAGTAATGATCAGCATGATATATGAGACGCCATCTGAGACCACTGTCGTTCAGTGCTGATGTCATAATTGATTAGCTAGTGCTCACAGCTGTCTTACATCATGGTCTAGCCTATCAGGGATCTGTTTGTTAATGGGTGGTGGGTATACTTGTATATGTTTGTCAGGTGTCATTATGTATTAGCACTCCCTTGAGAAAGGTCCTGTGTCAAGGACCGAAACGTCGGGTTTATGTGCCGGTTTTTCTACTGAATACACGCTGCTTTTTGTACCTTTGAGTGTGCTGTCTCCTTCTTGCCTCGTGCTCTTGGGATCCTGGATCTACTCGGTAAGGAACCTATCTATACATTACCTGTATGGGACAAGCACCTTTTTACCACATATGTGTGTGCCATCTGTTTATTTTTATGGAAATATATATATATATATGTATTAATACAGTACCTTTTATGCTTCTATTCCATTATTGCAATAACAATATATTAACTTTTGTGGTACTCAGAAGCCACAAACTGGAAATTTCTAAAAGAAAGCAGCATGAATGAACTGTTCAATCTGTTGAATTAATGCATGAATCTTTTTTATCCTCAATGACCTATTTTTAAAATATTCCTAAAATGAATAAACACTTCATGAGAGATGCCATAAAAGTGTCACCAAATAAATTACCTTTGTCAATCTCATGCAGGCAACAGTAAAACATGATGGATTATCAAAAGACAAAAAGTGTCAATTACTGTGGAGAATATTAACATTATAATTTCTCAAAGTGGACAGAAAAACACATAAAGGGAATAATTTAGTTATAATGCTTTTGTTTTATTAAGAAGGAATATAAAGGAATATCCCATTGTATTAGAGTAGCTTTAAGGAATTTGCCTGTTTTATTTATACCATATTAAAATATGAAATATTCCAATTATAAAAAGATAGATCTTTGTAGAACTTGGTTTACGTTAGCAATGATAGAATCTAACATATGTGGTAATATCATCCTGCACCATAACCATTACCTGGATACATAAAATTGTCTACAGTGACCTGACGGAAGCGTTGCAAGCAGAAATCATGCTCATTGCCATGTTTCTGATTAAACAAAAAAAACTAATGTACATTGACACTGACCTACTGTATTTATTTATACTCCCAGTACAAGCCAAGTGAGGATAAGAGTCCCATTCAGAAGCTGGGACCCCTACTCTGTTAATCCATATGGGAAATTCCCCCTGTGCTGGGCCGTGATGTGCTTGGCCATGATCACAGCCGTACTTGGGCCGAGGTCTACCTGCTCAAATTGACTCAGAGTGAAGATGAATCATGCTACACCTGTAGCTAAAAAAATATGTGCTCACTTTAGCCAATCGTACACAGACCGCAATGCCCTGTTTAGGCTGCAAGAGAAAAACAGCCTGCCTCATCCTAAACTTGAAATAGAGGTGTCGACATATTGACATATTCCAGCTTATATATGCTTGGGCGCCTTTACGAGCAGCAGAAGACGGTCAATGATTTTGGTATGGACCGGGGCTACAGGCAGCTGAATAATGCCTTTCTGCATCCCAGACATATGCATATGAAAGGAGAGCTGTTCAGGCTCCTGAAGCCTTTTCAGGAAGCCACCATTTTGTGAGCAGTGATGAAGATGGCATAAATCAGATCATCCCTCTAATATTCCTCATCGAAAATACATTAATTGATATGCAGCATAATAATATCCACAATGATCATGGAAAAGATGATATGTTGGCAATGGTTGCTAAATTGCATCAATGCCTGGTGAATAACCCCCATATTGTCAGTATGAACCGGAGAGAGGAATACCTTCAGGCTATATTTTTAGTCCCTAGATTCAAAGATAGAATGAAAAACTTTTCACCCCATAATTGATTGTGTTAAGGCAGTGATAGAAAAGAAGGGAAGGCAGAGAAAAGAGGCACTTAATGGTTCACAGAAGGCAGCCTCAGTGGCCATACATTCCACACACCGAAACCGACAACAATACGATGATCACTGCTTTTTTCCTCTCAGACCTCAGGTCTAGTGACTTTTGGTAGTGGTGGTTGTTGTGGTGGGGGTAATGGGGGTGCTGGCGGTGGCAGTAACAGCAGCCAAAGTTGTGGCCATTCATATGGCAAATACTGCATCCTTATAACATGGTTCGCACTAGAGCAGAATCAGCAGAAACCTTTAATAGTGCTAGTGCTATGGTGGAGGCGTATATTGGTGTAGCCCCCTCTCCCTATGACTAAGGGAACTACGTGTGCTGAATACCTGTTTTGCTCACAGGAGGCCTAATCCTCCACCACTGGGAGCCTGGGGTGAACTCTTTCTTCCTTGGGTACATTGCCTCCATGCGATACCCATACAATATCCTAAAACCCAGGCGTGGTTCCCCCAAAGTACTGAGGGTGCCCTAGGCACTTAAACACCAGGCATCCGTAAGGCAGTCCCACAAAGTGTATGGAGTAGTGCTAACCCTGTGTGAATGTGGTGGTGCACTTTACCTCCCTGGGCACTCCTCTACCCAGGTACCACTAATAGATGAAAGGCGCAGTCAGGTACCAAAGCATGGGGCCTCCAATATAAATCTCCTCACTCCTTATCCAAGTCCACTGCGTGGGGTGAGCTACAGCTGGAGTGTCTAACCTTCACAGTCTATAAGGCCCTGGGCCTGTTCCCAAGCTGTAGGGCACTGGGTAGTCACCCTGTCACTGGATCAATAACAACACAAAGTACTAGTGGGAAGTGTCCCTATCTGGGACACTTCCCTACAACACTTATCTAAGGTGGCTCTGGGCATAACTGGGTCCTTCAGGGGAAGTCTGACCTAGTCCAGGGCTACTGGCACCCTGGACGCTACCTGCTTCCTCGCTGTCTGCTTCCCTACTGGCGCATGCGCTCCATTTCATGCCAAAACCCCTTCTATCCCTCCTAGGGGATTCTGGGACTTGAAGTCCCTTGTGGAGCTGTCTGTTATGGTCACCACACTCCTGGATTCTCTGCACATGCGCACGCTTTCGATCGCGCATGCGCAAAATTCATGATGGCGGCCCCTATTATGGGTCCGCCGCCGAGCTCTGGCGGCATCCGACCACCCATTTAGCCTCCTTCCCCACACCCTAGTTAAGAGGGGAGCTCGGCTACATAGGTGATAATTAATTCCTGGCTCCTGAGTCTGATTCTCTTGAATACCTGGCTGCTAAAACAAAATCATGTCTTTCTCTTTCAAAGGTGGCAGTGGATTGGCTGAGTTGTCCTCCTAAAAGTGTGATGTTAGAGAGAATGTTTAGTGCAGCTTTTACCATCCTAACAGACTGCCAGAGAAAACTATTCCATGGCAGCGTGGAAAGGCTCACTTTTATCAAGATGAATAAACATTTGATTCCTCCCAAATATACAGTCCCTTCACGAGGCTATGGGTGGAGCAGTGGGCTGGTAGATTATTACTAGTAGATTACTCTTCTTATTATCAGTGGGCAACATCCTCCCCCTGGTTGAGAATCCAATGTCCCGCTTGGGAACAACATACACAATACAAAGTTTATAGAATGAAAATGCACTCTTTGACTCCTGTGAGTCTCTTCTCCAATGTCTTCTTCATTGGAGAGGCTACCATAGGCTTTTTGAAGTCCCTGGGGAGGGTACATGAGGCAGTGACCCATTGCCCATTAATTGTTCGGGTGGTGCCCACCAGTCTGCATTGTTTATGGCAGAGGTTCCTTCAAAGTATCCTGGTCAGGTGCTGTTACTGTGTCCAGAGTTTCGTTAGATTCATCAAGGTCATTTGTCGGCACTACTGGAGGTGGTTCAGGTTCGTCTTCCCCCACTTGAGGAATCGGCAGTAAGTGATTTTGATGCCAGGCTCTTACCCTTCCATCTGCATCTCGGATTCGGTATACAGGGAGGCCCAGAATCTGGGATTCAATCTCGAAGGGAGCTTCTCACCAGCGGTCAGATAACTTGTGTTTCCTGGGATTCCTACATTTTGCAGGAGAACTGCATCTCAGTGAGTCAGCTACTCGAAGCTCAGAACGGAATTCCAGAATGGATTCCGTTGGATAACCGAGGACTGCCTGTATTCCACCTCATAGTTTGTATTGTACTGTAATGGTGTTCTCCAGATATGCCTATATCATATTTTACTCCTATTTTATTTCCTTTGTTCATTTTTGTCAGTGTATGTGTGTTGATCTGTCCATTTTTGGATGGGTCGCTGCAGTTAAGTCTGTAAGTCTTTTATTTAGTCTTTTTTCTCTCAACAGTGTTTAGCAATGATCGGATTTAGTGTTCAACATTCACAGTGTGATGCCTTCTCCCTCTCCTGTCTGTGCATTACTTGCTGCTGCAACGGAACATCAGCATGATTTTACTGACGTCAGTATTGGAAGTGCTCTGACTGGTGGATGGTATCCATGGTGGTGCTCAGCCCTCGAGACACTTGTTTGAAGATTATGCAAATGCTTCCTCATTCATCTTCTATGTTGTGACAGGCGACGCATGATGTAAGGATGCTTTCCAAGAGAACACAACCATTCCTGATGGCGGGCGTTTCTAGCAGCAGCAACAGATGATTGGAGCAGCAGGAGGGAGGTGGGTGAGGGCTTTGATGGGCTGTTGGACAGTATTTAAAGGTTTGTTTGTCATTTGTTCTGTAACCCTGATGAAGGTGCTTGCATCGAAACGTTGGATCGCTATGACTGTTTTTTTGCATTGATTGTTTTGCATTGCTTTTTGGTGTGCACGGCCTCAGTCAGCACAGGGGAAATGGACCAGAGAGTAATTATTTCAGCTATGTCGACCTAGGATTGCTGTGATCTATTTCCACCAGCAATCCCTGGCTATTGGAAATGTTAGAGTAGCTACATTCTGTGGGGCCTATTCACAAAGCAGTGATAAAATCAGTGCTTTTGCGTCCGACTATGGGCATCATGCAGTAAGCAGCGAAAAAATGCATTAGCCAGTTTAGCAATTAGCCATGTTTTTTGGCGTGTTAAACTGGCTGTATGCTGTATGTAGCGAATCCCTGGCGAATGAATTAGCCACCACCATTTGATAAAATGGCTAGTAATCGGTGGCGAGATGGCTGCCTGGCGAGAAACTGCCGAGAAGCCGTCCCCTGCTGAGTTGTGTTTGCAGCAGAGAGAGATCCGCTGCTCTCTCGGTGCAAACATCAGCACAATAAAAATTATTTTTAAAACCATTTTTATTCATAGTGTACATGTGCAGGGGGTCTCAGGAGCTGAACCACATTGGTTTCAGGTCCGGGGACCCCCTGTTTCCCGAGATACAGGCCCCTTTATGAGGTGCCGGTATCCCTCTGCATTTAAAAGTCCCGATCACGTGACCGCGGAATGTAAACAAAGCAGAGGGATACCGGCACCCCCAAAGGGGCCCGTATCTCGGGAAGCAGGGGGTCCCCGGACCTAAAACCAAAGCGGTTCAGCTCCGGAGACCCTTTGCACATCTACACTATGAATAAAACACACATATCAATAAACACTCGTTCCTTACCTTTGCGGCTATGTGCTATGGTAGCGAAGCAGCATGAATGTATTTTTAATAATACTGAACAGTGAGCAGGGGGCCCCCCGAGCTGAACCGCATCGCTTTGTGGACCAGGGACCTTCTTCCCGAGTTACAGGCCCCGGTATGTGTGATTGTGTGGGCAGTATTACCGCCATGTTTATAGCGTCCCATACGCTACGTGCCCGCAATAAACATGGCGTCCACACTGTAACCGATGCCCCAAACCGGGGCCTGTAACTCGGGAAGCAGAGGGTCTCTGAGCCACAAATCAATGCGGTTCAGCTCAGGGGACCCCCTGCTCCCGCACAATATTATTAAAATACATTAATGCTGCTTCATTGCCATAGCGGATAGCCACTAAGGCAATGAAGGGGTTAACGCATAATAGCATGTTTATTTGGGACAATTGCCCCCAATAAACATAGCAATACACAACATACAATACAGTAAGGGGCAACATTACTATTATCCACAAATGGATAATAGTGCAGTTGTCCATTTAAAATACATACAGAGCAATAAAGACATTAAAAACATATTGCACTCACCCATGTCCCACTGTCACGATGAAGGCCATCCTCATCTTCATCCTGCCCATGCCCCATCTGCGTCTGCAAAACAGACACAAGAATAAAAATATCCAATGTAATGTCCCCTAACCACTTAATCACCATAGCGGTTATTAACCGCTACAGTCATTAAGGGGTTAACCCACCATCACCCAGATACCCCCCCCCCCCACCCCCTGAGGCCTAACCACCCTCACCCACTACATACAAGGGAGTCCTACCACATACCCTTGGGGCCAATACCCCCTCCCCCCAGCACATACAGTACAATAATGTGCCAAATAACTATTATCCACATAGGGATAATACATTATTTGGCCATTATTTAACACATTAAATACCATAGTAAAATAAAGAAAATTCTATTAACCTCTTCAATAAGAAGGCCCCGTCGCCAGCATCATCATTCTGTTCCGTTGCCAAAATAATAAATAGCCAATACATTTCAATGACATTCACATATCAATGTAATCCTTAATCACCTTATCGGGTACTAACCTCAGAGGTAATTAAGGGGTGAAGCCATCCTGCAATGGCAACACCACTTATCCATAACATCCTCAATGAATTAAAAAGCAATTTCCTAAACAAATCTCATGTAATCTTTCAATCTGAAGCCTCAAATGCCACTTAAAACATTGCATTTACAGTGTATACATGTAGCATAACATGTAGCTACATGTACATGGGCGTCCGCAGGAGGGGGCAAGGGGGGGCACTTGCCCCCCCCCTGGATCCAGGGCCGCCAGCAGCGGGGGACAGAGGGCACTGGCGTGACAGGATTTAGCGCGCTCATGATGTGCAAGGAAGCGCGCGCGTCTCTGCAAAAAAAAAAACCTCCCTTGTCTCCTGATTGGCTGGCGCGTGTTGGCACGCTGCCAGGATTTTTTTTTTTTGGCCCTCGCAAGCTCTATCTGAGCTTGCATAGCGAGGCCCGCCCTTTCCTGCATGGAGCAAGTCAGCTGAGTACTGCTCCATGCCACTCTCGCTTCCCCCTTGTCCTCCTGCTCTGATTCCCCCCCCTGCTCAATCCCCCTCATTCCAAAATCTTCCCCCTGCTCTGGTCCACCCCGTTCTGATTCCCCCCCCCCTGCTCCGGTCCCCCCTTCCTGTTCCGATTCCCCCCCTGCTCTGGCCCCCCGTTCCGTTTCCCTCCCCTGCTCCGATTCCCCCTTGTTGCGAGTGTCTGAGTTTGTGTCTGAGTGTTTGTGTCTGAGTGTGTGTGTCTGAGTGTGTGTGTCTGTGTGTGTGTGTCTGTGTGTGTGTGTGTGTGTGTGTGTGTGTGTGTGTGTGTGTGTGTGTGTGTGTGTGTGTGTGTGTGTGTGTGTGTGTGTGTGTGTGTGTGTGTGTGTGTGTGATCAGGGGGGGAGGGAATGAATGTGAGGAGGGCGGATTCAGGGAGTGGGTTTGAGTCAGAGGGGGATAATTGATGGAGGGGGGAGAGTGAGGAGACAGGGGGTGTAATAGAGGAAGTGAGGAAGAGAGGGGTGAGGGGGGAGAGTGAATGAAGAAGAGAGGGAGTAAGAAAGAGATGGGGCTTGTGACAGAGTGAAGTCAACTCCTATCAGTTACGCCTGGGAGACATATGTCTGAGTGCTTCATCCAGCACTCATAAGGGTTAACTCAGGTGGAAGTTAGGAAATCAGAACTCTTTAGCTGACACCTGAGAGCCAGCAAGGTAGATAAAGGATCATGTGACTGGCAGTAGCTGCCAGAGAGGGAGAGAGAGAGAAGCACACTGCTGCGTGAGCCCTTAGCCAGAGGGATTTCACCAAAGACTACTTCAACTAAAGTAAGGATTATTCATTTGTTTACTGACTGCTTAAAGTACCCTTATGGTTTGGTTCTGGTTTAGCCAGCCAGCCTGCTAGATAGGTCTGCTGTGTTATTAGTCAGTTTTTCTCCCAAAGTGGAGCAGGATTTATTTTGTTAAAGGGACAGTGTACCCGCATGTTATGTTACTGTGGAGAAATAAAGCCACTGAACGTTTTTATTTATCCTGAAACTATACTACGTGTGGACTTTTCCCTGACCTCGGCTACAGGCCGTCCTGCCACAGGTGGTGTCAGAAGTGGGACGTCGGACGGCCCCTGTATCTGAAGGGCCACACAAAAAAAATGGAGAAATTTTTTTCTCAGTTCCTTGAGCAACAGCTCAGCTAGCAGAGAAGCAAGCAGAGCGACAAGCCCAGCAAGATGAGCTACAAGCCCAGCAAGCTGAGCGACAAGCCCAGCAAGATGAGCAACAGGCCCGGCGAGAGGAAAAGCTACTCCAACTGCTGGTCGAAGGCCCAACCCCAGGCAGACCAGGGATTCCAAATAACCCACCGGTGATGCTGCCTAAAATGAAGCCAAACAAAGACACAGAGGCATTTCTCCTCACTTTTGAAAGGGTAGCCACGGCCCACGGCTGGACAGTTGATCGCTCGGTAATGACTCTGGCTCCACTCCTCATAGGGGAAGCTCAGGTAGCCTACCAGGCTCTTCCAGCGGACGAGGCCATGGACTATCAGAAACTAAAGGCTGCTATTCTGGATCGCCTAGGCCTCACGCCAGAGACCTACCGACAGCGGTTCCGGACAGTCAAATATACAAACCGAGACAGACCCCGGGTCGTAGCCCACCGCTTAGTAGACTTATGTGCCAGGTGGATACAACCGGAAAAACATGACAAGGCAGAGATCCTTGAACAGTTTGTGCTCGAGCAGTTCATACAGATACTGCCCCCCTCCTCCCGCTCCTGGGTAAAAAGACACGCTGCATTTTCCCTGGATTCAGCGGTCCGCTTGGTGGAAAACTTCCTGGGCGACGACACCCAACAGGATAGCTTGGAACGGCCGGTGCAAACACCAGTTGCTTCCGGTGATACTAGAGGCAGGAGAGCAGACAATCGAGGGGTCTACAACCCGCCAGCTCGGGAGATCCAGTCAACCCGATCAGAAGACCCTTTCCCATCTCGGAGGGTTCCTGGCACAAACTCCCGCAGAGATGCCCATCCTGGGTCCGAGGCCACTGGATCACTCAAGGGAGGCCGCCACCCACAGTATTCCCCGAGAACCTGGACTCCTGTCACCCACCCGGTGGAGAGGATAACCCCACCAACCAGAAGGGAGGACCCCATCCAACAGCGGAGAGGTCCAAACACCGAGCCCTGTCGAGAGCTTCCGCGGACGACCGAGTTTGCGGACTCAGAAGATGAGGAAATGGACTGTTCATATGGCAGAACCACTGCCACAGCTTGTCTCCGAGGGGACCACAATCCGTGGTTAGTCCCAGCATCTCTGGAGGGGACAAAAGTAAACGCCATGCTGGACTCGGGCTCTGGAAAAACCCTGATCCTAGAGGGCCTAATTCCAAGCAATAGACTATCTTATGACTCTCCTTGGAATATCGAGTGTATCCATGGGGATACAAAGAGATACCCGACGGTGAATGTTACACTGCGTACAAAGGATCAAGAGGCTAGCCTACTACTGGGAGTTGCTCCCTGGCTACCTGCTCCTGTTCTACTTGGCCAAGACTGGCCCTACCTCGAAACATTGTTGGCCCCTACTCCTACTGAGCCTACTTCTCTGGTACCGGAGAAGCCCGGAGACTTGTTCCCTTTTTCCCCAGAGATTTTCCCCCGTAGACACCATGTCCCAAAGACACATAAAGAGAGACGTGCGGAAAAAGAGGACTGGTTAAGAAAGGCTGGGACTTTTGGTAACATTAGTCAGCCCAAAGGACTGCAGGTCATGGCCGGGGATGACCAGGGTGGGGAACAGATAGATACGGGAGTGTTGCCAGACCTGGATCTTCCTGACTTCCGTCAGAGGCAGAGGGAGGACCCAGCTCTGGCTAGACAATATGAGAAGGTGGTACAGGTCAACAACAAGATAATAGATGAACAAGGTGTAAAAGTGTTTCCACATTTTGAACTGTTGAATGACATACTATATCGTGTGAATAAGGTTACACAAACAGGGGAGGTCATTCGACAGATGCTAGTCCCTAAAGGGTTGATTAAAACAGTGTTTACCCTAGCCCATACTCTCCCATGGGGTGGTCATTTGGGCAGAGATAAGACCACGGACCTCATCTCGTCCCGGTTTTACTGGCCAGGCATACATGGTGACATCATGAAACTATGTGAGACATGTCCTAAATGCCAGTTAACTAGCCAAAAAGGACAGTAGCCGGCTCCTTTGATTCCTCTGCCCTTGGTAGCCGTCCCATTCGAGAGAATTGGGGTAGATCTGGTCGGACCATTAGAACCCTCTGCGAAAGGACTTAAATTTATACTCGTTGTTGTTGATTATGCCACCAGGTATCCTGAGGCCTTCCCTCTGAGATCAGCCACTGCTAAACAGGTTGCTCACAGGCTGTTAGAACTGTTTTCTAGGGTAGGACTTCCACAAGTAATGTTAACTGACCAGGGAACAAATTTCATGGCAAAGTTAATGCAGGATGTCCTGAAGTTATTGGAGGTAAAATCCGTCCGGACCTCGGTCTACCATCCTCAGACTGATGGATTGGTAGAGAGGTTTAACCGTACTTTAAAAACTATACTTAGGAAGTTTGTGGACACTGAAAAGCGAGCTTGGGATGAACTTCTCCCTTTCCTGTTGTTTGCGGTACGAGAAGTTCCCCAATCATCCACAGGCTTCTCCCAGTTTGAGCTCCTATATGGACGCCAACCTCGGGGTATTCTCGACCTACTGAAGGAATCCTGGGAGGAGGAGCCCTCCCCTCCAAGAATACCCTTCAGTATGTCATAGACCTTAGAAACCGCCTAGACATGATAGGTCGGTTTGCGAAGGAAAACCTCAAATCTGCTCAAGAACGTCAAGAGAGGCAGTACAACCAAAATGCTCGCTTGAGGGTCTTCCAACCTGGGGACCAAATGATGCTACTACTACCGACATCAGAGAGTAAACTCCTTGCGAAGTGGCAGGGTCCTTTCCAAGGTCTCCGCCGTACCGGGGAGGGGAACTATGAGTCCAGGAAGGGTAAACAAATCTACCACGTGAACCTCCGGAAACCCTGGAAAACGATGAGATCGCTGTTCATTCACCCTCGGGAAGGAGAGACGGATTTGGGTCCAAAGCTTCCAAAGGGTAGTACGTACACTGACCATCAGGTTCCCATGGGAGAGCATTTAACAACGGAACAAAGGTCAGACCTACTTGATGTATGTGACCAGTTCCCAAATGTTTTTTCTGAGCTGCTAGGGCAGACTGATTTAGTGTCCCATAGGATTGAGACAGAACCTGGCATAAAAGTATGGTCCCATCCCTATACAGTAGATTGCCAGAGGGCCGAAAAGACCTGGTAGAGAGGGAGATAATAGACATGTTGGAATTGGGCGTGATCGAGGAGTCCCACAGCGAATGGTGTAGCCCTATCGTGTTGGTCCCTAAACCAGATGGGAAGGTGAGGTTTTGCGTGGATCTGCGAAAGGTAAATGCTGTATCCAGATTTGATGCATATCCAATGCCTAGGGTGGATGAATTGCTTGATTCGCTTGGACAAGCAGAGTATATCTCCACCCTAGATCTCACGAAAGGATATTGATCCTAAATAAGCTCCTAGAATGGGCATAAACCAAAAATATAAATGGGGTTAGTCAGGGTCGCCCGTGTGGATCAACCCAGACCACCAACTTTCATGCGCCTGCGCGAACTTCCTCAGGGATCGCGTAGGGAAGTTCTTTTTAGAGCTGTCTGTTGGTGAAGGAAGACGTGCAGTTGATCCAGGCTTGCAGGGGGAAAAAAACGCTGTTTCAGGAAGTCCCGCCTTCCAGTTACGTGACATCCGCCTGGAGGTCCCGCCCCATAGTGACGCGGCATCCATCAGAGGCAGGGGAATCACAGGAAGGTGCTTCGGTTACCACTGCAGTGGACGAGCAGCACGGTGTTTATCTCCATTGCCTGTTACAATTTAACATCTTGTGAGTAGGGTCCCAATTTAACAATATCTGGACCTGGCGATTTTCTAGTCATCTGGAACCCTTCATATATGTTGTTTTAATAAACTAGCTTTTTATCATTATTAGCCTTGCTATTGTTTGTCTAGTTTGTCTTGTTTTGTCATTAGTGTTTTGGGTCATCTTGTCAATTGACATAATGCACCATAATTTTGTTTGTTTGTTTTTTCTCCACATAACTCTTCATGCTCGGTGGGAGCTGCACAGCAATTCTTCCATCGTTTTTGCTACATAGGACTTTTTGGGGACTATAATGATATCGTTTTGGACTTCCTATATCCTACTGAACTTGTAAGGCACCAGTTTTCTTTTTCTTTACTGTATCCAAGTGTCTGATTGTACAATCAGCACTCACCTGGTGGCCTAATTCTACCTACACTAGTGTTTAATATTTAATTTATATTTCACTATTTATAGTGCTGCTTTCACACTGTCTTTTTCTTTGTCATACAAATAAGGCTGTAACTTCTTTAGAGCCCACACTATGGCCAGACACTCCTTCTCAATGGTGGCATATGCCACCTCTCTGGATAGCAGTTTGCGGCTTAGATATACTACTGGGTGCTCATCGCCCTCCTCCCCAACTTGGCTGAGTACAGCTCCAATGCCAAAGTCTGAGGCATCAGTCTGCACCAGGAACTTTTTTGCATAGTCTGGAGCAGCAAGTACAGGAGCGCTGGCTAGTGCAGTCTTTAATGCCTGAAACGATACCTCACAGGCAGGAAACCAGACTACCAGTACAGACTGTCGCTTCTGGGTCAAGTCAGTCAGGGGTTTGGCAATGGCACTAAACTGAGGGACAAACTTTCTGTAGTAGCCTGCGGTGCCTAGGAAAGCCTTGACTTGCTTCTTGGTTTTGGGAACGGGCCACTGCACTATAGCTTCCACCTTAGCTTGTTCTGGCTTAAGATGCCCGCCACCCACTCTGTGCCCTAGGTACAATACCTCTGCCATCCCTACTAAGCAGTTGGTGGGTTTCAACGTGAGTCCCGCTTCCCTAATCCTGGTTAGCACCGCAGCTACATTCTCTAAGTGTGAGTCCCACGAATTACTAAAGACAGCAATGTCGTCCAGGTATGCCCTTGCAAACCCTTGCATATCCTCCAGCAAGCGATTGACCAGACGTTGAAAGGTAGCCGGTGCATTTTTCATCCCGAATGGCATCACTAGAAATTCATAGAGGCCACTTGGGGTAATAAATGCAGACTTCTCTCTAGCCTCCTGGGTCAAAGGGATCTGCCAGTACCCTTTACTGATGTCCATAGTCGTCAGATACCTTGCCCCCGCGAGTTCATCTAACAACTCATCCATGCGGGGCATGGGGTAGGCATCTGACACCGTGCCCGCATTGAGCTGCCGGTAGTCCACACAGAACGGGTGGTTCCGTCCTTCTTAGGCACCAGGACTACCGAACAAGCCCAAGGGCTCTGGGATGGTACAATTACCCCTAGGGCCAGCATCTCTTCTACCTCCCTCTCTATGCTGCCCTTTACCTCTGCGGACACTCTATAAGCGTGCTTATGCAGAGATCTCAGATCCCCTGTCAGCACTGGGTGTTCTGCAATGTGTGTCTTCCCTGGCTTGTCTGAAAACAGAGCCCTATACTTCTCTAGCATAGCCTGGGCTTCTGCCCTCTGCCTGACAGTCAGCTCAGCCTCTATCTCCACCTGCTCTATGGTACCTCCCTGCCTAGCCTCCCCCAGGAGATCAGGCAGAGCATTGCTCGCTGGATCCCCCATCGGTGGGCTGCAAATGGCCAGCACCGACGCAGCACCGACGCAGCACTCGGTGCTATGTACTCCTTCAGCATGTTGATGTGATAAGTCTTATTTCTCCCTGTCTCAGCATCTACCTGTACAACATAGTTGCACTCGTTCATCTTTCGCAGTACTGGATACGGTCCCGACCAGGCAGCCATTAATTTGTTCTCCCGAATGGGCTTGAGAACAAGTACCTGCTGTCCTGGGATGAACTCTCTGCTACGGGCATTCTGATCATACCAAGTCTTCTGCTTGGTCTGAGCAGCCCTAAGGTTGTCCTGTGCCAACCCCATGAGCATCTCTAACCGGTGTCTGAGATCTATCACATACTGAAGCACAGAAGCATCAGCAGTGGTAGACTCCCCTTCCCATCCCTCACGGAATAGGTCCAGAGGTCCCCGTACACTGCGACCATATAGCAGCTCAAAGGGAGAGAAGCCTGTGGATTCTTGCGGTACCTCTCGGTACGCAAACAGCAAATGCTGCAGGTGAATCTCCCAGTCTTTTCCATCTGCCTCTATAAATGTTCGCAGCATCTGCTTCAGGGTACCATTGACCCTCTCACATAGTCCGTTGGTTTGGGGGTGGTAAGGGGTTGTGCGCTGGGGCTTCACCCTGCACGCCTCCCAGAGACACTGGAGCAATTCACTCATGAGCTGCGACCCCTGATCGGTTAGGATCTCACTAGGGAAACCTACCCTAGAAAAAATGGTTAACAGAGCTTTAGCTACTGCCCTAGCATCAATACTGGCAAGCGCTACCGCCTCAGGGTACCGGGTGGACAAAATCCACTACCGTGAGAATGTAGCGCTTTCCTGACCAACTGGGAAACATGAGGGGTCCCACGAGGTCCATAGCTACCCGCTGAAAGTGTTCCCCTATTACCGGTAACGGGTTCAGGGGTGCCTTCACACGGTCACCTGCCTTACCTACTCGCTGGCAGGCATCACAGGATCGGCAGAACTCTGCCCCCTCACTGGATGCCCCCGGCCAGTAGTAACGCTGCAACAGCCGGGCTCGCGTCCTGGCAACCCCCTGAAGCCCCGCTAGTGGAATGAAGTGGGCTACTCGCAACAACTGCTGCCTATATTCCCGGGGTACCACTACCTGTCTCTTCCCCGTCCATAACTCATCTAACCCGGTGGTCCCTTGCTCTCTGTATAGGAGCCCGCGGTGCCACAAGACGTAATCAGACCCCTTGCTTGGCTTAGACTCGGACGCCCGCAGTCTCATGCCCTCCAAGCTGGGATCAGATTGCACCGCATCCCTAAACTGGGCACCTAACTCTGGAAACCCCCCGGTCAAATCTGAGTCACGGGGACAGGGAACAGGTACAGGGAACAGTAAGTCAGTGTAAGAAAGTCTGGCTTACCTGTCTGGTCTCTGCAGAGACTACTGGAACTGTAGGTCCCAAATTCAGGGAGACAGGGGCTGGTTCTGCTGTGATCCTTGCTGACTGGCTCCTGGTGATCGCTGCAACAGGTGCCAGCTCAGTGGTAAAAACACAGGTAACGTGTCCTAGGTCGTTACCCAGCAAGACCTCAGCATCTAACCCAGGCAAAACCCCCACCTCCCTCATGCCATGTCCGGCACCCCAGTCCAAAAAGACCCGGGCAACCTGGAGTGACCGCGGTCCTCCGTCTGTCATGGTCACTTGCATCCCGGTGCCCGGGAGCAAATACTCTGGCCGCACCATATCAGGGCGAACCAGAGTCACGGTGGCACCGGAGTCTAGCAAGCCATCTGCCTGCCGGTCTCCGATGGTCACCTTCCGCAGATGCTTCTGCCGGACATCGTTGGGCTGCATCCCGACTGGAGCAACCTGATGTTCCCCGCTCTCAGCTGCTGGTCCTGAGGTGGCAAGTGCAGTCTCTCCTCTGGGCATCCCTCTGTGGGCTGGTTCCACGGCTGTACTTGGCTCCTCTGTGTGTGCCAGTCGCACACGGGCGACCGGCCTCGCAGCTGGTGAGCGTTGCCCCTGATGGGGTCCCGTGGACCGGTCCCGGTCTGGATAGTCTGGCCTGAGATGCCTGACCTTGTTGCAAGTGTAACACCACCTCTTATGCTTGAACTCTGCAGCCTTGGGTGCGCTGTTTGCTGCCACAGACTGGTGTGTCCACGGATGGGTAGTCTTAGCGCCCTGGGCCGCACGGTCCGCTCCTTTAGGTGCTACAGGGTCCTTCATTGCAACTCGGCTGGCCACATACTCATCTGCCATTCTCGCTGCATCCTCATAGGTCTGAGGTTTATGGTCATAGACCCATCCCCTCACATCTGTGGGAAGCTGCTGAAGCAGCTGCTCTTGAAAGAATAAGTCCAGCAGGGTATGGAATGTTGTAACCCCATTCCCCTCCACCCACTGAGTCCCGTGAAAAGCCATCCTACTGGCATAGGTGCTGTATGACTCTCCGGGGAGTACTATCCCCGTCCGGAACTTGCCCCTGTAAGATTCTGGGGTCAGGGCATACTGGGTTAGCAGCTTGCTTTTCACATGACCATAGTCATCGGCATCCATGCGTGGAATACCCATCACAGTCCGTTTGTCTTTGCCAGATAACAGTGGTCGCAGTCTGACCACCCAGTCCCTTCTTGGAATTCGGAACCGGAAACACTGCGTCTCGAAGTCATTCAGGAACGCATCGAGGTCATCTGTGCCATCCACGAACTTGTTGAAGCTGAGATGATCCGCCCGGGAAAGACCTTGTTCCCCGTTTGCAAGGTAGGAGTTGTGGGTTCTTCCGAGCACTGCTGTCAGGAGCTGTACCCGCTCCGCAGTGCTAACACCATTCCCCATGTAGCCAGAAGAGCAGTGAGCCCAGGGACGGCACGCTTGGCAGACGCAGCTGCTACCTCGTCCACAATCCCTGGCGCCAAGCCACCCACGACCGGGGGATCACTAACACTCTCCTCATGTCCTTGCAGCCCCGGAGTTAGAGGGACCTCCTGCACTCCGGGCTGAATAGCGTCAGCCAACACAGCAGCTACAGGGACTTGCCCCTCTGGTAGGACCCTGCGGTCCTCATGATGCTCCAAATCCTCCTGCAGTTGTGCCTTCGACCGCCCATCTGTCGGTAAGCCATACCCTGCACATCTCTCCACGACTTTCTCTCTGGTCCATGACCTGAACATTCCTGAGCAATCGCTCATGGTGCCTTCGGAGTATGGGTGAAGGGAACATTGAAGTCTCTTGTGCTCTTTAGAAGTGTGTGTCAGTTGCTACTTGTCTGAGGAGCTTGCAAGCTACAAGGTCCTCACTATATTACAGAGCCCGCAGGAAACTGTAATATAGGTTCAATCAGTATCCCGCCAGCTGCCACCAGTTTTTTAAAACCTTGTCACGATGACATCAACTTTTATCAACACATTTATATTTCTGGGTACTTGATTGAACAGAACAAGTTGCAAAATAAATTGTGATTTATTTCCTTAATAGACAAACACACGACATCTGCAGAATACACTTAAAACAACACGCACTGGGATAAGGAAATGGAAGAAATTGTCCTTGGAATGAAATAAATTGTCCTTTGCTTGCCAGTGCAAGAAATTCAGCCTTGATTTTAAAAGTCCTGTGGTTATATGGTTGTTAACCCCTTCACTCCTGGACTGGTTGCTGCTGTACTGGAACAAAGTCTTGCATCTTTAAATCATGGATTAAAATTCAGGAATCACACCGGGAAATACCTGGGAGGCCACAGTTATAGACTGGCCAAAACTATCTTTAACATGTGGATCCAATCCCCTCGTGGGAACAAAAAAACCCACAAATAGCCAAGTGACCCACAGTTCATAAGACCGGTCAAAAGGGCTGTCCGGTGGGCAGGGCACATGGGTCAGGTTGATGCCCATGCCACTTAGCATACCTGGGCTACACCCATTTCTTGAGGCCACTGTGACTGGTCTCTTGACTTAAAGGTGTCACTAGCCTGACATCTGCTGTGCATCAGTATGCCAGTATTGTATACATTAAGGGCCTCTGGGTCTTGTCATAATTGACACTCTTTTAGACAAGGGGACTCTAAATCTGTGGGAGCCTTTTTTGAGGCTCCATCATAAAAATAATTACAACCCTTTGAGGCTTGGTCATAAAAATACCGAAGCTCATTCACCCATATCACAGCTGGAGGTCCAAGTAATTCCTGCTTGGACTTACAAAAAAAATACATCCTGCCTTACATTTAAGATCTGCTATCATGTGTTGGTTAGAGGGTATGGAAAGCAATGCATCTTGTCTTTTACCCTCCCAGACAGGGAATGGCCTGCACATGGGGAATAAAAATGGCGGGGACAGGGCAACAACAGTAATGCATGGCAAATCAGGTATTAACCCTTTCCTCCCCGTCACAGTGGAGAAAAGCCTTTAGTAGTTCGTTTTGAGGCAATATATAGACTCGGTGATAAATAGGTAGAGAGGGTATTGGCTCTCCTGAAAGTAAATTTTGGAGGTTTGCTGACAAATGGTTTCAAAGTCTGATTTAATTCCAAAACGTGCCAATGTTTCAAAATAATTGATTTAATATCATAAGAGTGACGACTATAATGAGTGATAAATAACAAAAATAACCGAAAGATATACAGACAATCCGTTATTTATCACTCGTTAAACCTCCAAAATTTACTTTCAGGAGAGCCAATACCCTCATACCCTGTAACACTGATCACGTGGTTTATATACTTTACTGTGGATGTGGTAAGAATTATATCGGTCGTACAATCCGACCGCTAAAAGTAAGAATTATGGAGCATTTAAGATCTATAAAGAATAAAGATCAGAATTTACCAGGTTCGAGACATATTTCTACTTGTCCTATGGGGAATATTGACCACTTTCAATTTAGTGGTCTAGAAAATATATCGTTATCAATAAGAGGAAGTGATAGACAGAGCTTCTTAAATCAGCGTGAGATGTTCTGGATATTTACCCTCAACACTCTGATCCGATTTGGGATGAATACTGAATGGGAACTTAAATATTTTTTGACTGATTGAGATACTATCTTCCTTCAATGAATCAGAGTTTCCTAAATTTTCAATTTAACTGGTAGTTCTTTTACATAAGGTTCACCATGTATTTATATATAAACAGAAAAAGAGAGAGAGCGCACGCCCCATAGCATAATACTGCGTGATTTATTATAAAAATAGGGAAGGGATGGAAGGGGGGGGGGGGAATCGCACTCACAGGATAAAAAGTTTTAAAATGCAGTTTGTGAATAAATTCACCACCATCCGGTACTGCTGGGCACGGTCACTTCCCGATAGCTGGTCCAGATCACCGCCAACCAGATAAGGACGCCGTTGTACCGTCTGTATGTTGTTCCAATTCAGCTCTCCACTCCGAATGGCCGCTGTAATCTTCCCGCGCTTGGTATGGCCTCATGCGCGTGCGCAGCGTCTTCGTGACGTAATCGCGCTTCTCAGTGTCCCTGACGCGTTTCGTCACCAATCGGCGACTTTCTCAAAGGGCTGATGGATCATGGGTAAACGTCCTGCCCCTTTATACAGCCAGTCCAGTGATTCATGATTGATCGCAGGGGGATGTTTAACCCTTAATTTGCTTTTAGGTTGCTGCTCAATTGAATGGATACTGCAGATGACTGACAGCACAAGGGGCAAATATGGAACCATTTTCTATGGAGATAATCACTTACTATGGGAGGATCTAAATTACTTAATGCATATAAAAAAAACACAATAAATTACATAATTAAAACTACATTACACTCTAAAAAATATATAAATAAAATAAAAACAAATGTAATTCATATGTTGGGATAAATTAACTGACAGACCGAATACATCTAACTCTAATAAAAATACCCAGATAGATTAAACAATTACTACATATAAGAAAAATGGAATAACAATATATTCCTATTATGAAACATATAGATTAAAGTTAAGCATTGAATTGTACTAATAAACACATAACAAAAATGTTAATGGTTGACAATATGTTATTCCATCAAGGAACAGGGAGTCAAAGGGATGTGAATGGGAGAGAGAAAGAGTTATAGGATGGGTGTATGAAGTACACCAAAACTGTTTGTGTGTATAATTTGGAATTATATTATATTATATTGTTCTAGGAAATTCCCTATATGCTAATATATGTATGTGTATTATTTTCAATAAATACTGTGTTGATGATGATGTCTAAATGTCTTATAAATTTGATATATAATTAAATGTGTACTCAGTGATTTTTCTAAGAGCCGGGAATGGGGAATGATGTGATGATAAAATTGAATACTGTGAGGGAAAGGGAAAAGGGACCGGATTGCGGGAAGGTGAGGGGTGGGGGGATGTGATGTACATATATGGAACGGAAGGGAATTAGCAGGGAAAGCTGTTGGGGATGTGGGAGTGGGGGGAAAAAAGGAGTACCGAGGAGAGAGCTGTTAACTTACCTCCACAGTTAGAGCGACGAGAGTCCAAGCCGGCAGGAGATCAGACTAGAGTGCTAGCATCCAGACACTCATTGAGTCCACCAGGGGTAAGTGTCCCTAACTGGTGGATCCAATAAGACTTACATAGCAAACATAATTACTTTGTTTTTGATGGGCTCTATTACCACCAGACCCAAGGTACAGCTATGGGCACGGCCTGTGCACCCACATATGCCAACTTGTACCTGGGCTGGTGGGAGCGTACCCACGTTTTCAATGAGGAACTATCTATGTATACTGACCACATCTCCATGTGGATCAGATACATAGATGATATCCTGCTCCTATGGGAAGGATATAGTCAACTTCTGCACGAGTTTGTGGATAAGCTGAATACAAACACGCTTAATCTGAGGCTCACGACTGTGCTGAGTACCACATCAATAAAATTTTTGGATCTGAATATCTATATTGATTGTGAACGAAACATCCAAACTAAGGTGTTTAGGAAAAGCACAGCAACCAACAGTTTGCTATTGGCACAGAGCCAGCATCCCAGTAGCCTTATAGCGGGTATCCTAATAGGGCAATACCTCCGTCTCCGGAGAAATTGCTCTACGATCGAAGAATTCATTATTCAATCTAAAGAACTTCGTTCCAGGTTCCTCAATCGTGGGTATAGCATCAAAACACTGAATAAAGCTTATCATCGGCCACTACATAGCGACAGGGTCTCACTCCTGTCCAATAATAAGAAAAAAATAAAGGACAAAACAATCAGAGTCATTGGCACTTTTAATAAAAGATGGTGGGCCATTAAAAAGATCTTTGCTAAACACTGGCATCTTCTTCAGGCAGACGACGATCTGGTGAAAGTTATAGGACCTAGACCCACTATCACCAGCAGATGGTCTAGGAACCTACGGGACTCTCTAGTGAATAGCCATTTCCAGCGGGCTAGGAGTACAACTTGGTTGAGTCCCGTTAAAGGCATGTACCGCTGCCAGGGGTGTAAAGCGTGCAGACATATCAACGTTGGCAAAGTATTCGCTAATCATGACAATACCTCACAATTTTGCGTGGACAGCTTCATCAATTGTCGTTCTACCAACGTTATCTATCTTATCACATGTCAATGTGGTAAGAGATACGTTGGAAAAACAACTAGACAATTACGCAGACGTGTTCTTGAACACATTAATTCCATCAAACACTCTGCAGAGACATCGGTTGCTAGACACGTCTCACAATGTCATAATAGCGATACTAGTGTAATTAAATTCATGGGCATTTATCAACTGAAATGTCCCATGAGAGGCGGTAATACTGACCAATCCTTGCTTCGTATGGAAGCAGAATGGATTTATAAGTTAAAAACCAGGAGTCCCAATGGCCTCAATGAGGGGTTCACCTTTACACCCTTTATTTGATTTGGGGATCATCTGTTTGGACATAAGTATCCTTCCATTACACACTGTGAATATATAGTTCACTGGTCTCTCTGACAACCAGCTATGTCATTTCCATTGTCCACTATGACAATTTCCAGCGTTCGGTATTGATTTAATAGATTATAATATTATTATTATTATTTAGACTAGTTACAATATTATTAAAGTCCTAAGCCCAACAGTGGGCTTAGTGTCTGTGTAATGTGTGTATATGTGCTGTATATTATGATTATAGACAATTAATTTTGTACATATATACATTTATGCTTCATATATTGTTAAATCTACTTATCATTCACTGCATTTCAAGTTGACACATTGTGTAATTAAATATATTTATGGTGGATTGTATAGAATCAACTTTATTTGTATTATCACCTTATATAATAAATGTGCAACATAGGTCTTATATACCCTTCTCCCCCCTTTTATAGCTAGTACCCGGTATATTTGCTGTACTATAATACCATTCTTGTGCCATCAGCAGGTTTGTGACTGTTTGTCAGCATCAGTCCATCCCTGCTAACTATATGCCTTCACTTGGGCATATATCATACTGCATAATCCCTATGTTCATTAGGGCATATATCATACAATTCCTGCGTTCCCATACATGATTATTGAGTTTGGGGAGATATTACAATAAATTCAGAGTCCCCGCGCATGCGCTATACCATCAGGCAGAAATCGCGAAGATTTACTAAGTCCTCACGCATGCGCTATTCATACGGACCGAAATGAAAAGATTTCTAAGTCCCTACGCATGCGCTGTATCAACGGCTAGGAATTGTGGCAATTTCTATGTCGTTACGCATGCGCAATACGAATGGGCTCGAACGGAAGTATTTATAAGTCCCCACGCATGCACGGTAAGAATGGGCAGAAATTGTCGTAATTTTTAAGTCCCCGCGCCTGCGCAATATGCATGGGACAGGATGCCTTAATGTTCAAGTTCTCGCGTATGCGCCACAAATGCGGGCGTATATGGAATTATTCCTAAGTCCCTGCGCATGCGCATTTTACACCTAAACTACATGAAGCTATCTCTAAGTTTCCGTGCATGCGCCATAAGCACGGGCAACAATGGAAATATTTCCTAAGTCCCTGCGCATGCGCAGTGTGGACGCAACTGACCGGAATTATTTCTAAGGTCCCGCGCATGCGCAGTATGTATGGACTAACAGAAATGTTTTCTAAGTCCCCGCGCATGCGCATTAGACACTTGATTCGGCGCTTATGATTTATGGCTTTATAAGCTCTACAAATGATCGGTAAATAACGAGGATGTGGCAAAATGAAGGTACAACACTGAGGCTTACCCATAAACTGTATTTATTAAACATTTGAGTAGTTTATTGAGTCAGTTTGGAGGGGACCTCAGTGCGCATGTGCAACAGCTGATATGCATTGATTTTGCAATTAGGGTGTTGTAAGGGTATAAAAGGGTTCAGACCTCACTCCCCCAGTAAAATTTGTTCCTGAAGAAGCTCCTTTGCTGGAGGGAAACTCGCGTTGGACGCGCAATGTTGTCAGTCTCCTACTTGGAGCTGTTTTTAATGTAGTGTTTGCAGTCTCCTGGTTCTAACTGTGCAGACCATATGAGTTAGTTATTTATTAATTTAATTTCATCGTCAGTGTGCCTGCTATCCTTGCACTTTATGTGAGGCGTCTTCATACTGCATTGCTATGAATTCAACCCAGCACTGCTGTGCTTGGCAGCCCTATGATACAGCTAATATACCATCATGTGCCAGCACTATCACTTAGATTAATCTCTATGTAAGTGTGCAGTGGAGTTATATCTAGCAGCAAGCAGGATATTCAATCCTTTGGCCACTGACTCGAGTACATCTATACACTATTCAATATCTGGTCTCACCGTTGCTTCAGAGGGGTTAATACCCTACTCATAGCATTCCTTGTCTTTTACATCCCACCATATTTACTGGTACTGGGATAGTATGAATAATCAATGACACGGTTGCTTGATAGCTATGATTTAATACATTTTTAATTCACATCACACATTACTTTGGTAATATATGTTTTAAGGTATTTATTAAAAGTTATTTTTTACACTTTGTTGGTGTGCATTTAAGTGAATTCTTTTAGGGGGCACATCCATTTTGTGTTTCCCCTTCCCTTTTTTCTGTTCAAAAAGGTGCCTCTAATCCCGCAGTGTGGCGGTTAACTGCTGGTAGTCAATTAACCAACACCACCTGGATGATTAGAGGTTGGTTAGAAAAGCGTGCATTTGGGACAGGAAGAGAGATTCCTTAGTCCACAACTGGGCTGACCAAGGAAACAGGCAGAGCGGAGGTTCCTGAGTCTCACAGATGTCTGGAGCTCATAATACTTCTACACCTGAATGCTGACATAACCTGAGTAAAAAGGAAGCAACCCAGGAAAAGGAGAAGCCTCCCCCCTACAACTACGAGACAGATAAGACTTTTCTTATAAGACTGATTATCTATGTCTGTCTATATATATATATATATATATATATATATATATATAAATGTCTCTATGATTTGGGCTGGTGAATCGCTGGACTACAAGTGTAAATATACTCCAAGGTGGAGCAGATTTTGTTTGTGGATTTTCACATGTTTGCTGTGTTTAAAGCAACAGGCGCAATAAAGCCTTATTTAATTTCACCTTAAAACCACTCTCCATTGCGTACCTCTGCACACATGTCTCACATATGGTGTCAGAAGTGGGATGAGAGGTGGCCCTTGAAGGTCAAAGGGGCCCGGAGACTGCCTGTGAATTTGTTTGTGCTTTTGCCTGCATAGTTCCTGCAAACAGCCCGAGCAACAAAGCAAAGAATCACATGCAGCGTAGACCAGAATTAAAGGGATACACATCCAGGAAGGAAATCTACACTGCACTGAAGAAAGCCACAAAACCACAGATGGACTCTTTTCCCCAATCCCAAGAGGAGAGAGAGAGAGAGACTGCTGAAGCAGGTAAACCTTATTTGCCTATCACAATAATGTGTAATATGGTTGTTGAAAAAGGGGCTTTGCCTTACAGCCGTAGTCAGGGTTCAAGAAGTGAGTTAGCGCTCCAGAGGAGCTAGGCTTTGTTGTTTTCTTAAAAAAAATTTTTTTTAAATAAATTGCGCTGAAGCAGTGAATACAGACGGTGACCAACAAGCGGTACTGATTCTGGAAGTAAATGCTGCCACACCGCATAGGACTACCAGCTGTGAATGGAGTATATGCAGAAAAGTGTGAAAATTGGTGCAAGACTGTGCTGAAGCAGGAAACTTTTACAGATGGTGACCGACGCAAGGGACTGATTCTGGGAATTTAAAATGGCCACCCAGCTGAAGTCAAATACAGACTCTGCAAAAATGGGGAAGAAAATGTGTTCCTGGTGTAAAGAACCCCACCACACAGAGCAGTGTCCCTTCAGGCCTTATTCAGACGATGAGAGTGAATGCATGCACAGCCCTGCTAATATGTAAAACATACCAAAGTAAAGATAAAGTCTACAGAGACACCAGGGAGAGCTATGAACTCTACAAGCAAAGTCTGCCCACTGTAGGACTTCCAAAATTTGGGGTTCTAGCAAAAACAGTGGCAACAGCTGCAATAGCGCCTCCAGAGGTCAGGAAGAAATATACACCTGATAGCCCCAAAATGGAGGACAAGATACAGCGTTCCGGTAATGAACCCTACCCCATGGAAGAGTGGCCCTTCCAGTCCGATAAGGAGGAAAACATCTCTTATGGGGAACCCGAATCGAGTCACACCCACAAAACACCCCAAGAATGGTGGGTGTGCCTGAACTCGGTACGAACCGAAAATACCGCTCTCTATGATGACGAATGCGATCGGAAAGAGCGGGAGCGGGATCACCGAATATATACGCCAGCTAATACAATCGCAAAAAAAGCATGGTGGATCCAGTGAAGCTGCGAAAATTCTAAATAAAGATGGAGACTCCAGTATTCCTGATGGGACAGAGTCATCCAAAACAAAGAGGCAAAAAAAGAAAAAGAAAAGCGAGTCTTCACTTACCGTGGCAGGAACAGGCATGTCCGCAGATCCCGCGGAGGAAAAGGGGGACCAAGATGCCCTGCAGCCTAGAGAAAATGGAGAATTCGTCCCGCGGATAACCGAATATCCAGAGGGCCCAAGGCAGAAGCTGTGTACCCCAAAGAAGTGTCTGTCCGGTGCTAATAGTGAGAAACCGTCAACCAACCATACCAGGGAAGCGGAGCCGGAACCAATGAGTGACGATCCCTTGACAGCCCTGAAGTTGCCCTGAAAATTGCCAGGCGTGACTGTGATCTGCTCCGTGAACAATTGAAACAAAAGAAAGATGATTACGCAGAGCTACTGAAAAATAACGTGAAGCTACAGAAATAGGTGCTCACAATGTACTCTTTGGCCAGGACAGAATTGAACGATCTCAAGACTGAGCTAGATGCTGCAAACACTACTAATACCACCATGGTGGAAAAGCAGAGCCAATCTGATAAAATCATGGCTAAGCTGAAGCAGAAGTATGAGGAGGCACTGAAGGAGATTAGTCTTTCAGCAAGAGGTTCACACTCTTCGCGTACAACTGAATGCCTCACAACAGGAGGTCAACAGTGTCCGGACAGAAGTGGACATATCCCAGAAGGAGTTTCATACACTCCGCACAGCACTGGATGCCTCACACCACGAGATCGCCACCTGTCGCACAAAACTGGAAGTCTCCAAAAAGGAACCTCACAGTCTCGCTGAGGAGCTGGACAATTCTAAAGAAACTATTGTCAATCTTAATACAGATCTCAAAGTCTCTAAGAAGGAGCTTCAGACACTCAACCTAAAGAAGGAAATCTCACGCCAGGAGACAGTCAGTCTCCAAGCACAGGTGCGAAAATGGAAGGCGGACTACAAGGAGGCCCTGAATAGTACAGAAACTAAAAAAAGAGAACATTTAAGATTAAAAAAAGAAAATTCTGAGTTGACAGACCACGTCAATTGAAAGAATGAAAAGCTGCACGAGCTTGAAAAAATAAAGAAACTGTTGGAAGATGAGAAGTTTGAAGCAGAGCACTGACTGCAGAACCAACTGCAAGGTCTGCATACACACCTCCAGAATGCCAAGGATAAGCAACGAACTCTGCAGGATGAAGATCTGCAGGCTGCTTAAGACATACAAGTGCTGTAGGAACGTCTGATTACCCAGTGTGTCCTTGCAAAGCAGCATGGTAAACTGAAGGCTACCCTGACCATCACCAAAGCACTGCTAGAGGCTAAGCTTAGAGGCCAGGTGATTCGGTACAAGACGGAGCGTAAAAAGGTCCAGAAACTGAGATGAGTATCGGCAGCCCAAGCGAAGAAGTTCACAGTGCTCCACAAAATAATGAATGATAGGTGGAAGCAAGCTCAGAGAAAGCACAGGGAAGCAATAAAGACCCTGAAAGGAGAATGGCAGGATACACTCAAGAAACAGAGTGAGACTCTGCAGACCAGTAACTTACAGATGCCTCCAATATGGAAAAAGGTATTGGCTCTGCCCAAGCATCGGTATCCCACAGTAACTAATGCCCGTGAGGACAAGGGTACAGTGAGAGCTGGGGACACCACTCACCTTCAAAACAAGATTACGAAGTTTGAGCTACCTAAGAAATCACTAGCCAAACCTGCAGCCGCCCAACAGGGTAGAGGTAGGAGTCCAGAATCAAAGCCAGAAGAATCCTTAGCTGAGGAAGCTAAAAAGATAGGACGTTCTCTGGAAATGGAGCTCGAATCGCAACTCAATCCCAAAGAAGCTGAACTGGCAACTACATTGAATGGGAAAAGTGCAGGAAGACAGCTTCAAGAACTGAGGGCTCAGGGGGCTGTTCTTGGGCGCTCTTGTGATACCATGAAGTGGACATTTGGTGCTAAAGTGGAGTACATGGGAAAGATGGCGAAAGAAAGCAATATGCATATACGCTCTGCGACTGTCGCCATACAGTCTGCCTACATAAAGAGGAGCGTGCGACACAGGGGAAAGCTCATAACCACGTGGTTAGTAGAAAGACTGGACTTGGAAAAGGTTCTCCTTGAGCGACTGAGGACTGCTGATCTCAAGCACATTCTAGAGGAGAAAAAGGAGACCAAAAGCGCACCAGCATAAATGGAGCAGGAAGGACCCAAAACGAAAAATAATTAAAAGGGCACTTTAATGTGACAAAAGACCCATCCAACGCGTTTCGAACATCACAGCGTTCTTTTTCAAGGATAAAACACAATGTGATAACATCCATTATATACCCTCTTACCTTTGGACCGTTTCGTGCCAAAAATCGGAACCTGATGACGTCATGACGCTGCGCGTGTCATCGCGCATGCGCAGAGCGACTCAGTGCCGATCTAAGGACAAAGGGAAGTCCCACAGGCAGTGTGGCCATTTTGGATAAGGGCAAGTATAGGAACACACTACAAATACATTACTAAACATCCCTGCAAGACAGAAGTATATTGCTACTCACTGGGCATGCGCATTACGACGAAATGAAGCTATGCAAAACTAAAATAACAATTATTAAGGAATACAAATTATATCAAAAAGAAAAACATAAGAAAAGTAAATTAAAGGACCTATTGTGTTACAACTTAAACTACATATAAGGAAAGTAAGAATATAAAAAACATATAAACATAATTGAAGTTAAAATGTGCAAAAAGATAAAACTTTAAAACATATTAAAACATACATACTGCATAACACAGATTGTAAACCTAAATCCTAGGAACCAGGGAAATACAACAATTATCATATATAAGACACATTGTATAGAATATTATCAACACAATACATCAAAGAACCGATTTAAACTAGAACTTTATAAGATTTATTTATAACATTTTCATAATAATGCTTGAGTTTCAAAGGTTATTTTTGATCAAAACTTATTGTCTGAAATATTGTCAGCTGGTCTTGATTAACCTAAGTTACAATATAGTTGACCAATTGTAAAACTTTACAAGAAATGTGTTAACTGCCAGTCAATATTCAAGCCCATAGGGAAGCGTGTTTGGAGAATAAAGATCCAATACGCCTCCCTACGGTCCAGAAGGTTGACGTGATCACCTCCTCTAGATTTAGAACTAACTGATTCAATCCCCAGGAAGGAAAAATTGCTAGTTCCTCCCTGACCACATTCTGTGAAATGTTTAGAGACTGGATGATTGGTGTCTTTCAATCTTATGAGCCTCAAGTGCTCTAACATCCTGACCTTAAGGGCCCTAGTCGTCCTCCCCACGTACCTCTTTCCACAACCACATGTTATGAGATAAACCACAAATTGACTTTTACAATTTATAAAATTGTTGATCTTATATTCCTTATACATTAATCTATTCACACCATGTGGCAGTGGCAAGGCATACTGTAGAAATCTTTTAGCCGGCTTCATGTGTTTGCATACACTACAAGAGCCACATTTGAAGGAACCCCTAGTGATAAAAGGTTTTGTAGACCCAGAAGTTTTAAGTTCACTTGGTGAGACATGAGATCCAATTGTTCTCGCTCTACTATATACAAAAGTAGGACCAGATTCAACATATTTTTTAAGTACAGGGTCCATGGATAAGATATTCCAATGTTTTGAGATTATGGAGTTAATTTTTCCACTTTGTTTATTAAATTGTGAAATAAAAAGAGGACATTTATTTTTTGATTTTATCAATCCATGTGTGTCCTGTTTGATAACAATTATCTCATTATTGTTAACAAGGCGAGAATCTCCAATTGAATGTGCGGGCAACAATGATGTTTGTACTGCATTATTAAAAGCAATTGCTATATGGGATTTAGGGTATCCCCTTTCCAAAAACCTCTTCGTAAGTTCCTCAGACTGAGAGAGGAAACCACTAAATGTGGAACAATTCCTTCTCAGCCTGAGGAACTGTCCCCTTGGTATGGCCTTTATGATGTGAGATGGATGGCAGCTGTCCGCCCTAAGAAAGGTATTCCTGGCGTTTAACTTCCTATAAACGTCCGTTTGGATTTTTTTGTCTATGTCCACAAATAATTGTAGATCCAGAAATTCAATGTGGTGAAAATGAAAATGTAATGTAAATTTTAAGTTATAAATATTGTCATTAAGATAAGGTACAAAAGCGTGAAGTGTAGTGACATCCCCTCTCAAAATGATAATTAAGTCGTCCACAAATCTTTTATAAAAAACAATATTGTGACGAAATGAGTTAGTGCTTGAATAAATAAAAAGTGCTTCCCACCACCCCATAAATAAGTTAGCAAAAGAAGGAGCAAAACTTGTGCCCATAGCAGTGCCAATAAGTTGCAAATAAAACTTATTATTAAATGTGAAGAAATTGTGCGTGAGTAATAAGTGAATAGCGTCCAAAATAAAAGCCGATTGAAAAATTGATATTTCTGGTATCTCAATAAATTGGCGGACAGCTGCCAGCCCATGGTCATGTTGTATAACTGAATACAGAGAGGTAACATCGAGTGTTACCCACAGGTAATGATTGCCCCATTTGACATTTTTGATCTGATCAAGGAGATCACCAGAGTCCCGTATAAATGAGGGCAACTTCCTAACAAATGGCTGAAGAAAACCATTAACATATCTTGACAGACCATCTCCCAAAGATCCAATACTAGAGACAATAGGATGACCCGGGGGGTCGACCAATGTCTTATGGTTCTTTGGGAGATGGTGGAAGATAGGAATAATGGGTTGAGATGGTATAATATATTTAACCTCTTCCTTTGATAGAACTTCCATAATAACACCTGAGTCAACCAGTTCTGCAAGGACCTCCAAGAAGTGAGGAGTGGGATCGGCGGGTAGTACACGATAGGACCGACCATCATCTAGTTGGCATAAAGCCTCCCTGATGTAACCGTCTCTACCCTGCACCACCACCGCGCCCCCCTTGTCCGCACTCTTAATGACCAAAGCAGGGTTATTTTTCAAAGATTTTAAAGCTAAACGTTAATTTTGATTCAAATTGTCATGATCTATATGTGATAGGGAAAATCCCTGAGCTAGAAGACGAAGGTCCCTAATGACCACATTTTCAAACATAGTTAGAAATTGACCCTTAACATGAGTGGGGTAGAAGACAGAGCTCTTTTTTAGGCCAGAATTCCATTCAGAAAAGGTAGGAATACTGATATCATCTACAGTCTGTTTAGACAAAAGATCATTCATATCTTGCAGGCTACAGAAGTCATTAAATGTATGTAAAGCAATAGATACCAGAGGAACAGAGTCAGATGAGGGGACATCACTCTCGATAGCGAGTGGTGGCCCCCCATCCAAATCCCCATCCCCGGTCGACCTAGAAACATTTGGAATAAAATTGTCAAAAAACTTTTTCAAGGATAATTTCCGAACAAACTTATACACATCAATAGTGGTTTCAAACAAATTAAAGTTCATTGAAGGTGAAAATTGTAGGCCTTTATCCAGTAGTGACTACTCTATGGGGGAGAGAGCAGTTCCTGAAATATTTATGACATTTGATACATCATTCAAAACTTCTTCCTTTTGGAGGATGACCTGTAGCCCCTCCTTCTCCCCCCCCCCCTCTTCCCTCTTCTGATTCTCTTGTGTCCTTTTGAAATAAAAGGAAAGATTTTTGTTGTTGTTGCTGTCTCTGTTGATTAACATTTTGATAAGAAAAAGTATCATGGGACTGGTCCTGACCAGAATCAGACCTATGTGGTTGACCCCAAAAGGTGTGACCACCCCTCCCTCGCCCTCTAGAGGGAGCTCCACGACCACGATGATCATCATTCTCAAATGTATTGACAAAAGATACAAAATGAGAGGTAGAGGCAGTTTCTGCATCTGAAACATAAGATTCGCCACTCTGATAATCCACATTCTTAGACTTTAAAATAGACTTATTGGGAGTAGATTTGAACTGAATGAATTATTTACCTTTCTTATTTGATCTATCTTGAATTGAATTTATCCTCTGCCAATGGTAAACCTGGTTCTTTTCATAGTCATATCTGTCCCGATCATATTTACTTTGTTTCTTAGACATGATACCACATTCCACATTTTTCACCGTTTTGGAGAGAATAAGATCAAATTCCTTAAAGCCCTTTAAACCTTTAAAACTGTATAGATTTTTTTGCAGTTCTGTGATTTGAATATCAAGCTGATCTTTCTCCTTCATTTTCTGTGTCACTATTAACTCCATTAGACGAAAGGAGCAGTCATTTAGGGCTGCAACCCATCTATTTTCAAAATCCACATCTGGAAAACCAAAAGAGGGGGCCTTCTTCACCCTTAATCCTTTTGGGATCCTTTTACATTTGGCATAATTCTCCAGGCTTATAATGTCCCACCATAAGCGGTTTTTATGAATCAATAAACTTTCCAATTTTTGAAAATGGATTTTGAGATCAGAGATGTCAGTGGTATCCAAATCCACAATGTTATCAAACACACGTAAAGCTTGTTTTTTTCTTTGTGTATCATCACAATTGTTGAAGAAGTAAGTATTTGAAATATCTTCTAATTTATCCATATTATCCCCTGGTTCCTCCATAGCGATATAATGGAAAACAAAGAGGGTACTAAAGCGACAAAAAAGTAACTATAAAAATATGCATAAATAGCAAAAATATAAAAATAGGGACCTTCCTTATAAAGTCAAAAATTAAGCTCCAAAAACCTATGCATGTGCAGCTCCAACCTGTATATATTGCAATGTAGAAAATAGCTGAAGCGCTCAAATGCAGGTATATTAACCCAAAATAAGCCAAACCACTAAACCAGGGTACTAATAAATGACATACACTACCGACACGCTTTATCACTCTGCGGCCAGATCCGCAAGCCGGGAGATTTCCCGGCTTGCTAGTGGCTGCCCCTCGGCGTGCCGCGCATCAAAGATGCGCGGTCACGCGTCTTCGGGAGCGTGCGCCCCCTGCACGCGCGTCCAGGGGCTCCCCGAGGGAGCCCTGGTGTCCCGCGATCGCGGGACAGCGGCAGGGGGTTCCGGGGGACCCGGCGGACCCGGCAGCGGTAGGGAGAGCGCCCCGATCGGAGGGCGCTCTTCCGCTGCTTCGGCGCGCGCCCGTCACTCTCGGGCGCGCGCCAGGCTACTGCTGCGGCCAAGAACGGGCAAATGCTCGAATAAACTTGGCCGCAGCAGTAGTACCTAATGTGTGTACTATCCTCCTGAAGACAGGTGGTAGATGGTACAAGCCCACTCACCATCAGTCTCATTGGCAGGTTCCCCTGGAAAATATGCAAATTCTCACATCCTGGTAGGGTAGGTAGGCAGGCTGTGCAGCTACTAAATGCAATACAGGGAAAAAGGAGACCAAAAGCGCACCAGCACAAACGGAGCAGGAAGGACCCAAAACGAAAAATAATTAAAAGGGCACTTTAATGTGACAAAAGACCCATCCAACACGTTTCGAACGTCACAGCATTCTTTTTCAAGGATAAAACACAATGTGATAACATCCATTATATACCCTCTTACCTGTGGGCCGTTTCGTGCCAAAAATCGGAACCTGATGGCGTCATCGCGCATGTGCAGTGAGACTCAGTGCCGATCTAAGGGCAAAGGGAAGTCCCACAAGCAGTGTGGCCATTTTGGATAAGGGCAAGTATAGGAACACACTACAAATACATTACTAAACATCCCTGCAAGACAGAAGTATATTGCTACTCACTGGGCATGCGCATTACGACGAAATGAAGCTATGCAAAACTAAAATAACAATTATTAAGGAATACAAATTATATCAAAAAGAAAAACATAAGAAAAGTAAATTAAAGGACCTATTGTGTTACAACTTAAACTACATATAAGGAAAGTAAGAATATAAAAAACATATAAACATAATTGAAGTTAAAATGTGCAAAAAGATAAAACTTTAAAACATATTAAAACATACATACTGCATAACACAGATTGTAAACCTAAATCCTAGGAACCAGGGAAATACAACCATTATCATATATAAGACACATTGTATAGAATAGTATCAACACAATACATCAAAGAACCGATTTAAACAAGAACTTTATAAGATTTATTTATAACATTTTCATAATAACGCTTGAGTTTCAAAGGTTATTTTTGATCAAAACTTATTGTCTGAAATATTGTCAGCTGGTCTTGATTAACCTAAGTTACAATATAGTTGACCAATTGTAAAACTTTACAAGAAATGTGTTAACTGCCAGTCAATATTCAAGCCAATTCAAGACAATATTTCAGACAATAAGGGCCTCATGCAGAGAGCAGCGCTATTCAGAATTGGAGAGGGGGAATTTTTTTAGCTTTATTGGAGAGTTTTTATCTCCATATGCAGAAAGGGCATAAAACTGCCTTTCTGCATATGGAGAGTTTCAAACAGCGCTATGAGCGCTGTTGAAACTGTTGGGAAAAAAATCGCTTTTTTTTTTTTTCTCCTCCACCGGCCGCGGAGCGCCAGCTGCTTGGTGGAGAGGAAAAAAGTTGAAAACCGCGCCATTTTTTTGCCGCGAACAGCCACTAGATGGCGTTCGCTGATCTCTGAATACGGCCGGTTTCAACACTGGAGAGAATTCTTTTCTCTCCAGCCGCGCGGCGAGATTCAGAGGGGAAAAAAAAAATGGCGCTTTTTTTAAAACTCGCCATTATCTGCCTTTGTAAAGGCAGATTTCGGCAAAACATGGCGCTTTCCATGTTAGCGCTCCTCTCTGCATGAGGCCCTAAGTTTTGATCAAAAATAACCTTTGAAACTCAAGCATTATTATGAAAATTTTATAAATAAATCTTATAAAGTTCTAGTTTAAATCGGTTCTTTGATGTATTGTGTTGATAATATTCTATACAATGTGTCTTATATATGATAATTGTTGTATTTCCCTGGTTCCTAGGATTTAGGTTTACAATCTGTGTTATGCAGTTTGTATGTTTTAATATGTTTTAAAGTTATATCTTTTTGCACATTTTAACTTCAATTATGTTTATATGTTTTCTATATTCTTACTTTCCTTATATGTAGTTTAAGTTGTAACACAATAGGTCCTTTAATTTACTTTTCTTATGTTTTTCTTTTTGATATAATTTGTATTCCTTAATAATTGTTATTTTAGTTTTGCATAGCTTCATTTCGTCGTAATGCGCATGCCCAGTGAGTAGCAATATACTTCTGTCTTGCAGGGATGTTTAGTAATGTATTTGTAGTGTGTTCCTATACTTGCCCTTATCCAAAATGGCCACACTGCTTGTGGGACTTCCCTTTGCCCTTAGATCGGCACTGAGTCGCACTGCGCATGCGCGATGACGCGCGCAGCGTCATGACGTCATCAGGTTCCGATTTTTGGCTCGAAACGGCCCACAGGTAAGAGGGTATATAATGGATGTTATCACATTGTGTTTTATCCTTGAAAAAGAACGCTGTGACGTTCGAAACGTGTTGGATGGGTCTTTTGTCACATTAAAGTGCCCTTTTAATTATTTTTCGTTTTGGGTCCTTCCTGCTCCTTTTGTGCTGGTGCGCTTTTGGTCTCCTTTTTCCCTGTATTGCATTTAGTAGCTGCACAGCCTGCCTACCTACCCTACCAAGATGTGAGTATTTGCATATTTTCCAGGGGAACCTGCCAATGAGACTGATGGTGAGTGGGCTTGTACCATCTACCACCTGTCTTCAGGAGGATAGTACCCATACTATTACACATTAGGTACTATGTCATTTATTAGTACCCTGGTTTAGTGATTTGGCTTATTTTGGGTTAATATACCTGCATTTGAGCGCTTCAGCTATTTTCTACATTGCAATATATACAGGTTGGAGCTGCACATGCATAGGTTTTTGGAGCTTAATTTTTGACTTTATAAGGAAGGTCCCTATTTTTATATTTTTGCTATTTATGCATATTTTTATAGTTACTTTTTTGTCGCTTTAGTACCCTCTTTGTTTTCCATTATATCGCTATGGAGGAACCAGGGGATAATATGGATGAATTAGAAGATATTTCAAATACTTACTTCTTCAACAATTGTGATGATACACAAAGAAAAAAACAAGCTTTACGTGTGTTTGATAACATTGTGGATTTGGATACCATCTCTGACATCTCTGATCTCAAAATCCATTTTCAAAAATTGGAAAGTTTATTGATTCATAAAAACCGCTTATGGTGGGACATTATAAGCCTGGAGAACCATGCCAAATGTAAAAGGATCCCAAGAGGATTAAGGGTGAAGAAGGCCCCCTCTTTTGGTTTTCCAGATGTGGATTTTGAAAATAGATGGGTTGCAGCCCTAAATGACTGCTCCTTTCGTCTAATGGAGTTAATAGTGACACAGAAAATGAAGGAGAAAGATCAGCTTGATATTCAAATCACAGAACTGCAAAAAAATCTATACAGTTTTAAAGGTTTAAAGGGGTTTAAGGAATTTGATCTTATTCTCTCCAAAACGGTGAAAAATGTGGAATGTGGTATCATGTCTATTTAAAGAACAGAACAGTTAACCATTTCATAGTCCTAATGGACCAAGATTTCCAAGTTGTGCATAACTGCATTCCTTTCTTTTCCGGCCATTATATCAGCCCAGTTGATTGCTTCTTTGGTCTCTTCTTCTGGGGGACTGGCGACATCATCACCGCAGAGAGGCATAGCGTCGGTGGGGGTTGCAACGCACTTCTGGATCAGAGTTTTGCTGTACTTAATACATAGAGAGCAATGAGTAGGACAAACACACACATACAAAAACATTCGCTAGCTTCGCTCAAAGCAAATCAATCCAACCACCAAGTCCCCATGGTCCCTAAATCCTGGATAAAATACATAACATTGCGCTTTAACTAGGGCGCATACATGCCCCTCCTTTTGAGGCTAAAATATAGTCTAGAGCTATTTTATTCTGCGGAGACATTAATTTAAACTAAACCTATTCTTGGTTAAATGAGTAAATGTCTGCGATTGTATGATTTAGGATATCCCTGTAAACCTGTCATACAGTAACCTAACTCCTACATTTGGGAATAAATTCTCTGAAACTTATTCTTCCCATAGACTACTTTTTAGCACTTGTGTATTGGGTGCATCTCTTCTGTTTCTACTCTACCTGTGAGCAATTAACATAACCGTGTGTTTGACTGATAAAGCATTCTCCCACCGGGATATCATTCTGCAGGGAGATTCTATTAACCTAGAAATCCAAACAAAATAAACAAAGTTAAACAAATAATACCTTATACTATTTTGTCATCCTTATGGGACGCCACTTACACAAACATAATGGAGCATACATTGTAACTGAAAAATAATAAAAACCTGTAAAAATAAAAAGTTCAAAGTTCGTGTGTTGAGGCCTGGACATTTTTGCGTATGACCTTTCTCCCTTGATGATTAGTGGTCAGAGAGTATTGTGTCCATCAAAACACTTATTTGCAGGTGCTATGTCTTTGTCTTTATTAGCTGTTTGTGCTTAGGCTGGCACCATTTTGACGTGCGTGATGTGTATCCATGATGATAAGAATTTTTTTTACTGCAATGCTGGTGATGAGTAGCATCTAAATGGCCTTTTCATCTGGGATGAAGAGCGTGCTTGCGTAGAAAATGCTTGACCATTAACCCGTCTTGCGTAGGTGCACTTTCAGCTTTAACCTGTGCCTAGAAAGACTCAAAAATATATATTAGTTGCATGCAATACTTATTAATTGTTTTATTACCAATAACATGGTCCTTAATTCGTTACTTTGAACTACTGATGGTCATAACTCATCCCATAAGTGTCTCATAGGGAGAGAATTTATACCTAGAAATAAATTCTTGTATTAAGATGGTTACTACTATTATTAGCATCCGCAATATTAAACAGAGATATTCCCTATTAATGCTCCTCAAATTTAAACTAAGCAACCAATATGGACTTGACTTTGCTACAATCCAAGTTCCTAAAACTTGGTACCTCAGCCTGTGCCAAACCAATTGCTTCCATAATCAACTCTATCCTGTCTGCAGGCCATATCCCTAAGACCTGGAAAACTGCTAGAGTTGTCCCAATCTACAAAAATGGGGACAAAAACACTGTCTCAAACTACAAATCAATCTCTCTTCTCCCAATACACACTTACTCTCATTCATACCTAACTGCCATCTGCCATTTTCTCTGATGCAAATGGTGTCAACCTTTTAGTCATTTAATACTAACTAACCTTAAAACTCGCCCCACAAGTCAAGCATCCCAACAGCCTGCACTCATGGCTATTGTCCCACACCTACAGTCACTCCTGGCTTTCACCTCAAACACTCCACTGTAACTATTCTGCTAAAAATGTGAAATGCCTTGTATATAATATATATATCCTGTTCACTTATGCAATTATATATCCCCTGTCCTTTAATTCTATTTCCAGGACATACCCAAAAACAAATAAATGGTTACAAAATTATAAATTTGGCAGATATGATATATCCCTCAACATAGGGATGGCTTGCTACCTGCTTTGCTGTGATATCTGCAAAGGTATTATTATTATTTACCAGGGGCCTGTCAGCCCTTGGAGTTAACATTGTTATAATAAATTCTGAACCTGCTGTGCATTGTGTATCATTTACAACATATCAAGTTCTTGACCCTCTATAGGGATTTCAGAAAGACCTTCAATAACCTATGTATGTATCTCCCCTCTTTTGTTCATATATTATCTATATATGTGAACAAAAATACAAAAAAATACAAAAAAATTATGAAAACAGGTTGCTTTGATATATAGCAAAATTAAACTGGTAAATAGATTTGTATGTGTAGTGACTATAAAAATATTTACTGCTTGTGTTAAAAGAAAAAGCCTGCAGTAGGTCTTTTAACAACTGTGGCATTTACAATATAAGAAAAAATCCTGAAATCCTGAACAAAAGATTTCCTTTTAAAATAGACAAATAATTTTGAGCTCTTTGCAAAGTGCTGAGCACACGGCCAGCATTAACTTTAAAAGACACTCTGACTTTAAAAAGAAAAAAATAATAATTTTCAAAGCGCTTTTTTTTTTTTTTTCTGGGAAAACAGCCAGAAATTTCACAGTACAGATAGCAGACAATGGGTTTCACTGTCTAATTCATATTAACTGCTGGATTAATCCTCACACAGGGGATTGTAACATTAGTTTAATGTTAAATATGAAGCTTTCCACGCTGTCCTAAAACTGCATTTTGTATGGTCTTTCAAAAATTAAATAACGGGAATATTTTAAATTACTTATAAACACCAAGTCTATGCCTACAAGAGCATGCAACATTCCTTCATTCATTCCCCTGAATGCCTTCTGAAAGAAATCTCATACTCCTGCAAACTTCCATCAATACAATTGCTATCCCGTTTTAACTATGTCCTTTCTTAAACTAAACAAAATATCTTCAAACATGCAACAGTTATACCATGACTAAATAAACAGCAAGCTTGACCATACCTGTCTTGTATGGCTTCTACACTGCTTATTTAACGGAGACAATTCTCGCTAAAATAACTGACCTCCATGCTGCTAAAGACATATATCACCGCACTCTGCTCACACCACGGACTCCCTCCTTTTGAAGCGCTATGTACATTAATGGCGTTATATACATATATAATACAATATATTAATTCAAACAGTGCTTGTGATCTCTTACCAGCATTTTAAACAAAAACAGCCCCAAATATATCTTAATCCTGTAGAAATAAAATTGAAATGTGTTATCTTACTGCTTTACGGAAAAGAAGACAGTTCTACATTACCTTGTTCTCATGATTAAACTACTTAAGCACAGCTAGTTAATTTTAATGTGAATGCTTCGCATTCTTTAAACTGTAAGGGAGAGGCTGTGACCCTCCTTTTATTAAGATAGAAATACCACAAACGAAAAGAAATGTGTCCGGTTTAAAAAGTATCCGCCTGGCCAGGACGAATAAACCTTTCAAACTATAACCAGGGACCGAGCCGAATATACTCCCCTTCCGTTGTGAGGTATTTCTCCCTTATTCGGTGTACACCTTTTTTTTTAAAAAAAACCTTTTAAAATTTAGATTTCATCATGAGCAACTAATATTCATATTTTTTGTACAGATGTTAATCAGCATGACCACACAGTATCTTTCACACAAGAAATCATTCAGGAACAAAATTCATCAGGGTTACAAACAAACTCTTTGACATAAGATAGCAGTGTTTTTTTTTTTTTTTACAGAGACTTTCACTCTGAGAACCCACGGGCAAAGCAGCACTTCCCTGCTTCTGACTGATAGTGGCACACTCTCTGCCAATGACCAAAACCATCACAATTAAAACAGACACCATTATTCTAAGCTATTATTCCTGATTGATTTCTGATACCAGCATAAACCATTAGTAGCTTATAGACAAACAGCTTAATTATGACAAATAATTGCAACATTTATACTTACACAATATACAATGGTCGTTCAGCTAGATCAGAGATAACAGTCCAGTCGTGCACAGAATTTACTGGACTCTTACCAAAAATTCTGTTTAAAAGGGCCTATCCCAATTCTTCAGTCACAATTTACACTACCGACACGATTTATTCGAGCAGGGCTAGTTCCGCAAGCCGGGGGATGCCCCGGCTTGCTAGCCCCACTCCCTCGGCGTGCCGCGCGTCACCGATGCGCGGTCACGCGTCATCGGGTGCCAGCGCCCCCTGCACGCGCGTCCAGGGCTTCCCGAGGGAGCCCTGGTGTCCCGCGATGTGGGGGACGGCGGCAGGGGGTTCCGGGGGACCCGGCGGACCCGGCAGCGGGAGGGAGAGCGCCCCGATCAGAGGGCGCTCTTCCGCTGCTTCGGCGCGTGCCCGGCACCCTCCGGCGCGCGCCAGGTTACTGCTGCGGCCGAGAACGGGCAAATGCTCGAATAAACTCGGCCGCAGCAGTAGGTCTATTAAATTCCCAGAGGGGGTGAAGCATCATATATAAAAATTTACATATATACTCACAACCTCTGTGAACTTTTTTTTTTGCAGCAAACTTCCCCGGAGAAGTTTTCACGCCCTGCCACTGTCATCTCCGATTTTTGATGAACTTTTCAGGCCTGGGAGACGAACAAAATGAAACGTAACGCACGCCAGGTTTCAAATCCTTTGTCTCTATTTATTACTCATAGGGTAATGATTTTTATACAGAAAAAAAAATGATATTGGTTAGAGGCGTAACATAGGCGTATCATAGCCGTGACATAGGCGTATACTAGGTATGTCTTGGGCGTAGCTTTGATTAGAGGCGTGATTTAGGGGCAGGACATATTAGTGGCGTGACTTTTGAGATGTGTCTTTTTCAATACAAGCAATGTTCTGAATACATAGCTTATTCATTGTCTGTTATCAAAAGAGACCTTGAGTCTTAGCAACTTTATTACATTATCTTGCTTCTTGCAGAGAACCATTCTATTATATTCTACTAAAACACCAGGAAATTGACATCACAAAAGTATCTAGTAATATCCTGACCAGGAAGAAAGGAAATGCAATTTAGCAGAAAAACTGAGTGCATTTATGAATTATATTTCAGCAAAAGGCTGACTACAGAATCTTAACTAGTTATGACCAGACAAAATGGAAGCTTAACATGAGTGCAGATTCTGGCCTGACATACTGGTCCTAACAGGTTCATCATTTAGTGGGCAGATTTTTGCTGTGTGGCCCCTCTCATAACAATTTAAACATTTAGGTACATAGTCTGCGTCCCACTTAGAGCCTTTTCCCTGCTCCCCATGTTGGCTATTGCCTTAGTGTGCGAGCCACTGTTGCTGGTGCTGCGTGAAGGTGGTCGCCGCTCTTCAGCGCCCCTTAACCCCGGTACCCTTTTACCGTCTCTGGAAGAGTCCTGGAACCTCGGGTAGTGGGGTTGCTCCACGACTGTGGGTTGCGGGTGCTCTTCTGCGGCATTGTACCTTTCTACGAGGGCCACAAGCTCATCCGCATTGTGGGGGTCACTCCGACTGACCCAACGGCGTAGGGCAGAGGGAAGTTTCCTCAAGAACTGGTCCATGACCAACCGTTCCACGATGTGGCTTGCTGAGTTGAACTCGGGTTGTAGCCACTTCCGGGCGAGGTGGATGAGGTCATACATCTGGCTTCGGGTGGCTTTATGCATCGTGAAGGACCATGCGTGAAACTTTTGGGCACGAACAGCCGTGGTTACGCCGAGGCGGGCGAGGATCTCGAACTTCAATTTTGCATAGACGTTAGCTTCGGCTGGCTCTAGATCAAAGTAAGCCTTCTGGGGTTCACCGCTTAGGAAGGGTGCGATTAGACCAGCCCACTCAGCTTCTGGCCATCCCCCTCTCTGTGCCGTGCGTTCAAACATGAGAAGATAGGCTTCCACATCATCCGAGGGTCCCATCTTCTGAAGGTAGTGGCTTGCCCTGGTCATTTTCGGGACTGGGGCTGCCTCTGCCAGTGGAAGGTTACTGATAGTCCCCCTCAGGATCTCGAGTTCCTGCTGCAAGCCCTGGGAGAACCGTTGTTGCTCCTCTCTCAGCAAGCGGTTTGTTTCTTGCTGGCTTGCATTAGTCTCTTGCTGGATTTTATTCGCCTGTTGCAGGGCTTCATTTGCGTCTTTCTGGACAGCGACATTGCGTACCAGCGCACTCACCACGTTGTCCATCTTGTTTGGAGATAGTGAAAAAAAACTTTTTTTTTTATTCAAAGTTCTTTAACCCGCAGACCTTTTAGTGTTCTGCCCGCATTCTCCACCATATGTGACAAACGGCTTACTCCGGGGCTCCGCCGTCTGTCCGGGACTGTTAGAACACGGTCTTTAAGGGTAGGTTAAATGATGAGACGTCACGTACTGTTCCTTTAAACAGGCTATGCCTGGTTTATTTAGTCCCAGGCACTGAGACTGCCACAGTGCAAACAGAAAACAAAGCCAAACAAAAAAGCTGCTCATCTGAGCGATAACTTAAACTTAGATATTCCCTGACTCAGGGTTGGAAGTGGCTTGTCCACTCCCACCAACAAAATAAGTACCTTTGCAGTCTTAGACAAACGAACAGAATGATTGAACCTGTTTGGGGAAGAGGCTTCTCCCCCCTCTGTAGTTCAGCAGCCTTCCAGCCTCCAGGCTCTTGGGGAGAGGGAGAGGAAACAGGAAACAGGTCTTATATACCTGATCTCTAATCAGCATGACAGGTGACAGAAAACAGGCAGCAGACAAACTGTGGAATGGAGTGCATGTACCACGAGGCTGCCCTGTTCAGCCTAGACAGGACAGAAACTGTTCAGTATCCTGGGAGCCCTGTATATGGAATTTATTACCATCCCCTGGTTTCTGTCACAATGTGTATAAGTTTGTTCGGAAATTATCCTTGAAAAAGTTTTTTGACAATTTTATTCCAAATGTTTCTAGGTCGACCGGGGATGGGGATTTGGATGGGGGGCCACCACTCGCTATCGAGAGTGATGTCCCCTCATCTGACTCTGTTCCTCTGGTATCTATTGCTTTACATACATTTAATGACTTCTGTACCCTGCAAGATATGAATGATCTTTTGTCTGAACAGACTATAGATGACATCAGTTTTCCTACCTTTTCTGAATGGAATTCTGGCCTAAAAAAGAGCTCTGTCTTCTACCCCACTCATGTTAAGGGTCAATTTCTAACTATGTTTGAAAATTTGGTCATTAGGGACCTTCGTCTTCTAGCTCAGGGATTTTCCCTATCACATATAGATCATAACAATTTGAATCAAAATGAACGTTTAGCTTTAAAATCTTTGAAAAATAACCCTGCTTTGGTCATTAAGAGTGCGGACAAGGGGGGCGCGGTGGTGGTGCAGGGTAGAGACGGTTACATCAGGGAGGCTTTATGCCAACTAGATGATGGTCGGTCCTATCGTGTACTACCCGCCGATCCCACTCCTCACTTCTTGGAGGTCCTTGCAGAACTGGTTGACTCAGGTGTTATTATGGAAGTTCTATCAAAGGAAAAGGTTTAATATATAATACCATCTCATCCCATTATTCCTTTCTTCCACCATCTCCCAAAGATCCATAAGACATTGGTCGACCCCCCGGGTCGTCCTATTGTCTCTAGTATTGGATCTTTGGGAGATGGTCTGTCAAGATATGTTAATGGTTTTCTTCAGCCATTTGTTAGGAAGTTGCCCTCATTTATACGGGACTCTGGTGATCTCCTTGATCAGATCAAAAATGTCAAATGGGGCAATCATTACCTGTGGGTAACACTCGATGTTACCTCTCTATATTCAGTTATACAACATGACCATAGTCTGGCAGCTGTCCGCCAATTTATTGAGATACCAGACATATCAATTTTTCAATCGGCTTTTATTTAGGACGCTATTCACTTATTACTCACGCACAATTTCTTCACATTTAATAATAAGTTTTATTTGCAACTTATTGGCACTGCTATGGGCACAAGTTTTGCTCCTTCTTTTGCTAACTTATTTATGGGGTGGTGGGAAGCACTTTTTATTAATTCAAGCACTAACTCATTTCGTCACAATATTGTTTTTTATAAAAGATTTGTGGACGACTTAATTATCATTTGGAGAGGGGATGTCACTACACTTCACGCTTTTGTATCATCTTAATGACAATATTTATAACTTAAAATTTACATTAAATTTTCATTTTCACCACATTGAATTTCTGGATCTATAATTATTTGTGGACATAGACAAAAAAATCCAAACGGACGTTTATAGGAAGTTAAACGCCAGGAATACCTTTCTTAGGGCGGACAGCTGCCATCCATCTCACATCATAAAGGCCATACCAAGGGGACAGTTCCTCAGGCTGAGAAGGAATTGTTCCACATTTAGTGGTTTCCTTTCTCAGTCTGAGGAACTTACAAAGAGGTTTTTGGAAAGGGGATACCCTAAATCCCATATAGCAATTGCTTTTAATAATGCAGTACAAACAGAGAGGGCATCATTGTTGCCCGCACATTCAATTGGAGACTCTCGCCTTGTTAACAATAATGAGACAATTGTTATCAAACAGGACACACATGGATTGATAAAATCAAAAAATAAACGTCCTCTTTTTATTTCACAATTTAATAAACAAAGTGGAAAAATTAACTCCATAATCTCAAAACATTGGAATATCTTATCCATGGACCCTGTACTTAAAAAATATGTTGAATCTGGTCCTACTTTTGTATATCGTAGAGCGAGAACAATTGGATCTCATGTCTCACCAAGTGAACTTAAAACTTCTGGGTCTACAAAACCTTTTATCACTAGGGGTTCCTTCAAATGTGGCTCTTGTAGTGTATGCAAACACATGAAGCCAGCTAAAAACTTTCTACAGTATGCCTTGCCACTGCCACATGGTGTGAATAGATTAATGAATAAGGAATATAAGATCAACAGTTTTATAAATTGTAAAAGTCAATTTGTGGTTTATCTCATAACATGTGGATGTGGCAAGAGGTACGTGGGGAGGACGACTAGGGCCCTTAAGGTCAGGAGGTTAGAGCACTTGAGGCTCATAAGATTGAAAGACACCAATCATCCAGTCTCTAAACATTTCACAGAATGTGGTCAGGGAGGAACAAGCAATTTTTCCTTCCTGGGGATTGAATCAGTTAGTTCTAAATCTAGAGGAGGTGATCACGTCAACCTTCTGGACCGTAGGGAGGCGTATTGGATCTTTATTCTCCAAACACGCTTCCCTATTTGCTTGAATATTGACTGGCAGTTAACACATTTCTTGTAAAGTTTTACAATTGGTCAACTATATTGTAACTTAGGTTAATCAAGACCAGCTGACAATATTTCAGACAATAAGTTTTGATCAAAAATAACCTTTGAAACTCAAGCGTTATTATGAAAATGTTATAAATAAATCTTATAAAGTTCTAGTTTAAATTGGTTCTTTGATGTATTGTGTTGATACTATTCTATACAATGTGTCTTATATATGATAATGGTTGTATTTCCCTGGTTCCTAGGATTTAGGTTTACAATCTGTGTTATGCAGTATGTATGTCTTAATATGTTTTAAAGTTATATCTTTTTGCACATTTTAACTTCAATTATGTTTATATGTTTTTTATATTCTTACTTTCCTTATATGTAGTTTAAGTTGTAACACAATAGGTCCTTTAATTTACTTTTCTTATGTTTTTCTTTTTGATATAATTTGTATTCCTTAATAACTTTTATTTTAGTTTTGCATAGCTTCATTTCGTCGTAATGCGCATACCCAGTGAGTAGCAATATACTTCTGTCTTGCAGGGATGTTTAGTAATGTATTTGTAGTGTGTTCCTATACTTGCCCTTATCCAAAATGGCCACACTGCCTGTGGGACTTCCCTTTGCCCTTAGATCGGCACTGAGTCACTCTGCGCATGCGCGATGACGGGTGCAGCGTCATGACGTCATCAGGTTCCGATTTTTGGCGCGAAACGGCCCACAGGTAAGAGGGTATATAATGGATGTTAATACATTGTGTTTTATCCTTGAAAAAGAACACTGTGATGTTCAAAACGCGTTGGATGGGTCTTTTGTCACATTAAAGTGCCCTATTAATTATTTTTCGTTTTGGGTCCTTCCTGCTCCGTTTGTGCTGGTGCGCTTTTGGTCTCCTTTTTCCCTGTATTGCATTTAGTAGCTGCACAGCCTGCCTACCTACCCTACCAGGATGTGAGTATTTGCATATTTTCCAGGGAAACCTGCCAATGAGACTGATGGTGAGTGGGCTTGTACCATCTACCACCTGTCTTCAGGAGGATAGTACCCATACTATTACACATTAGGTACTATGTCATTTATTAGTACCCTGGTTTAGTGGTTTGGCTTATTTTGGGTTAATATACCTGCATTTGAGCGCTTCAGCTATTTTCTACATTCTAGAGGAGACACTAATAAACTGGAGGAAGGGCTCCAATCCCAGCGGGACTGAGGGTTCTCCTCCATCCACTCTCATTCAAGTCACTGAGATATCTCGAATGAGAGTGGAAGGATGGGCTTTGGCCGTGGCAAGCCAGAGCTTCCCACAAACAGGGGAGGTATGTAACAGGGGATTTGTCCCTGTTCAAAAATGTGCCTCTAATCCAGCAGTGTGGTGGATAACTGTTGGTAGTCAATTAACCAACACCACCTGGATGATTAGAGGTTGGTTAGAAAAGCCTGCGTTTGAGACAGGAAGAGAGATTCCTTAGTCCACAACTGGGCTGACCAAGGAAACAGAAAGAGCAGAGGTTCCTGAGTCTCACAGATGAGACTGACAGAGGGATCACAGATGTCTGGAGCTCACAAGACTTCTACACCTGAATGCTGAGAACTTGAGGAAAAGGCAGCAACCCTGGAAAGAGAGAAGCCTTCCCCCTACAACTACGAGACAGATAAGACTTTTCTTATAAGACTGATTATCTATGTCTGTCTATATATATATATTATATAAATGTCTCTATGATTTGGGCTGGTAAATCGCTGGACTACAAGTGTAAATATACTCCAACGTGGAGCAGATTTTGTTTGTGGATTTTCACATGTTTGCTGTGTTTAAAGCAACAGGCGCAATAAAGCCTTATTGACTTTCACCTTAAAACCAGTCTCCATTGTGTACCTCTGCACAGATCTCTTACAGTGCCCCTCCGTGAGGTTCTTTTTTGTACATGTCCGGTTTACAATAAACACATTTTTAAGTGATCCAGCAGCATCAGCGTCTCGTTTGGTGATTTCCATGGCAGCAGTGCAAGGCGCTTTCTCCTAGCTGGGAGTCTTTTCTCCTGTTATATTATATGGGCATGATGTACCACTGTGCCAATAAATGGGTAGAGGGTGGGGGTAGTTGCCCCGGTGAGGGTGTTTAGGCCTCCCAGGTGGGAAACCGGGAGGAGAGTTAACCCTTAATTACTTTAGCGGTTACTAACTGCCATGGTGATTAAGGGGTTAGTGGCCATTAGTTTGTATATTTTTATTGTATTGTTGGGAGGGGTTAATCTCTTCATTACCATAGCGGTAATAATTGAAATGAAATAATTAACTCCTCGCGCAACCCCCTGCAGGGCCCAAAAACCCATCGCAGGCCAAATAAGACTTTGACCCACCCCTGCTAACCTCCATAAAATGGGCACTAATATTTAACCCCTTAATTGCTTTTGCAGTTAGCCGCTAAGGTAATGAAGCTGTCTGAAAATGTAGTTTTATTGCATTGGATGGAAGCCGGGGGTCTCCTGAGCTGATATTAGTGTGTATCAGCCCCGGAGACTCCCGACTTCAATCCGATGCAGGATAAATGCATTTTTTTTTTATGTCATGCTCTCAGATCCCATAACGTCACCCTTGGGGTGGCGAGATGATCTGTGATAAACTCACTATTTCAGTGCCCCAATGAGATTCTCTAGGCTATTAGAATAGTGTGAGTTTATCTAATTGCCACTATTTTGATTTTTTAAACTCCGACTCAATGTGTTTGGCCAGGAGTGAGAACTCTCGGGAAAATGCACTCCCCTACGAGTTCGCAAACTCACTAGAGCTTTCTGAATAGCAACCTTGCGAAATTGTGTTAGAACTGCTCAAAAACCTATATGAGACGGTTACCGAAGCTACAAGAATAGGCCCCAGAGAGAGAGAAGAAAACATATATTTTAGTGGCAAAATGGGAGTAACACCACCTATAGTTAAGAACGAAATAAAGTCAGGTCAAATTGCTGCATTAGGTGTAATGGAATGTATGCATTGTTAGGGAACACCAATTTTATATCTTATTAGTACTAATGTCCATTATACTTTACTTCGGTTAGCGCTTTGTTAAACCATTAATGGACCTCTGTGGATCTGGGCCCAAGATGGAGCAATGAAACAGGCTGAACAGGAACATTTACTTTTGAGCTATACAAAATAGAAGATACAGCACACCGCCAGGACAGTGGGTCAAAGGATGATATAAAAATGAATTCTTTATTGCGTCCATTAAAAAACGGAGGTGTAAAAGACCTCCTACATGTTTCGTGCGCATTGCAATTTATCAACGAGTCCATAACAAGCAAACAGACATACCTTAAATATATATTCAAGAAAGCCCCGCTTTGTGCCACAAACGTAGTGACGTCATGGCGTCACGGCGTCCCACGTGCACGCACTGATGTCACATCAAACCGCGCATGCACACAGCACTGGTTCCCTTAGGGCAGCTTCAGGAAATCCCCATCTGCCCTTAGTTGAGCCCAAAGGTCCAATGTGAGCACGCAAGCAGGACCCGTCCCCCATAGACGGCACCCGTTTCCTCGAGAACCAGCAAAAACATAAACATTCTGTGACTAGATGTAATTTCAACATAGAAGATAAACCTCAATGGATAAAAGAAAACTTTATCGAATATGTACAAAACAAACTCATATAAAACCACAGAATCGTACTAAAAATAGGTATTGTAAAATAAACTTTACCTCCACAGACACAGACACAAAACAAAACAGAGGATGGACTAAATTCATAATATATAATGATTATAATACAAATTATCTAGAATATATAGAGTATAGACCTACACCTATCCTGAAAGCAATCGGAATCCATCCCATATGTGACTAATATATAGATAAATAATATACAGTAGACTATAGCCAGAGGGGGAATAAAATATCAAGAGAATACATAGCATATATATATATATATATATATATATATATATATATATATATATATATATATATATATATATATATATATATATATATAAAGTGACACTGTGTGCTCATTTGCATGTCATTTCCCAGAATCCCTTGCTGCAGTGGAAGTGCTGTATGCTGGGTGATAATGGGGAAAGGCGGTGTTGCAGACCTGCCTAAGACATGCAGATGAGCATACAGCTATATTTGCATATATATATATATATATATATATATATATATATATATATATATATATATATATATATATATAATTGAATACAGATGTATATTGACTTGAAGTTTACATGGTTATATTTATCTCATGATTATATTAATCCTAGATGATACTTTAATACTATATATGGAGATATTCTGCACCCATAATTTGTATTAATGAAGAAATTAAGTGAAATATAAACATGAAATTCATTAAGATAGATATAAACATGACATTAAACTAGACAGAGTATAATCCTATAATATATCTATATTCAAGTTATAAAGTTGATTAAGATTTGGAACTGATTATAATTAGATGCATCTATAAGATGATTGAACAGTTAATATACAGTAGATGGAGAGAACTCCATACTGTACATGTACAGTATACACGTGGGGTATTGGAATGCAAATAAATCCACAAGATGTTTAGAAACTTAAACACAAATTTCATGGGGCAGGGACATGTGCCTGCAAAAATGTCTCTCTAAAGCGCTACGTAAAACTAACAGTGCTACACAAGAACAAACTATTATTATTATTATTATTATATTACCTTTTATTTTCAGAAAATAGAGACACATGCATCTTGACAAGGAACATTATACAATGTCATAAAAAAATGTCAATTACATTACAAACTTGAATAAATAGAAACACATTTGGTAACTGTTGCTTATGTTAGAAATGAACATGGTTTTATCTTTTGCAAATGAATTTGGCTTCTTACACAACTGATGTTGGCTGCCTATACTGTAGTTTATCAAGTGTATGAGCTGCTGAATTGAGATATGAAAGGTTTCTGTACACTAATCACTGGAGCTGTCACTTGAAGATAGTATGATTAATTTTCTGTGTAGTACAATAGTTCTACTGAAAATCTGTGCAACATTATATGAAGAGATACAAAGGATTATTTTAGCTCCTGGGTCTACCGTTAGCACATTATAATCATGGTTGATTTTTTTTCCTACAATTTAATCCTTCTCTAAGTCTACAAAACTAGCAAAAAATACTCTTCCCAAAAAATCAATAGATATTTAAAGCAAAATGTAGCAAAATACCTTTTTATCTTCTTGTCTGTAGAAGAAGCAATTATTTGGCATTACAATTCAAGTGACAAGATTGAGATGAACAATTATAGAAGTCGTTTTGTAAGGAATAAACAAAAACATGGCTTGAGGTGAATGAAAAAAGAAAACAATTCCGTAAAGCTTAACATATGTTATAAGAAACTGTAGATAAAAACCTACATTAAAGATGAATATCTTTCACTTTTCACAAAAGTCTGTATAGCTTCATTCAGTAATGCAGAATTTGAACTACGTTAGCATGCACCTAATCTTCAATTGCAGGCAACAAATAATCTTACTTAACGGCTTGACTGCCAGTAAGTCGAGTGAACGAGCTAACATATTTAGCCATTATCACATTTTTTTACCAAAAATGCATATGATTTATATTTATTTTATACTCTATATTACATTACCTGACTTACAGCACACACATTATTATTATCAATTGTTTCAGGTGACAGTGATATTACTTGCTAAGTTTGTAACTATGACTAGCAGTTTCCTCGGGAAAATGTATTCCGTGCACATACTGTACTGGCAACACTGCACTTTTTTACATTTGAGCTGTGTAAATAATGCTTTCATTGTATTATGTTCAATGGCTATGGAAATGTATTGCCAATCCATCATTACTGTTCATTCCTCTTTCCTGAGAGTAGTTGACATTATGAATAACTGTATGATCAGTATACCTTCTAATCCTTTTTATGTGAGGTGAATGCGATAATGATGTCTATTTGGAAGCAAAGTGGCAATATTTCCACCCTGAGTTGCAGAATTATCACAATTTTATTTTAGATTTTCTTTCTCATCTGCTGTATTTCTGGTATTTTCATATCTCTTTTTAATACAGTATGTAAACACAGACACGCACTTGGAAACACAATCATAGACATTGTTATGAACTTTTCTTGAGCAGGCATGTTGAATTTCAAAACAGTAAAATTGAAAAAAAAAAAAAATGACAAAAACGTAGAGATGAGATTGACCCAAGGTGTAAAAAGAAATGTGTGATTTGGTATCTCCAAAACTCCTCGAAAGGTTTTGATTAAGGATTTTGGTTTTTATTTACTATATATGGACAATGTGAATTTAATGCAAAAATCATAACTTCATGTAATCTGGAGTTGTTCTTTTGTTTTCTATGCACATATTTATGCCATTTAACAATAATATTAATAGTAATAATAATTATAATTATACATTGGTTTTATGCCTTTTTCCAAATCCGGCAAAGACCAGGCCAAGGTAATACAAAGACAGTAAATGACCACATACAATGAGGATACTATTTAGAAGGACCATTTAAATGTTACAGAGCATGTTGGGGACAGAGTGCATAAAAGATGCTGATCATTTTGTGGCCTTGAGCACTTGCTCTTTCGGGCAGCAGAAATTGTCTCACTAGACGCGCTGCTACAGTATGGCAGCAGTCATAAAACACTGATGTACTGAACATATACATTTTTCACATCGTGAAAAATAAGAAATACTGTATGTCCTTTGGCCCTTCTTCCCATACTGGTGTAATAGATGGAACAGTTACAAACAGAACAAGCAAAGCACTGTATCCACATTGATGGTATATCTGAGGTTGGCAATGCTGTTCAAGTTCTGACTTGTGCGGACCCATACAAAATTAGAAATTAGTAAAAAAAAAAAAAACACTAATAAAATGATAAAGCTAGCAACTTGGCAACTGGTACTGATGATGATGGTAGTGGTGGCGTGGATGCTTATAGTGGTAGCGATATGTTATCGGCCTTAGGGCACAGTTGCTGCTTAGTCAATCATCTCAGCAAGGAGCAGTTGCATCTTAGCTTGTGCAAGTCCCAGTCTCAAACTCTCACCCGCTGCCTGCAGTACAAAACACTGTTATTGTATACAAGCGCTGACTTGTTGGGGTCCACACAAAATTACTAAGACTACCACCTTTTGCCAATAATATACAACTAATACTCATTATTGTATACTGTGTGTACAGCATATTCATGTGTATGTTATTCACCCTCCCATGTTTGTGCCCTCTGTGAGTGATGGTGCCAATCAGCAACAAGGATTGGATTATCTGACTGCTTGTTCCTGCTTGCACATGCTCACGCTGTGACATCAGAAGTTTGCCGTTCTTACATCACAGTGTCTGCGAGTGCAAGCACGTTGAAGCAGGCACTTCACTTTCCGCTCCGGATGTTACCATGGCCAATGGAGCTATCCCTGAGAGCGCAGGAAAATTTTGCTAACAGAGCCTAATTTTATGCAGTTCTATTAGACTAGATTACCAGACACCTCTCTTTATTTATTTATTTATTGTATATATTAAACATTGTAATTAAAATCTATATGGGCATTTATTTTATCACTAACTAATTAAAAGTAAAATTTGAATCTACAGTACTTCCATTATATTATTAGTTGACTGACTCCAAAATATATTTATATCTTTATATTATCATTCATGTTTTTGCATGTTAACTATCACTTACATACAGTACTACTTTTTTGTACTACTACCTAGCAGAGCGAGGAGTGTTTCTCTCACCTTATATGTTTTAAAGTACATACTGGAGAATAGACAGTTTAGGTAAACTCTACCACGTTTGAATGAGAGGTTTTAGGTAGTTCTCTTTTCCGCGTAGTATATAAATGGACTTGCCATGATGTCAACTTCTATGTTATCATTACAATAATCTTCCACCGTTATAGAAATTAGTATGTATTAGTCTTGGCAACAGGATCGTTGAGCATGTCCCTTAATCCTGTACCGGTATCTTATTTTTCTGTATTAATATTATACCAGGGTTGTATGCATTTTCTTTCTTGCTTGCTGCTTATTGGCACCAATATTTTCTTTTTACTGATAGCAGAACACCCCGCAGTTTCAAATGAAACAAAAAACAAGATACATGAAGTGACTTTTGAGTTGATACCCTGTCAACAAGGAGTTCTTTGCAGGTGTTTACATCTACTGTATGCCGAGTGGAAGGAAAACAGACAAGTTTGGCATAAACCAAATGATGGTTGCCAAAATGTAGTGATCAGATCTCAATATTGTTGAAAACCTCATTAAGCCCAGAAATGAGGGAATCATTAAGGCTAAGCTGTAATTTTTCATATTGTCCTTCTAGTTCTCAAGATGCTTTACTAGAATTTTGATGAGTGGTAATGTATGACCTGACCTGCTAACACGGTCTTACTTAATCATTTTCTATGTTGCTATTTTAAACTGTTTAAGTAGTTCACACAAATGTGAACGGTTTTCTATTGTGCGGGAAAAATATAAGACCCTAATTTCACTTTCTGATGGAATTCTGTCTAGCTGGTGATGTGTAGATGCGGAGGTCATGTACAATGTTGCCAGTGGTTCAAAATATTGAAAGACATTGGAGGGAGGACAGCTTACGTAAACCACAGTCTGTCTGTGTGAAGGGCTCCAGATTCAGTAGTTCTCTATTCTCTGTCCCTCACTCTCTCTCTCTCTCTCTGTCCCTGCCACTCTCTCTCTGCCCCTGTCTCTCTCTCTCTCTCTTCTCTCTGCCCCTGCCTCTCTCCTCTGCCCCTGCCTCTCCCTGCACTCTCTGTGCCTCTCTCTCTGTCCCTCTCCCTCTGCCCCTCTCTCTGTCCCCCCCCCTCTCTCTCTCTCTTTCTGCCCCTTCTCTCTCTGCCCTCTTTCTCTCTCTCTCTCGGCCCCCTCTCAATCTCTGCCCCCTCTCTCTCTGCTCCTGCCTCTCTCTCTGTCTGCTCTTGCCTCTCTCTCTCTGCCCCCCTCTCTTTCTCTGGGGTATCTCTATCTTTGGTCCCTGTCTCTCTCTCTCTCCTCTCTCTCTCTGCCTTTGCCTCTCTCTCTACCCCTGTCTCTCTCTCTCTCTGCTCCTGCCTCTCTCTCTGTCTGCACTTGCCTCTCTGCCCCCTCTCTCTCTGTGATCTCTCTCTCTCTCTCTCTCTCTCTCTCGTCTCTCTCAGGGGTATCTCTCTCTTTGGTCTCTCTCTCTCTCTGGTCTCTCTCTTTGGTCTCTCTCTCCCTCTCTTTGGTCTCTCTTTGGTCTCTCTCTCTTTGGTCTCTCTCTCTCTCTCTTTGGTCTCTCTCTCTCTCTCTCTCTCTCTTTGGTCTCTCTCTCTCTCTCTCTCTCTCTCTCTCTCTCTCTCTCTCTCTCTCTCTTTGGTCTCTCTCTCTCATGTCTTTTTTTTCCCTCTTATGTATTTCTCTTTTGTACTTCATTTTCTCTTTGTGTCTCTTCTTTTCTGTCTTCTTCTCTTTCACGTCTGTTTTAACCCCTGTGCTTTAACCCTTCTCCTCCCTCTCATCTTTCCCAGCCTGTCTCTCAGACTGCAGCTCCAGTCCCATGCTGCACTACTTGAGGCCTTGCCCACCTACGGAGGCTCTACATAGGAAGGGATTTCCCCTCTGTCCTTCCTGCTGCATCTCAGGGCCCCGGCCCAGACCCAGTCCCCGCCACCTGCAGAGGAAGGGATTTCCCTCTGTGCTTCCTGCCCGCTGCAGGGAATTAATGTGAAGGCAGGGGGCCGCCGACAGGGTGGGAGAGTGGGGCCCCCCAAGAGCACAGGCCCCCGGACTTTGCCCGGGCTAATGCAACGCACCTGGCTCTGTGGCTGGTAGAAGTAAAGAAGGTAAGTTTGTCCTAAACCTAGGGTCAAGCATACTTTCCAAATTGTACTGTTGAAATTTCAATGTGGTGTAAACTAAAAGTGGGCACATTCACTGGTGTTATGCTTCTAAAACAAATTCATGTTTTTTTTTTTACGTGGTTTAGGTTCTAAATAAATCTCTGTGTTTTCATTTTAAATTCAGTTTATAGAAAACTCAATTTGTTTGGTTCTCATTTTTTGATTTTTACAAAAAAATTTTTTTTTCAACAAAAAAGTTTTTATTGGGACATGAAACAGTGCACATATTATCTAACAACCCATAAGCATACATGGATAATCCCGTGCCCAAAATTTTGATTTTTTAAAGTCGAACGGTACAGGTACTGACATATTATAGGGGAAAAGAAAACGAAAAGAATAAAAATGACAGACAAACTAGACGGACAAGACGAACCCGGGGGGGGGGGAGGGGGTAGGGGAAGGCCAAGCGAAGAGCGTCTCCTGCTTGTGATCTAAGACCACCGGTTTTGTGTCTGTTTTGCAAGGGTCTTCTCCTTGCCGTCTCACTGTCTGTCTACGTCTGCCCTACCAGTGCTCTGATCTGTCACTGTCTGTGCCGCATCCCCCTAGGAGAACACATCTCTTGTTATCACAGCAGAATATTGATGGCATTCACCCCTGGGATGTCTGATTGGTCTAGCCAAGGGGCCCATATTTTTAGAAAATTTGTGCCTGTGTCATTGACCATACTCGTCAATTGCTCCATCCGGCAAACATACCAAATTCTGTTTCGAATTTTCATTATTGTGGGTAATTCTGGTTGTTTCCACAATGCCGCTAGTTCGCACCTCGTGGCTGTTGCAAAATGTGCAATCCGTTTTTGTGCCGGTCTGCTTAGCCTGCGCCTGCCCAGCAGGAACAGCCAAGGGTCCAAGGGGACCGGGCGTCCGAGAATTCTCGCCAGCCAATCTTGGATTTCCTCCCATAAAGGAGCCACTTTGGTGCAACCCCACAACATGTGCAACAAGTCTGCAGGCTCCCCGCATTGTTTGGGGCACAATGGGGGGTAATCTTTAACAAACTTTGCTAATCGTATTGGGGTGAGATACCACCTCATTAGGACGTTCTCCTTCAGGGTTGTGCAGATCGAGTTTTTGGCCGCTGCCAGCACTATTGAGTCCCAGTCGTCGTCTTCTAAATTCTCCCCTAGGTCAGCTTCCCATGCACGTCTGTAGTTTAATTTGGTGTTGTCTGTGGGTCTAGGACAGACCACCCCTCTGTAGATTGTAGAAGTAAGTCCCGTAGTGTCTGTACCTCTCGAACACAGCTGCTCAAAATTAGTACGCCTAGGGCGGTTAGGGATTTTGTTGTAAAAGGCTCTAATCTGGAGGTATCTAAAAAATTCGGAATTTGGTATCCCAGTTTCAGATTTAATTTGGTCAAAGGATTTTAACAATGGACTACCTTCCAGATGTAGAAGCTTTGTGAGGCCCTTCTTTTTCCAGGCCCCCAGGTTCCCACTTGGCATGCCCGGAGCGAAATCAGGGTTCCCTACAAACGGGGTCATGTATGTGTGCTGGGTGGTGAGAGCACATCTGTATCTGGTGGCTCCCCAAACCGCCAACGAGCTCTTCAGTGCCGCCAGCAGCACCCGCATAGATTTTTGGACCCTTTTTGGGAGCCAAATTAAATCCTGCAAGTCCACAGGGAGGCTACATTCTCTTTCTAGTTCCACCCACCGTCGGAGCTCCGGCGGCATGTGCCACTGTACTATTTGTGATAATTGTGCCGCTTGGAAGTAGGCCATCAGGCAAGGTACCCCAAGTCCTCCTCGTATTGTTGGGCGAATTAACGTACTAGCTTTGATTCGTGGCTTTTTATTACCCCAGACAAACATCACCATGGAGGACTGCAAACGGAGGATGTCAGCCCTGGCCACCTGCACCGGGAAGGTCTGAAAGAGGTACAGGATTCTGGGAAGGAGGTTCATCTTAAGGCTTTGGATCCTGCCGATCCAGGAAATTGCATAGCCCGACCATAGCCTGAGATCCTCCATCAGAGTCCTTATCAGTCTGGGATAATTGGCTTTGTAGAGGGCGCTATATTCTTTGGTAATATTTACCCCTAGGTATTTAATAGAGGAGGCTTGCCATTTGAAGTTAAAATTTAGTTCTATCAGTTTTGCTGTGACCTTTGGCAGGTTTAAATTTAGTGCTTCTGACTTAGTTTGATTAATTTTGAACCCCGAGATCTTGTTAAATGAGTCTAGTAAGCTAAAGACGTTCGGCAGAGAGGTAAGGGGCTTTGACAGCATTAAAATAATGTCATCAGCATACAGGGCCACTTTATGTGACTGGTCTTGAATTTGGATACCTGTTATATCTGGGTTATTACGGATATGTGCCGCCAAGGGCTCAATTCATAGTGCGAATAATAATGGGGACAGGGGGCAGCCCTGCCTGGTGCTGCTCCGTATCTGGAATTCCTCCGAGGGGAAGCTCTGGTGCCTGATCTTCACCCTTGGTTCATTATACAGAGCTAGAATGGCGCCCAACATTCTCCCTTCTACCCCAAACTCCCCAAGCGTCTCTGTGAGGTAGGGCCAATCAACTCGATCAAAGGCTTTCTCGGCGTCTAAACTAAGAGCCATAGACGGGATATTATGTTTTTGGGCCACATCAATTAAGTCTATGATCCGTCTAGTGTTATCCGCCGCTTGCCTCCCGCAGATGAACCCTACTTGATCTGGATGGATCAGCTTGGGCATAACCGTATTTAGGCGGTTTGCCAAAAGTTTGGAAAAAAAATTTGTGTCGGAATTGATCAATGAAATCGGACGATAACTCTTACAGTCAGCTGGGTCCTTCCCTGGTTTGGGGATCACTGAAATGGACGCTTGGAGCATTTGGCCGGGTATAGGGGCACCCTCTAGGAATGAGTTAAATAACTTAGTCAGATGAGGGACTAACAATTTTCGGAACTTTTTGTAATATAGGTTAGAGAAGCCGTCTGGGCCTGGGGCCTTCGACGGCTTCAGTGATTTGATTACCTCTGAGATTTCCTCATCTGCAAAATCTTCCTGTAGCGCCTCCCTTTCCTTTCTGCTCAATTTGGGTAGATTCGCCTCCTTCAAGAATGTCTTCAGTTGCCTACGCGTGGTCTCGCAATGGGAGACCTTCGCCCCATCATATAGGGTCTCATAATATGTTTTAAACTCTTCTACGATTTGTTTAGGGTCAGAAGTTAGGCCACCTTTATTGGTTCGAATTGACTGTATATGGAAATTACTACTCGTGTTTCGGAGTTTGCAGGCAAGCGGGGTATCTGGCTTGTTGGCACGCTCATAAAATTTCCGTCTGGACCAAGTCAGCTCCTTCTCAGCTCGGGAGGCCATCAGTAAGTTGAGTTGTGTTTTGGCATCTAGCCATGCCTTAAGGGTCTCTGCTTGTTTATTTTGTTTGTGTAGGGCGGAGAGGGTTTTTAGGTCAGATTGTAAAGTGAGAATCTTTTTTTCCCTTTCTTTCTTCCGCCTACTTGCGATCCCTATGAGTTCTCCTCGTAGTGTCGCCTTATGGGCCTCCCATAGGGTAGACTGAGATGCCACGCTACCCATGTTCTCATTGAAATAATCCCTGATCTTTCCCCCAATTGATTGTTCCACCTCGGGGATTTTAATTAAGAACTCATTGAGTTTCCAGGTCGCTCCAGGCCTGTTCAGTGTAAAATCGGTGCACCGCAGCTCTACTGGTGCGTGATCGGACCATGAAATATCATGGATTCCCGTGTGGGAGATCTGCGAAACCATTCTATTGGTCACAAAGAGGTAGTCTATTCTGCTGTATCGGTCGTGTGGGTGGGAATAAAATGTGTATTCTCTATCCCCTGGGTGTTGCTCGCGCCAGATATCAACCAGGTTATTGGCCCTGAGGCCTCTGATCCAGGCAGCTCTACCCTGTGGATTTTTCTGCCGCCCAGGGTGCATCTGTCTGTGTGTGGGTCGAGTGTGTGGTTAAAGTCCCCTCCTAGAATTATTGCACCCTGTGCTGTCTTTTGTAGGATCGTGAAGAATCTGTCAAAGAATGAAACTGCGCGGTCGCTAGGGGCATAAACGTTTGCTATGGTGATTGGCTGGCCACGAACGGTCCCAACCATTATTATGAACCGACCGTTTGCGTCTTTCTTTGTGGTTTTTATATCTATTGATATGCGATTGTGCAACAGGATCGCGACTCCTCTTTTTTTCTTATTGGCTGATGCAGCCACCCAGGTCTGGTATCTGCCATCTAAGTATTTAGGGGAGTTACGTCGGGAAAAGTGTGTCTCTTGTAGAAGGATAACGTCAGGGTTCAGTCGTTTGTAATCTGTCATGGCCAAGCGTCGTTTTTGGGGACTGTTAAAGCCCTTTACATTGTGTGATATGACTGTGAGGTCCTTACCCATTGGTGCTTCTTGTGCGAGTCTCTGCGGTGGCGGTCTGGGTGATGGTCCCGTATTGTCGAGGTGTCTGGAGACGTCGAATGCACGTCTTGTGATCACGAGTGCTATTGGCCTGGGAGCGGGGAAAACAGTAGGGAACAAACACAGGGAGTACACAGAAAACATTGAGACAACAACACATAGACGATTTGGTGAACCCGTGGGATTGATCCTCATTAGGTACCAAGGCTGCCCCTTCTGGGGGTCCGGTCCGGGTCCTTCCGCCACTCTCAATGGGAGAGGGCTCCCGACCCAAATGCACCGGCCCAGTGGGGTCTTGTGCGGGTCTCCCTGGGGGTAAGCCCCAGAATCCCGCCTGGAGTCCCATGCCGACGGCGGGCGTAGTGCTGGACATCCCCGCCTTTGAACAAAAAAACATATTAAACATTACTACAAACATTTTCACCTTCAACTTGTGCCATTTCCCTGGTTGAGAGAACATTAGGTCTCTCACCCCTCGACCTTCATCACTGAAAACCGCTTCCTTGCTTTTCCCCTTCAGTGTGCCTACTACTATGTTCTGATATAGTGATATCTTGTCTGAGCAATCTATATACCCTGTAGATATCTCGACAGGAATGCTTGGCAATCTTTCTCTTATCATAGAGGTGCGGGGGGGTGGGTAGGAGAGGGAAAGGGAAGGATTGGGGGGAGGGGGTGGGGGGGTAAGGGGTTTGAGGTGGGGGATGTTTGCAGTTATATTTTCTGATTGTGTCTAGACTTAGTGATGCTCCCTAGGGGGTTATCCAACAGGGGCCTGCTCGCTAACATTTCCATATGCACTCTCCCTCCTACGTCCGTGCCCCTAGAACCTGAGGCAATGAGCTAGTAAAACAGAGAGCAATTCATATATAATCTTCACATTGCCCGAGAACCCTCGAATGAGTGTGCCCCTGATCTGGTGGCTTGAGGATTGGGGGGAGGGGGGGAGGAAGCGGGGGGGGGATATGCAGGGGGATGTAAGGGTTAGGTGGTAAGGGTACGTGGCGGGGTAGTTGGTGGGGGGGGGCTGGGTGGAAGGGGAACGTGAATTGGGAGTACTGGGGAGGGGGAGAGGGGGGGTATAGGGTCATGGTAGGGGGGGGGGAGGGGGAGGGATAGTGATCTGGGAGCATCGGGGGTTGCGGGGCCATCCTGGGGTATTCCCCTAACGATATTTGGCACTTTGGAGCGCAAAAATATGTTCAATAGTTCTTATAATTATGTGCTTCGTGTGGCGGGGGCGGGAGCTCTTAACCTAAGCAGCTACCCACCTTACCATCGCGCATGCGCCTCGATTTTTACAAAATTATGCAACAAACTTAAAATAAGATAATAAAAAATGCACAAATGCGCACCAGGGATTAGTGGAAGGTAATTTATTAAAAATACACAAAAACTGAGGGGATCCAACCCCACCTTAGAACAGCTGTGCAGCTGAACGGCTAAGTACTACCAAGGAGAACACCTAATGGTGACTAAACCCTAAGCTGCACAGTATACAAATACAGTAAAATTTATATAAAAAACATGAAAGAAAAAAACAAACATGAAAACTACCTATCAACAGATTTGTATAGAAACCGCCATAGGTTTGTATATGGGACAGTGGGAGTCTCTGGTGTGGGAGGGGACAGAGGATTCCTATCTTGAGTTTGTCACAAATCTGAACAATAATGATTTTAATTTAAAATTTAGTGGTGAAAATAGCTCAGTAAGTATTCATTATCTCGATTTAGAGATTTACATTGAGGCCAAAACTGTACATACTAAAACGCAATTTAAGGCTACAAATGTAAATTCATATTTAGACCCATTTAGTTGTCACGATAAGAGATGGGTCCAAAATATTCCCTTTAATCAATTTCTCAGGTTAAAGAGAAATGATTCTAAGGCTGTGGATTATGAAGAACAATCTTTCTTTTTAAAGAAAAGATTCCTAGACAAAGAATATGATATCGATTTAGTAAACTCTTTGCTCAAAAAACTAGAAAGGATTCCTAGGAAATCTTTGATGAAATATCATCATAAAAAGAGTGAGAAGAGACAAAATCAAATCCCAGCATTTATTACTCAATTTAGTGATACCCATTACAATGTTAGAAAAATTCTGCAAAAACATTGGGGGATATTAAAAGCTGATCCCATTTTGGGTCCCCAACTAAAGTCCAAACCAGGGATAGTGTTCAAACGAGCACCTAACCTTAAACACATTCTGGCTCCAAGTCAAGTCTCCAGAGAGGCCATCGTATCTGGAGATATTAAAACTCGCCTACGAGTTAAAGGCACGTACAAATGCGGAAAGTGTAAAGCGTGTAACCATATCTGTCAAGGGAAAACAGTTACATCAGGAGTTACTAACAAAGTTTACAATATTACAAGTTTCATTAATTGTCAGACAACGCATGTGGTCTATGCCTTACAGTGTAGCTGTAATTTACAGTACATTGGTAAGACAAAAAGACCGTTTAAAATGCGCATGTTAGAGCACCTGAGAAATGTTAAAAACATACCAAAAATAATAGCAAAGGGTATGCCATTAACTCCGCTTTTGAAACACTTTAAAGAAGTGCATAACAGTGAACCTGGTTGTATTAAATTTAAGGGACTTGAAAGTGTATCACTAGGTAGTAGACAGGGAAATAGAGATAATCATTTATTGAAACGGGAGCAATTTTGGATTTATGAAATGCATACCAGACATCCCTATGGTTTCAATGAATTAATTGAATTGACTCCTTTTTTAAGATAAGGTATTCCGTTTTTAATAAAATGAATTTATTAACATTTATTTGCATTAACATTCATGTATGTTTTTATATTTATTTGTTTTTATTTAATCATTTGTTCTTTTTTCTTTTATTCATATACAGGTTTCAGCATGATTTGTTTACATAGTATATTATTCATGTTGTTAGAGGTCTTATTCCTGTATTTTTTCATAGGGGTGAGTGCAATGATTAATTTATACTTGTACACATCCCCCACATGAGTTGCTATACACCCTGTTGCCTAGTAACCTTATTTCAAGGTGTTTCAATCAGCATAGCAATTAGGCAAAGTAAGGGTGTTTCTCTGAGGGGGCTGGTTTCTTCAATCAGTTGCCGCCTATATATACGCGCGGATGACACTGTACGTGACCTCCTGACGAAGTACTTGGTACGAAACGCGTAGATGTCACGACAGGTCATCCTGCGCGTGTATGCTGGTAAGCTGAGACGGAGCCTGCAGGAGACAGCAGCGGTTTTATCCATCTCCGCGGTGCCGAGATCCGGATCCTGTGCAGCCACCGCGAGTCTGACTGTCTCAGTGTGAGTGTCCGTTTCCCCTTGCCAGTGCCCAACCCTATGGCGGTTTCTATACAAATTTGTTGATAGGTTGTTTTCATGTTTGTTTTTTTCTTTCATGTTTTTTATATAAATTTTACTGTATTTGTATACTGTGCAGCTTAGGGTTTAGTCACCATTAGGTGTTCTCCTTGGTAGTACTTAGCCATTCAGCTGCACAGCTGTTCTGAGGTGGGGTTGGATCCCCTCAGTTTTTGTGTATTTTTAATAAATTACCTTCCACTAATCCCTGGTGCGCATTTGTGCATTTTTTATCATCTTGTTTTTCAGGGTGCCTTCCCCCCTTTTTAAGGGGGGTTCACGTAGATTTGAGAGTTTCTGGGGAGACGCTTTATGTACATGGCAAAGGGATCATCCACACCATCACACAGCACGAGCGCTGAATATCCTGTTTTTTCTACCTTCAAACTTAAAATAAGCAGGTACTGTAAATGCTAATAATAAACATAACGTATGACAAAAATGGTTAAATTAAGTGTACACTCATAAAAAATCTATTAGGAAAATAATATTACTGGAAAGATTTCTGTATACCTAAAGGTGCTGATCCAATTTGCCCTTCTTGGCTGGTATACTAGAGGAGAGTCGTGAGAGGTAAGATGGTGCTATCTGTATGCCAACATAATACATACTCAACATAGGTAATCTACTAGTGTTAACCCAAATAAAACTGATTCACTATATACTACTATAGCATTGAGATAGGTCAGATGGTAATACCTGTGTGCCAAGATACTATACACCCAACAAAGTTAATCTAACTGGGCCATTAAATTTATGGAAACGTTTTGATTTGTTGCATATTACGATGATATTCTGCATTATCGATGTGTAAAATAAATCTAGCTACATCTGTAACCTAATAGTGTTTGGTGTAGGGAAATGATTCACTGGTAGAGTAATAGAAAGTGGTCAGCTACTTCTATCTATATACCAACCTATCACAATTAACAGAATTAGCCTAATGGTGTTCCCCAACTGAATCTGATTCACTCGTTGTAAGGAATCCGCTCCGCAGTTTACTGGTTGCCTTACCTTGAAGACTTGTGCAGTCCTGGAGCACCTCTCCTGATGTTTGCTGCAGCCTGGATTCACTCACCAAAGCTATACACACTCCCTCTGGTATCTACTGCAGCTGTGCAGCCTATCACTGCAACCTAGACTTGCATTCATTCATTGGAGCAGTACCTTCACACCCCCTCCGGGGATTGGCCCGCTGGCCTTTAAGTATTGTCTTCCCATAATGCTCCCTGCCGAGCATAGTCCTAACTGGATGTCTACTATTTTGCCACAAGCCCTCGCTTGTTCTCCTATGCTGATACCAGGTTCCGCCCTGCGTCCTTCAGCTTCCTTCAAGCCGCTTGTTCTCCTATGCTGATACCAGGTTCCGCCCTGCGTCCTTCAGCTCCCTTCAAGCCGCTTGTTCTCCTATGCTGATACGGAGGTTCCGCCCTGCGTCCTTCAGCTTCCTTCAAGCTCCCGCTTGTTCTCCTGCGCTGAAGCAAAGGTATCCCCTATGTCTTCAGCTTCCTGCTTTCCTGCACTGAGGCAAAGGTATCCCCCGCGCCCTTCAGTCTCCTGATTCCTGCACTGTAGCGGAGGTTTCCCTGTGGATCTTCAGCTTCCTGGTTCCTGGGGCCTACTCTTTCCCTAATCTAGAGAAGCCGTGTCCTGGTTCCTGCGCTGTTACAGAGGATTCCCCAGCCGCTCAGGACTCTTGCGCTGTAGCACTGGTGCACCCGTGCAGCAAAGCGGTGTGCTATTCTGGTCTGCCTACCATCTCCTGTGACCAGTACCATGGGCCATGGTCGTCGCTTGCGCAGAGGCCAACCCCGTGCTCCTAAGCTGAAGCGGGGCTCTCCTGACTACCTGTTGCCGAACTCTTGCCTGAACAATGTTTATCCTGATATCTCCTGTCCTGACCCTGGCTTTTACAACGACGACGCTGTCTTCTCCTTTCCTGATCCTGCTACGTTTGACAACGAACTGCACAATCTGGATCAGCCTGCGCGGTCTCAGGTCGGTGCTTTTACAACCCCACCTCAGCCTCGCGGTCCGACCCTGGTTTGTGGCGAGCAGAACCCTGACACTCGTATAGTAGTAGAAAGTGGACAGGTGCTAGTATACCTACATTATATCAAATAATGTAACACACAGGTGAACTTGCTGTCTCTGCCTTCCTTTATCTCTTTGTTTCTGCCCCTTTTCTCTGCTTTTCTTGTTTCTGCCTCTTTCTGTGTTTCAGGCTGACCTTTTCCTTTGCTTTGCCCTCTTTTTAACCTTTTCTCCATCTTTGTTTCTGCCTCCCCTTTTTTTTCTATTTCTTCATCTTCGTCTTCATCTTTGTCTTCCTTCACTGCCTTTCTTTGTTTAATCATGTTGTATTTTTTTTATCATATTGTGACATAGTCCAAAGATGTTAGGCAGCTTTCTGCCCCATTTTAGGTCAGAAAGTCCAGGAATAGTGCAAAATTATCCAATCCACAGCTTCACATTTACTCAGGCTGGTGGATGGAAAATCCAGACCACATATTACAATGTGTCTAGGTCTCCCTCACCTGCTTTCCTAAACACTAGCACAGGTATTTAGAGTAGAGAGGGTTGCATTTCAGTCTCTCTTATAATTGCTGTGAAAAAAAGTTAATATTCGTGTCATGTGAATGCTTAATATTGTACTGGGGAGTTAGCTCAAGTATTTAAGGTAGGACGCTCACCCCAGTGAGGTCCATGGCCGCTCACCCAGTAGGTGTGAGCTGGGGAGGGGGATAAGTGACATAGTCCAAAGATGTTAGGCAGCTTTCTGCCCCATTTTAGGTCAGAAAGTGCAGGAATAGTGCAAAATGATCCATTTCACAGCTTCACATTTACTCAGGCTGGAAAATCCAGACCACAGATTACAATGTGTCTAGTTCTCACTCACCTGCTTTCCTATTCACTAGCATAGGTATTGAGAGCAGAGAGGGTTGCATTTCAGTCTCTCTTCTTAGAGCCTGGAGACTGGGGGATTTGCTGCTCCCCTGCATCCAGTTCGGGGAGGACGCCTCCATTCAAGTATCACAGTACCAGAGGATTTGCCTGGACACTTGGGACCGAGTTCCCACCACGAACAGATAAGACAAACAAATGTTTATTGCTGTATCTAAAAGACTGTATGCTATATCTCGTGACCCTAAATGAGAGGGCATTGTTTTAAGCTGGGAAACCAGGTTAGTTGGCCCAGCTGCAGTTAGAGGCTGATTCTGCTGTTTAGTTAAAATCCCTGAATGGGATAGGATTTTGTTTATATGATTTGGTTTTTGGTTTCTTGAAGTAACAGTGTGGGAAATACTATAAAACTGATATGAGTAAACCGCTGAAGGTTAATAGCTGAGTGCCTCCTGCCTACACATGTTAAAGCTGCAGTCCCTTACTGGGATGAAAATAAAGCAGACAGAAGCCTGAGTTAAGCAACATCATACTTTGTATGATCCTGTTTTTTGTATAATTAACCCTAGAAGACTGTGTCGGGAAGATCCCAGACAGGCGTCAGCGCTACAAAACAGGGGCGTTTGTCACAATATGTACAATATGTTTGAAAAAATGACATGCTATGCAAACCGTGGATGTAGAAATATTAACTATATGTCAAAGGAATCAATATTTGCACACTTATTTGACCCACTTTAAGTAACTTGCGTCCTAGATGAATTGGTAGGACCAATAACTTGTAGCACTTTTCCATCATGGGTTAACTGAGTAACTTGAAGATGCCCTTGCCCATGTGTTGCCCACTTCTGGTCAATTTGACATTTCAACTGGATCAGCGTCTGAGTGAACGACAATGCAAACATTGGAGAGTGGATGCTTGCTGCCCACCACCTTCAAAAGCTACTGCTAATTAATCTTTTGACAGCCCCATTCCCAGAACCAATGAATATTGGGGGTGTAGGGTCCCTCTATTGTTGGATTAAAAAAAAGATGTAGACAAAATTAAGAAGATCTATGTGTTTATTGTGAACAAAAAGGACATTATGTAAGAAAATGTTCTCGATTAAAGACGGAAACGAGTCTGCTTGGAGGTTGGTAGGTGTGTACTTCTGAGCAGTTGTCCTGTGAAAATCCACACTATTAAACAGAAATGAACGTTGAAGCCCCTAGAACATTTTTTGTCATCAGTAGTTTTTATGAGTTCACACGATCCATTAGCTTTGGAAGAACTGGTCGATGCAGGTGCCCCCGGAAGACCAATTGTATCTGTATAGGGAGGTTGTATGAAACCATTTGCCGTTTCCTGGATTCTTTTTTGATTATCTGTTGAAACACTTCCATCTTGCATAAGGGACACTATGGATGTACTCTTAAGATTAGACCAAATCACATTAGACACTAATTGCTATTGCTACAGTATATGTGATGTAGAGTCCCTGTATATGAGCATTCCTCATCAGGATTGTTTGCTCACCGGTAGGTATTTTGTTATCCATACAAAATCTGAATATTAACCTGATTAATACTCATACCTTATAACACACGATTGCTAAATAGCGCTCTCACAAACCCAAAACGATAAAAGTGCATAAAATAGTGCATAAAATAGCAGTGCATGAAAATTTATAAATAGTGCATAAAAATGTGTATATATATATATAGTGCACAAATGTGACTGGTTGCTGAATATTGCTGCACATCTATGGGAACATCCATCCCTTGAGTTGGATGACTGCTTGATATTTCCACTCTATTGTGAGTAGCCATTTGCGAGCCCATTTACTGCTAATTCTTTTTTTAACATTACTACACTACAGCTGCGGACCCTTTTATTCTCCAACATCTCTGATTTTTTTCGGGGATTTTTTACGAATGCCACGCACTTCACCGCGTTCATGTCATCTCATGCGGAAAACGGCACATGGAGGGATTTCCATGGATAATATCGCTTTGTGTAATGATGCCTGCACATTGCTGAATCGGATTTAAAAAACCACGTACCGGAATCAACAGTTTAGTGGCCGTTGTTATTGATTCAGATAAAATAACTGAGAGCTTCATAGAAAACCTGAAACAGTATGCTGTTGTTTTAAGACCGTATATAATACTTTTTTATATACATACTGTATAATAAACCCGACAAATAAAAAGTATGCATTTATTCTACATGTATTCCAGTACATATATGTATTCTATACCCGTACAGCATGTATTGTTTAAATACTCTTGTGATGTACTGAGCATGCCTACAGTTTACAGTACAGTACTGTACAGTATGCCTGGACAGTACTGCACTGTATGTTCTAGAAACACTGTATTTGTTACAGTATAAAAGGAGACAATGGAACAATTTAAAATAAATCAACGTTTTCTTTTATTGGTGGAGTAAGTACAAAATCATTTATGGAGTAAGTAAAAACATTTATTTAAAAATACAATTTAAAAAACATTTAAAATGTACAGCAATTCACAACATTTATTATTATGTATTTATTTATTTATATAATATTTTACCAGGAAGTAATACATAGAGAGTTACCTCTCGTTTTCAAGTATGTCCTGGGCACAGAGTAAAGGAAATAATACATTTACAGGTGTATGGTGTACTGCTAGTAAAAACATTTATGCACAGTATGAATACAATTTCAAACTAGCAACATTTCCTTTATTGAAGTACAGAAAGTCAAAACATTTACAGCAGGATGGTGTACTGAATAGTAAGTCAGGCCTGCACAACTCCTGTCCTCGAGGGCCGCAAACTGGCCCGGTTTTCAGGATATCCTGAAAACCGGGCCTGTTTGTGGCCCTCGAGGACTGGAGTTGTGCAGGTCTTGTGTAAGTAAAAACATTTCTTTATTAATACAATTTAAAACAAGCAACATCTCCTTTATTGAAGTACAGAATGTCAAAACATTTACAGCACAGGTGTACAGTATGGTGTAAGTAAAAACATTTGTTTATTAATACAATTTAAAACAAGCAACATCTCCTTTATTGAAGTACAGAATGTCAAAACATTTACAGCACAGGTGTACAGTATGGTGTTAGTAAAAACATGTCTTTATTAATACAATTTAAAACAAGGATAGTGTGCTGAACAGCAAGTCAGACCTGCATTACTCCAGTCCTCGAGGGCCGCAAACAGGCCTGGTTTTCATGATAACCTTGAAAACTGGGCCTGTTTGCGGCCCTCGAGGACTGGAGTTGTTCAGGTCTTGAGTAATTAAAAACATTTCTTTATTAATACAATTTAAAACAAGCAACAAGTCAAAAATTAAACAACATTTGAACAGTCACGCGAATTCGATCCCCACCAGATTGTCCTTCCAGGGCCGATGCCTTGTATGATGCAAAATGCCATTAATGGCGTCTCTCACGATTTTCATTACAGATCTGTAATTGAAAAAAAGCGCCGCAATTCCTCCACAATAGTCCTTCTTAAATTTTCAGGAAGCGCCCTTTTTTCGCGATTTCCTTCGTAGTTTACATTGTTGGCCCACCCGCAGTACACCAAGTAGGACACATGGTGCTTGAAAATTAACATGCCATACTTCTGGGGTAAACCAGCACTTATTACCCTATACTTCTCCCGGAGTGGCTGGGGCAGTTCGCGCAGGATGATGTCGGGCACCGTCTCAATGCAAGCATATGTGGGTTGGATTCTGGGAGCGAGTGATCTTCTGGGAGCGGGTGTGCTTCTGGGAGCGGGTGTGCTTGTGGCGGCGGCGAGGGTAGGTTGTCTGGGAGGATGCTTTCCTCCTGTCTTGGTCACCGTGTTGTCTCATGGCGTGGTCTTGACGGAGTTGTCATGTCATCCTCATCAATGGCATACATGTACACATATTCTTCTGGTGGAGGGGTTGCTCTTTGTGATGTAAGGTTGTCGAAGGTCCCATTCATCCCATCCATGCCACCCTCCTGCTTCGGCGTCGGAGATACAGGGGCATGAATTCCAAGCAAATTATGTATCCCCGCTATGTCAGTCTCTATCTTCTCCATCCGTTGATCCATCTTCTCCATCCGTTGATCCATCTTCTCCATCCGTTGATCCATATTTAGCATGATCTCTAAAAGAAGATCCATCTTTACCAGCATAGTAGAGCTCCCGGGGATATCATCACTTAACCCATTCAGCATGCGTCTAACGAGCTGGATCTTGTGCATGGGGTGGTGTGGACATCTGGGTGGAAGGTGCTATGGAGGATGAGATGGGGGTTCCCTGGAGAGAAGCGGCAGAGTCGTCTAAGCGTAATGGAGAAAGTGATCTGTGGATTTCTGGGAGAGCAGCGGCAGCGTCGTCAAAGAGTAGTGGAGAAGATGGGCTGTGGGTTTGCGGGAGAGCAGTGGCAGAGTCGTCTAAGCGTAATGGAGGAAGTGGCCTGCGGATTCGATGGGTTGGCTGCCATTTGTTTTACTTTGAGTGTACATCACCGAATTTCTTCTTGACAAAATAAGGCTTCTTAAAACCCTTAGCCTTTGGGGTCAGCAGAAGGTTTTCTTTATTAGCCTTAGCCTTTCGCTTTGGCCTTGGCTTGGAAATGGCTCCCGCCTTTCGCTTTTTCTGCATGACAGGCACGCCAGAGGCGAGAGGGTTCCTGCGTCTGTAGAATCGGGGTTGATCCATGGAAGCAGATGGCACAATGCTGTATCTGGACAAGGGAAAGCTCAGATACAGATCATTGAGTGGTGGGCTATGCAATGTGTGTGACATTTTATGCATGGCAACGAGGTGCAGGTGTTAAAAGTGGGCATACTCTAATGTGAGTCATTAACGTATAAATACACCATCCATTTTGTGGATTCGCTGCACATTGAATACACAGACTAAACATCGAATATACATTCTTGTGCTTGTATTTCTTTCTACTCGCAGCTATGCCTGTTAAAAAGATTTCAAAGGATATCAGCATGAGAATTAAGGATATGTACACGAGCGGACAACGAATTGCAGATATCCAATGCTGGTTAGGTGCTTCTGGCCTCATTGTACCAGCAACCACTGTGAGCTATCATGCCCACGGTAAGACCAAAAAACACACGAGGACACCAACGGTAACTAACGCGTAACTATCTTATACTGTTTATATATCAATTATTGTTTATATTGCTGCATATTAATATAACTATATATTATTGATCTATTATAGTTTATATCGTAGTATATTTATAAAACTATAAAATACAGTAAATCTATTATTGTTTATATCGCAGTATATTTATAAATATATAAAATACAGTATATCTATCTATTATTGTTTATATTGCAGTATATTTATAAAACTATAAAATACAGTATATCTATTATTGTTTATATCGCAGTATATTTATAAAACTATAAAATACAGTATATCTATCTATTATTGTTTATATCGCAGTATAATTATAAAACTATAAAATACAGTATATCTATTATTGTTTATATCGCAGTATATTTATAAAACTATAAAATACAGTATATCTAGCTATTATTGTGTACTGTAAATGATGTGCTGTACTCGTGGCCTACTGCACTGTAACTTACAGGATTGTTGTTTTTCTTTACACAGTAGGGAGACAACTCTTCTGGTTGACAAAATAAGTGAAGAAAATTATGAGAAGAGTGCCTTAAGGGTCAAAGACACTCTGCTGATAAATTACAATCTCACTGTATCCGAGACCAGCATAAAGAAGATGAGACGCAGAATTGGATGGAAATATGGATGTGTGAGGTTAGTACTGGACAGTACAGGAGGTTAAAGTGGTGTTTAAGAAACTGTACTGTACCTATAAAATTATTCCTTGTCATTACAGAGCGTACCCTATGATAAGGGACGTCAACAAGATCAAGAGAGTGGTCCAGGCCCAGGCATGGATCGACAGTGGAGAAACTTTCCAGGATTCTATCTTCACTAACGATTCTACTGTATCGCTGGAGAGATTTGCCACCTTTGCATTCCACACAAAAGGTTGCATATCTATGAAGCCGCGTCCAAAACACCCAGTGAAGATGCATGTGTGGGGTACCATCTCTAGGCGTGGACTAGGATGCCTTGTCATCTTTGAAGGTATTGTATTGTATTGTATGTCTTTATTTATATAGCGCCATAAATGTACATAGCGCTTCACAGTAAAATAAGCCACACGCTTTTGCCTTATGCACTGTACTGTACTGTACTGTACTAGTGTTCAGTATTTTGAGCACTTTTCTTTTCTTGTTATAGGAATCACGAATAAAGCTTTTTTCCAAGAGCAAAATGTGCCCGAGATTGTGGAATACATCACATGAGTTCCCAGATGGTCACCGTTTCTATCAAGACAACGATCCGAAGCACATCGCGTCAACCGCTCATATTCTTGAGCGCGGTATCAACTGGGTGAAGACGCCAGCGGAGTAAGTGCGGTAACCGTGTCTCATTTTTTCCCACTGTTTACTGTGTATCTCTTTAATTAATTCTCCTTTTTTCCCCCTCCAATGACAGATCGCCAGACTTCAATCCAATCGAAATGGTCTGGCATCAGCTGAAGGATCATGTCCGAAAAGTCGTGAAACCCTCCAAAAAGGATGAGTTGGCGCAAGGAATAATGAGTTTTTGGAACGATGTACTCACCGTGGAACGATGTAATAAATATATTGACCATATTGCAACTGTGTTGCCCATTGTGATAGAGCATAATGGGCAAGCATCAGGAAGGTAGTATGGTACAGTACTGTATGGCAAGTACAGGCACACCAAGTACAGTATGATACAGGTAAGTATGACACAGATTGTTTTACAGCATGCGCCTAACTGCACAATTTTTTTCTTTCCTGAGAGAGCAGCACTAGCCATCTGGTTACAAAGTATTTAACAGTAGTTACAGTATTCAGTAGTTCCAGTATAGACGAGTTTGACAGTACAAACTGCATATTGTTGTCCAATATGGAGTAGCTATACAGTACACAATGCCATAATATGCACATAACTGCACACATTTTTTCTTTCCTAAAGTGCAGTCATGATTTACATAAAACCTCCCCTCTCTCAATGAACTACACAGAATGAGGAAGAAGATAAAGACGGAAAATTTGTATTACTGTTTTTATTATTATCAATGTGCATTATTCATGATTATCCACCGGCCCTCAATTTTCAACTGTGCTGTACTATTTTGTTATTTCTCTTCTGCATGCTTCAATAGTGTATCTCTCCCACCTCTCTCAATGATTATTTGTATTTTTCTTTCCTGATAAAATAAAATACATATTTAATTACATTCAGATTATTTTTCTTTGAACTTTCAATTCACTGTGAATGTGTGTGTGTGTGTGTGTGTGGGGGATTCAAGAAGACATACAGTTTTATTAATTGGTTACATTTTTAATATTTGGTTACATAATCAGATTAACATAAGGGATTAGCCAAGCATTTGAAAACGAATGTGAAGTTATACACGCATGCTCATTAATCATCAACTGGCTCCCTTCCCAAAGAGGATTACACAAAGCCAACAATAGAAAAATTAACGAATGGTCTGAGAGACGTGTCGATAAGAGGTTGAAATCCTTGAGCGAGCTTTGTGTGTGTCTGTGTTTGGTAAAGCTGCATGAAGGATTAGTTTTACTGTAGTTCAAAGACATGACATATTTTCAACAGGACATCATAATGATTTGATCCCCACACCCCAAATACATAAAAATCACGCAATCATGTGCAGTCAAACACACAGTGTCGCAGTCAAAAGCTACAGCATCAATTGAATATCGTAATATCAAGATGGTTTAGGCAGGCACATGTTGAGAAAATAAAAATAAAAAATGACGAGAATTTTTTTTTTTGGTCAGTCTTGAACATTTTTTTCTCCAATGAGCATTAATAATCAACACAGAAGAATAAATCCAACCAGGCTCTGCACTGCACTGCACGTTTTACACGCAGGAATGTGATGACAGGAATGTGATTGAAGACAGAAAGCCATCCATTCAAAGGAATGGTGTGGGAGAGATGTACTGTAAGAAGTTGAAATACAGCAGTGCAGTACATTAGCCTGTGTCTGTGCAGGGGCGAGCGAGGGGAAAGCGCTGTGTTCGTCAAAATGTGATACTGTTACAGTACAAGCATATGCGTTTCAACAATGTTCAAATGAGACAAACAGTACTGTACATGCATGTATAAATATGCAAATTTACAATTACTGCGCGCGCACACACACTGTGTACTGACGTAGGTTGAACTGTGACACTATTTTTTTTTTTTTTAAATCTTTTTTCCTTTATTGGAGACACATAAAAATTACAGACAGAGATTACAATCAATATGATACATTTAGGAATGAGGGAAGCTGAACTTGACTGTGAGGCGAGTCAGGGGTCTCAATAAATCGTTTTTTCATTTTTTTTAGTATGAAAAGAAGGGGGAACTCAGGGCGGGGCGATAGATGGGGACGACAGAAGAGGGGGAAAATGAGGGGGGGAGGAGGGGTAGTGGGTTTGCACTCCTCTTTATCCGCCTCTTTAGTTGGTAGGCTATTTGTTAGGACCTAGTCGGGGGGAAGGGTTCCTGGGCTCCCATGTGTTATAGAATTGTGGCATTTTTTGTTTTAGCATGGCCGTTAATTTTTCCATAGTCATTACTGTATTTATTCTATTCACTACAGTCCTCCTTGAGGGCGCTTTTAGTTGCTTCCAGGCCGCCGCCACCGAGCATCTCGCCGCCGTAAGTATAGCGGAAGTCAGTCTGGCTGCGGGGGCTGGGAGATCCTCTATTGGTTTGCCCAGCACGTATATTAGGGGGTCCAGGGGAACCTCCAGGCCCAGGGTTTCATCCAGGAGTCTTTGAATTCTAGTCCAGAACTGCTGGATCTCAGGACATGTCCACCAAATGTGAGCCATGTCGCCCTTTTGTCCACATCCTCTCCAGCACAGGTCAATTGCGCCGGGGAAGATCTGGCTCAATCTACTCGGGGTCAGGTACCATTGAAATAGTATTTTGTATATATTTTCTTTTGTAATGGAGCAAATTGAAGTTTTAGGGGCTGTGTCCCAGATGTCCTCCCAGTCCTCAAGATCTAGTGGTATGCCGAGGTCTATGCAACATTTTTGCATATAAGTATGGGTGGGTGGGGGGAGAGAGTTCTCTATTATGCTGTAGATTGCTGTGATTAGCCCTTTCTGATACTCTCTTACTTGACAGAGGGACTCAAATTTGGTCAGGGGGGGGAATTTTGAGGTCGGGGATAGAGCTCTGAGGAAATGCCTTATCTGTAGAAATGCGAATATGGGGAGATGGGGGGCTGATAATTTATTTTTGAGCTCCTGGAAGGACAGAGCTTCGTCATTCTCTAGCAGATCCGCAACCATGCTAATGTCTAGGTCCTGGAATAGACCGATCTGAGCTTGGGAGCACCCAGGAGGGAATTCAGGGTTCCCAAGAATGGGGGTGAGTTGGGAGGGGGGTGAAGTTAGGCCGTATTTCCCTCTATTTTTGGACCAAATAGACCACGTGCATTTCATTGCTCCGAGCTCAAATTTCTGAGGAGGTTTTTCCTTGTGTTCTGGGGACCATAGTAGTACTGGGAGGGGGACAGGGGACGCGTGACGAGCCTCTATTTCCAGCCAGCAGGCCGAGCTTGGAGGGTTGTTCCAAACCACTGCCTGCCTGAGTTGGGCCGCGTGGTAGTATCTGATCACGTCAGGCACCCCCAGTCCACCTCTTGTCTTTGCGGCCATGAGCACTGACCTCGAGACTCTAGGTTTTCGTTGTTTCCATATGAAACGCAGAATATGCGTTTGTATATTTCTTAATTCGGCTAGGGGGATTGGAACTGGGAGGGTTTGGAAATAATACAACAGGCGGGGGAGGATATTCATTTTAGCGGAGACGATCCTGCCAAACCAGGAAATCTGGTATGTGTTCCAAGCTTCTAGGTCTCTTTTAATTTGGCTTAATAGAGGGGGGTAGTTAGTTTTGTACAGCGAGGAGTACATTCTAGTAATTTTTATCCCTAGGTATTTTATGTGGGTGGAGTTCCACTTATATTTGTAGTTTGATTGGAGAAGTCTCCATGTGGGCTCTGGGAGGGATATATTCAGTGCTTCGGATTTGTCCATATTTATCTTATAATCTGAGACCTGGCTAAATTGATCTAGCAGTTTCTGCAGGTTGGGGAGGGAGATATGTGGATCAGCTAAGGTCAGAATGACGTCGTCCACGAAAAGGGATATTTTATAGTGTTTGTCGGCTATGTTTATGCCTGTGATATCTGGGTCAGCTCTGACTTGGGCTGCTAGTGGTTCTATTGAGATTGCGAAAAGCAGTGGGGATAGGGGGCAACCCTGCCTGGTTCCGTTTCTTATGTGGATCGGGTTGGATTGTCCTCCTGGTAGTTTTAGATACGCAGTGGGGTTCTGGTATAATGCTTGGACACCCTCGAGGAACGGGCCTGAGAAACCGAATTTGATCATTGTTTGATCAAGGAAGGACCATTTGATCCGGTCAAAGGCCTTCTCGGCATCTAGACTAAGAATCACCACCTGGAGTTTATTGAGATGCACGTGGTCGATGATATTGATAATTTTACGGGTGTTGTCAGAGGCCTGTCTTCCTGACACGAAACCCACTTGTACAAAAATGACACTAGATGGCGCTCATACACTCTAAAAAACACAACTTAAACCATGCAGTGAAATATAGTGACTGGTAATATCAAAATAAATCAAAAATAAAGTGCACAAAGTGATAAATAGACACTCAAACCCTTAAGGACTGTTTCACGGTCCACAAAGTAACAGGGAGAAGAATCAGGGGAGCGTCAGTGCCTAAGGAAAAAACGTGATACTCGCATAGTGCAATATATTAACAATACACATACACAGGCAGAGCTCTCATAAGAGCACAATAAAGCTAGATATCAATGATCACTAAGTATCAGAAATACTAGCTATGTATGGACATCTATAATAAAAAGTGTCCCATACACACAGGAGCAACAAATAGGAGGTAGAAATCCAAAAGAGAGACACCAATCCAAAACTTAAAAAATGTAGATATTTATCCAGCATTGATAAAAATTGGAGGCTTGCAGGATTTCGGAAAGCCTCCAATTTTTATCAATTAAAAAAGGCAATGCCAATAGGGAATGCAGCTGCTCTCGGCTCAATGTTATAAACAGCTCACATTCCAGGGGTAGAAGGTAAGATCAGCTCCCGATATCACTCCACCTCCTCCTCATGCTAACACCGGTTAGGAAATGCCCCTGCTCCCAGTCTGCAGCTTCACTAGTGACATAGGACCATCAAGGAGAGGACAGAGTTTGAGCACCTGGTTTGGAATCAGAGCTGTAATTGTTTTAGCACCGCTCAGCCTCGTCTTCTGAGTGGTTAGAGCAATGGACATCAAAAAAGCCCCATACTGTAGGCACTAAATCTAAAGTATAGATACTGGAGAATAAAAATGTATATAATAGCACACAATCTATTTGCTTTCCTACACATTTCGTATCAAAAGATTCTTCATCAGGGATAGATAGACTATGGACATGTGTGATATTTAATCCCTAAGAGAATTTAAATCTGGAATTGAGTTATTAAGAATAATTGATACAACTTAAACCCTATTGGTGTGTCAGTACAAGTAATTAAGCATCAATTGGAATTAACACAGAGTGGATCTACATGATCCCACCTCTTCAAAAAATAAAGAATATCTAATTACATAGATATACAAATCCTTAAAATCCTAACCATACATCCCTAAGCGTAGCACATACTATCATAATGTTAATGTTTAGATATCATTAAGGACCTGGAATGACAAGAAACAACATGAAAGCCACAAAAAGAAAACGTTATTAGTTCCTTTTGTATAGTGAGACAAATATAAGAGAAATCTATCCTAATTAACCCCTAAGACTCCTAGAAAAGAGGGACATACTGTAACCATTTGTAAAGCTGATAGAGCTAACAGTTATCAAAAAACGGAGGAGATAAAACACACAACCGTCATACATTGAATTATAGTAATGAAATAATATCAATATCTTTATTTAACCCTAATGGAATCTTAGTGTTTAATTGGAAAATCCATTGATTCTCCTGTTTTGAGTGTGTTTTAACTGTAGCCCCACCCTTCCTGTCAATCGGTATACATCGAATACCTTTATATTGAAGAAATGACGGGTCTTGGAAGTGATGAGTTTTAAAATGTTTAGAGACAATATGGGCCTCCTGCTATAAGTCAAAAAAGCCTAATAATATTCAGTAAGCACCGATAATCCGGCGATAAGAGCAAAAATCTCCGCTTTTTTTGCCGGAAAAGAAAATGCCAAACGCGCGGCGATATGCCACTTGTCGCCAGCTTCTCAAGCTCGCTCAATACTAGTAGCCCTGATCAACTTATCGAGGCTGATCGTCACTCTAGAATAGAGATTTCCTATTTAAAAGTCCCGCAACAGTTGTCAAGACGGTGGTGAGAAGATGCCGATGAGTGGCGAGACGGCACTTAGAAAAAAAATGCATTTTTTCCTGCATCTGATTGATGCGGGGAGATTCCGGAGCTGCTATCCATTAATATCAGCACCGGAGACCCCCGGCATGAATCAGATGCATGAAAAATGCATTTACAGTACCGACACACTTTATTGCAGTGTGGTCGGTACCGCAAGCCGGGAGATTTCCCGGCTTGCTAGTGGCCGCCCCTCGGCGTGCCGCGCGTCATAGACGCGCGGTCACGCGTCTTCGGGAGCCTGCGCCCCCTGCACGCGCGTACAGGGCTCCCCGAGGGAGCCCTGGTGTCCCGCGATCTGCGGGACGGCGGCAGTGGGTTCCGGGGGACCCGGCGGACCCAGCAGCGGTAGGGAGAGTGCCCCGATCGGAGGGCGCTCTTCCGCTGCTTCGGCGCGCGCCCGTCACACTCGGGCGCGCGCCAGGCTACTGCTGCGGCCAAGAACGGGCAAATGATCGAATAAACTTGGCCGCAGCAGTACAGGCAACTTCATTACCTTAGCTGCAAACCGCTGAGGCAATGAAGTGGTTAATCACTAGCGCCATGCTTATTGTGAGTAGCGGGGGTGGGTGACGGTGGTATTTGGCCCTTGTTGGGTATTTAGGCCTTGCAGGGGAGAGGAGTTGCGGGTGGAATTAACCACTTAATTACCTTAGGGGTTAATATGCTAAGGAAATGAAAGGGTTAACCCCTCCCGCTACCCAACCAGTAAGCCTAAACATACATACTTAGAGCTACTACCACCTTTACCCATCCCCGCTACCCACAATAAACCAAACTACACCCAACAGTCCTACTAGCCACCTCCTAGGCCCCCAATAACCATTACAATGCCCCCACATTAAACCCTTATTTATTTATTTTAGACACAGGATTAATAACACAGGCCGACAGGTGTCTCTGGGTGGTCCCCGCAGGTGTCTGTGGGCCCCATAGGGCACCCCAGGTGGTTCCACATGTGTCTGGGGGCCCTCGGGTGGCCCCCACGAGGATCTGTGGGCCTCCAGGTGGTCCCCATGGGTGTCCATTGGCCCCAATGGGGTCCACGGGTTGTCACTGTGGGTGTCTGGATCCCTCGGATGTTCAGGTGCCACACAGGGGTCCCCAGATGGTCCCCGCAGGTGTCCGGGGTCCTCAGGTGGTCCCCTTGGGAATCTGGGGTCCTAAGGTAGTCCCTGTGGGCGTCCTCGGGTTGTCCTGCGGTACCATTCCTGTATTTAAAAAAAAATACAAGTTGATAATAAAATCGCCCAAAAGAACCCTATATGCTGCACTCAGTCCAGAAATATAGGATCTAATGACATGATAGTCCAATGGATGTGTAGCTACTAACTGGAAATCAGATACAGATGACCTACAGTAACTGTTCCCATCGATGTAGGAGGACTGATACCAGTAAAAGCCAGATAAATGTTCTTATTTTTGGCCATTATCTGGCTTTTACTGGTATCCGTCCTCCTACAGTGATGGGAGCGGTTACTATAGGTCTGGCCTGCACAACTCCAGTCCTCGAGGCTGCAAACAGACCAGGTTTTATGGATATCCCTACTTCAGCACAGCTGGCTCAATTAGTGGCTCTGTCATACTGACCCCCAGACGCCCATGGGGATCACCTGAGGACCCTTGAACATCTGCGGGGACAACCCGGAAAACCCAGTGGGTCCCCCGGACACTTGTGAGGACCACCCGAGGGCCCACAGAGTCCTGTGGGAACAGCCTGAGGGCCCCTAGACACCTGTGGAAACCAGCTTAGCTCCCAAGACATTGTGGACTCTGTTGGGGCCCCCAGGCACCCGCAGGGTCCACCTTGAGGCCTTTGGGCACCCCCTGTGATCACCCGCGGACCCCGCCAGCCTGTGGTATTAATCCTGTGTCTAAAAAAATAAATAATGTTTACGTGGGGGCACAGGGGGTAGGTTGTGTATTGGTGTTTACTACATATTTTAATTTCAATTTTATTACTAGTGTAGATGAGCAGGGGTCTTCGGAGCAGAACAAAATTGATTTTAGGTCCGGGGACCCCCTGCTTCCCGAGATACAGACCCCCTTATGGGGTGCTGGTATCTCCTATGCAATTAAATGTCCACGTCACGTGACCGGGACATTTCAATGCATAGGAGATATTGGAACACCATAACGGGGCCTGTATCTCGGGAAGAAGGGGTTCCCCGGACCTGAAATAAATTCAGTTCTGCTCCGGAGACTCCCTGCTCATCTACATTAGTAATAAAATGTCAATTTAAATATTTTTATTTCTGCCGAGATTTGTGCAGAGAAAGAGGCGGCTCTCTCTCCCTGCAGCAAAATCAACTCGCTTTTCGGAGGGCAGATCATCTCGGCACCGGCTTCTTGCCATTTGTTGAAATGTTGCTATCATTAGTATTCAGGGCTTTCTGCATTCCATTATAGCAACGCTGTCAAAAATGGCGATTTAAAAACCCTGGTGATTTTTTTATGGCACTTTACTGCATGAGGCCCTATGTTTTTCTAAACCAATTCTAATATTGCAGACATATTCCAGTATACGTCTCCTAAGGTGCCTCTTGGTTCGCCCTATATATAGAGGACTACAGGGGCACTCAAGGAGGTATAGTACTGTGTACATGTAATGCAATCTTTAATATCATAATTTTTATCCGAATAAATAAATTTGAGGCTGGTAATTAGCTTAGCTAACCACCCTGTTAGAGAGGGCTGGACTACATTTGTAGATATTCTCCAAAGTGGAGTAGGCTTTCTTTTGCTTATTTTGAATGTTTTTGCTGTGTTAAAGGGATAGGCTCAATAAATCCTAGTTTTAGTTTTCACTTTAAACGGTCTCCATTGAGTACTTCTGCATACATCTCGTACATATGGTGTTTGAAGTGGGATGAGAGGTGGCCCTTGAAGTTTAAAGGGGCCCCGGAGACTGCCTTTGAACATTTTTATTATTTTGTCTGCATAAGTTCCAACAAACATCCTGAGCAACAAAACAAAGAATCACATGCCGCAGTGACCAGAATTAAAGGGCTTTATATCCAGGCAGGAAAGCTAAACTGCACTGGAGAAAGCCACAATGCCACAGTTGGACTGCGACAGACGGTGACCCACACACGGGACTGATGCTGTGACCAGAGTCTACCCCACCACTGGTGAAAGGGAAAAAAAAGCCTGGAAATTTAAAATGGCCGCCCAGCTGAAGTCAAATACAGACTCTACAAGAATAGGGAAGAAAATGTGTTCCTGGTGTAAAGAGTGGCATTCACACAGAGCAGTGTCCCTTCAGGCCTTATTTGGATGATGAGGATGGCCCCAGAAAAAGGGCAGCAGCCTGAGGAATATTTTTTTTTCAACGTGCCAAGAAACTGCAGCAGCAAGCAATGCGCTGTGGGGTGTCAGTACCCTATCCTTCGTGGGTGTCACGGGAGTCCTTCAATCGATTGGCTCATTTTGAATGTAGTGTCTTATGACTCTCATTGTGATAGTAGTGTTTTATATTATAAAGATATATGTATTAATTTAGGTTTTCTGGTTCTCCTTTTCATGCGCTCCTATTTTTGTGTCTGTAGAGGCAGAGATTATAAAGGGGAAAGAGAGAGGGTGAGAGAGGAGGAGAATGAGGGGATTAGAGAGGGAGGAGAGTGAGGGGAGAAGAGAGGTAGTGTAAGGGGGAAGACGGATAGAGAGCGAAAGAGAGAGTGTAAGGGCGGAGAGCATAAGATGACAGAGTATAAGGGTAAGGGAGAGGGAGTGAGCATAAGGGGAGAGTGAGAGAGCATAATGGGGGGGGGGGGAAGAGGGAGGGAGTGTAAGGGGGAACAGAGAGGGGGAAGAGAGAGACTAACCAATGGGGAGAGTGAGGGATGGACAGGGGTGGGGGGAGAGTGGGTTGAGGTTTCCCAGAATTTCACAATCGAATTCTAGGGTTTCTTAACCAAATAAAGGTTAAAAACCACTGATCTAGAGTGCTGTCTGCCTGCCGAGTGAGAGTGAGAGAGATTAACATCTTGCATTATCTTAAATAACTTTAACTCCAGAGAAGTATTCTTTTACAAAATGTGCATTATCATCTCCACCGTTTGGTGAAATAAAGAGAATATTTTTACTTTGATTTAAACAAAATTACAAAAAAAAATTCAGCACCTCTTTCTAAAATAACTAAATGAGTTTAAAACAATAAAGTGTCTTAACATTTATCCCATTGCAAGGCATTTATATAGAATAAGGGTGAAATTGAAAATGACAAAGTTTTCCCAGGGTCCTATCATTATTCAATCTATTGTTTGCTCCAAGGTTAATACATTTTACAAAGTTCAGAGCTCTAAGAAATTGAAATAAACAAATGAAAAATGTGTTAGTTGACTTCATCTTTCTCTCAGAGAATACAAGCTTTGCCTTTTTGCCTCTTCATAAATACTGTTAGTGAGATACACTGCATGCTTTACACCTCATTTTCATAATCACTTGGCTTTTGTATATGCCAGTCAAATGTTGCTCTGCTAATGTGTTACTAGTCAACAAAGAGTGCAAGAATTAGTAGAAACTAGCAATTAATTGGCAGAAACTACTGATGCCAATTAAACATTTAATTATATTGTTAAACATTTTGGGTAGAAAAACAAACATCCGAACAGCCATTTGTAGCTTGTTAATATGCACAGCTTGCACGTTGCTAAATATTCCCAAATAACATTGAAATTATTTTTCAAATGACACTTTCTGAAAATGATATCACTCTACTTGAGTCCTACCGTTAATTAAAATATTTAGTCACAATCAAAGAGAAATATGGCATTTTGAAGGGCATGAGAAAATAGTATTATGTATGGAAGAAGACACAAAATAATAACAAAAGAAAGAGCGAACAGAGAATGATAAAATTACAACAGACGGTAGTTGTGTATTCCGGAAGTCTAGAAAATTCATTGTAATTTTAGTATTTCTTGTGGCACAGCTGGCAACATATGCACAGTTTGTAATGCGACTCAAATTTTTTTTCCAAAAGTAGTAAAACTACTGTTCCGCCTCCTGTTGCTTTGTATTGAAATAATAATTTTGACTTTTCCCATTGGAGGAATAGAAGCTGTCTGTTTCTTGAAATAAAGTAAACTCTCAAACTCCCAGCATGTTATGGTGTTAATAATAAATAAAAAGACTACGAGCAGCTGTTATTTTTGTTCTAATCATTAAAAAAGCATGTAATGCTTTCTAAAATAAAATTTACTTATATTTACCTCAATGTATTTTAATGAAAAGAAAAAAAAAACAGAGAAAACGTCAAATGAAAAAAAATGAAGGAAAAGTTATCAAATCTAATATTTTGATATATTATAATACAATGCTGTATTAAAAATGTAATTAAAAGTGTAATGTACAAATGACTATGCGATACAAATATGCACACAGCAAACCGGGGGTCAGTACAAATATAATATTAATATTTATTGCAGGTTCTCTGAACCTGACAGGTAAAATAACCAATCTAAAACAAAATATATTCTAAACACAGTTACTTATGGTGACAAATAAAGCTTGTGAAACAAACATAATAATATGTGCGTCAAGAGCTATCTACAAAACCCACATTGCTACTTATGCCATATAAATGATAGTCAAATAACAACATGGGACAAAAAAAATGTAGCCATAAGTAACTGTGTTTAGAATATATTTGGTTTTAGATTGGTTATTTTACCTGTCAGGTTCAGAGAACCTGCAATAAATATTAATATTATATTTGTACTAACCCCTGGTGTGCTGTGTGCATATTCTAATCGTTTTTCTGAGAAAAAAACTTCGGGCTCTCTCGTTTAGGAGTAATTGGGGAGTAACTCCATGCACCCAGCAGGAGCAAGGGGATCTTACTTCTACCTACACATCAGACAGCACGTGCATAGAATCCTTGATCTTTATTCTAAAAATGACTAAGCATTAATATGCAGACAAGAGAAAGAATTACAAGGAATGACAGGGAAATCCTCGAGGTGAGTCTGTTAGTACCTGGGGCTCTTGATGTTAGCTGGAACTAGATCCGGAATCCAGATCCACAGAAAAGACAAGTAGCTGAGAGTTCAGGGAAAGGCAGACAAGTGAAGTGCTCAGACAATCTGGAGTCAAGGCAGATGGTAGGCAGCAAGCAGGAGAATGGTCAGTCAGGCAGGGTTCAGGGCAGGGAAGAGGTAGAACAGTAAATAGACAATCTGGAATCTGTACCAGGTTTTAGCAGGAGCTGGAAACTAACCAGGGATTTTCACTAGAAGCAGGGAAGCAACACAGCCTGTCTCCATGAAAGCATTGTGAGTTGTGAAGCACAGGTAACAGGAATACATGCGTTCTTATAGGCCATGGGGAAGCCAGGTGTTGCAGTCAGCTTAGCTGTCTATTGCGAGCCTACATAGAGAGATGCAGTCCCCAAACGTGGGTCCTTACATTACCTAATTTTCTAGGGAGAGCGACCCTGTTTCTCGTTGCATACCTGAAATTACTTAATTAGCATTGGAGCATGAATCATGGAGCATGGAATCCATACGGCAGAACATCCCCTCTGTTTCTTCCCCCCATCCTACACCTCTTCCTAACTCTCCTCCTGCCTTCCTTGAGTCTTTTTCCACTGTCTCAGAGGAGGATGTGTCGCTGTTGATCTCCTCTTCTCCCTCTACCACTTGCCCTCTTGACCCCATTCCCTCCCATCTCCTAAAACCTCTAGCTCCTACTATAATCCCTACGCTTACACACATTTTTAACTCCTCCCTCTGCTCTGGAACCTTTCCATCCTCCTTCAAACATGCAACAGTCATACCATTACTCAAAAACAGCAAGCTTGACCCTACCTGTCTTTCTAACTATCGACCTGTCTCCCTCCTGCCTTTTGCCTCTAAACTACTTGAACGTCTTGTATTCTCTCGCTTGCTCCATTTTCTCAACACCTATTCTCTCCTAGACCCTCTACAATCTGGCTTCCGCACTGCTCACTCCACCGAAACAGCCCTCACTAAAATAACTGATGACCTCCATGCTGCCAAAGACAGAGGTCATTACACTCTGCTCATATTACTCGACCTCTCTGCAGCATTTGACACCGTGGACCACCCTCTTCTCCTCCACATTCTCCATACTCTAGGTATTCGGAACAAAGCTCTATCCTGGATCTCATCCTACCTCTCCCATCGTACTTTCAGTGTCTCTTCTGCTAACACCTCCTCCTCCTCTATTGATCTCTCTGTGGGGGTACCCCAGGGCTCTGTCCTGGGACCTCTTCTCTTTTCTCTGTACACACTCTCTCTAGGTGACCTAATAACATCTTTTGGGTTTAATTATCACCTCTATGCCGACGACACACAAATATACTTTTCAACACCTGACCTTACACCTGCTGTACAAACCAAAGTTTCTGAATGTCTCTCTGCTGTATCATCCTGGATGGCCCTCCGACGCCTTAAACTCAACATGGCTAAAACAGAGCTCCTCATACTTCCTCCCAAACCTGGCCCTACTACCTCCTTCCACATTACTGTTGGAACTACAATCATTCACCCAGTAGCCCAAGCATGCTGCCTAGGGGTCACATTCGACTCCTCTCTCACATTCGCCCCTCACATTCAAAACATTTCTAAAACTTGTCGCTTTTTCCTCCACAATATAACTAAGATACGCCCTTTCCTCTGTTGTTCGACTGCTAAAACTCTGACTCAGGCCCTCATTCTCTCCCGTCTTGATTACTGTAACCTCCTGCTGTCTGGCCTTCCTGCCTCTCACCTGTCTCCCCTACAATCTATCCTAAATGCTGCTGCCAGAATCACTCTACTCTTTCCTAGATCTGTCTCAGCATCTCCCCTCATGAAATCCCTCTCCTGGCTTCCGATCAAATCCCGCATCTCACACTCCATTCTTCTCCTCACTTTTAAAGCTTTACATTCTTCTGCCCCTCCTTACATCTCATCCCTAATTTCTCGGTATGCACCATCCAGACTCTTGCGTTCTTCTCAAGGATGTCTTCTTTCTACCCCCTGTGTATCTAAAGCCCTCTCCCGCCTTAAACCTTTTTCACTGACTGCCCCACACCTCTGGAATGCCCTTCCCCTCAGTACCCGACTAGCACCCTCTCTATCCACCTTTAAGACCCACCTTAAGACACACTTACTTAAAGAAGCATATGAATAGCACTGTGGATATTCTAAACACGATACATAATGCTTGGCCCCCTGCAGACGCACTTACCAGAACTCCCTCCTACTGTCTCTGTACGTTCTCCCTACCTACCAATTAGACTGTAAGCTCCTCGGGGCAGGGACTCCTCTTCCGAAATGTTACTTTTATGTCTAAAGCACTTATTCCCATGATCTGTTATTTATATTATCTGTTATTTATTTGATTACCACATGTATTACTACTGTGAAGCGCTATGTACACTAATGGCGCTATATAAATAAAGACATACAATACAATACAACTTGCATGGCCATTTCCCAAGACCGTTCCTCAGTACCATAGCCTCCAGGTAGAACAGATGTCTGCCAACCCGTTTAGTGTTGCAGATGGCCTAAACCTCAAACTAAGGTTGTTCTCTAATTTGAATGGATGTCGGGGGTCTCCAGACTCGATTAGGAAAGATGTTTGTAATGGACATTTTTAGCAGGGATTAATGAAACATGGGGAATTCTACAGGAAGCCAGCAACTGAAGACAATAAGACATTGAGTTAACCTTCTGAATGACAGGGAAGGGTCCTACAAACTTAGGGGTCAATTTCCTTGGAGTATAAATGGTAAATTTTGGGTGAAAAGCCAAACTTATATACAAATATATATTCGGGGACAGCACAAGGAGCTTTCAAAAGAACTATTCATCCCACGGGCAGTACAAAGGACAAAGGATCATCCCTTAAGGTAGGAGGAAAGGAGATTTCACCAGCAATAAAGCAAAGGGTTCTTTATAGTAAGGGCAGTTAAAATGTGGAATTGGTTACCCAAGGAGACTGTGATGGAAGATGTAATAGATATGTTCACAAAAAGGTTGGACATCGTTTTTAAAAGGAAAGGTATACAAGGATATTCCAAATATGTAAACATGGGGAGGATGTTGATCCAGGTAGTAATCTGATTGCCAATTCTTGGAGTCAGGAAGGAGTTTATTTTTCCCCTTATGAAATATCATTAGATGATATTTCACTGGGGTTTTTTGTTTGCCTTCAATATACTGTAAGTACGGATATAGGATAAAGTATCTGCCATCTAAATTTAGCTTATGTTCAACCTCATCTACTACTGTACGTAACTATGTGGTTATAAATCCTAGAGAGCATTATAAATATTTGTATGTAAAACCTTTTACATATTCAAATATTATTATATACAGTACATATTATTAATTTTACTGTAAAGTATTTAGGCTATTCAATTGCCTCACTGCGGTAAACAACAAAAATATCCTCTGTATATCTGGAGGACAGATACTGAAATTTCAATTAGCCTGTAGCTGATTACACCATAAGGGGATATCAGCAAATGAGAAGACATATGCAAATGTGTCATCTCAATTAAATGTTTAGTCATTTTTTAGTGCTAAAAGATGTTTCAACAATTATATAAATGTGCTTGCATTAATATCATCCATTTATAAAGCTAAACGCATGCAACACCACCCAGTCCCATATCTACTAAGCATTGCAATGCTATGACACCTTCAGCTGGTGGACGATATCTTGATTGAGCCTTAAAGTGGCAATACAGTACATTCAAAATACAATACATTGTGTTCTTTTTTAATAAATCAGTTGTGTAGTAATAGATAATATGTACTGCATTGCTTTATTTTCCCCATGTCTTTATGTCCTTTTTAATTAGTCTTAAAGTATTAAGCATGCATTCAAAATCCTGTGGTTTTTTTTAATACATCAGTTATGTAGATCATACTTACTGCATTTCCCTCCAAATGCTAGAGAAGAAATTTGCAAAGGCACAGCACGTCCTTTTTTGAAATAGGCAGCCATAGTGTGAACCTTGAAAAGCAGAATCTTTGCCGATCAATCAAAGGAGCATGGATCAATCTGCATCTTAGGTAATTACATTTCCTTAAAGCTAAGCAACTACTGCTATTACTGCTAAACTATTACTGGGAAGTTTACTTTTAGTAAATAGGTAAGTTTTCTATTATGCTGTTTCTATTGTTCTTTTGGTTGACTCTTGATTTGCTGACAAATGGAGGAAGTAGTATGCTTGTTTGTAGGTCTTTTTACTACAATTTTAAATGTTAATCACATTTATTTGTCCTAATTAGTAAAAAAAAAAAAAAAGTAATGTAGGGTTTCTCATTTGATTGAATTTCAGCTGGATACAAGAGGGCTCAAACTTAGCTGGAGCAATGTCAAATTCTGTCTCCACCGATCACAAAAGCATCAATTCAAAGTCATACTCCCTATAATTACTGTTGCTATTAATAGCAGCCTGACAGTGTTGTTTTCATCTTGGTTGCTGATAGTTTTGTATCAACATGCATGATTAAATGTTTAAAGTCCTCCTTACTGTCTGCACAACATATCATATTGTGAAATTATGCAGTGAGGACACTTGTCACATATTTTTTAAGGATACTCATACAGGGAATTGATTTTAGGCTTCCGTAAAATGAATATTGCTGAAAGATTAGAATCTCAGTGTATCAGTTGGTTACTCTATAAACTTGCTATTACTGTATGACCCTCTCAGGACTGGTAGACACGCAACCTTACTACATTCTCACTTAATTTGAAGTCTATATACAATATACCTTTGCAAATTAAAATGTTCAATATATTCTCAATATCTGATCTTTCGTCCAATAGTGTTTCTAACCAGTCTATAATTAATATACTTTATAACAGGATTGAAACCACATTGTTTTCACTTCCAATGACCCACTTGTGCCCAATATACCTACCTGTACTATTACCATCATTACTCCATCCATCATTTCTAAAGGGGATCTAAATCGAAGTGCAATAGGATGCAACAACAGATAATGGCTTCCTATTGTTTGGCGGGATGTGAAATTTGCTAACCATTTTCTTAAACCTGGAAGAAGACTTAAATCAGTAACTTCACTGGTATTTATCTCGGGAACCTGAAAATAATGCAGATCTTTGGAGGAGTGAGATTCCCTGGTTCCAACCCTATAAATAAAAAAGGACTCACCTCTGGGATTCCTGCTTTAAACTGTTTAAAATTATATTTCTTCCTTTGTTTATTGGTCAAACACGTGCAACATTTCAGGTTGGATAGGAGGGACATGAAGAGGCTAGGATAACCCAATAGGAGATGAGTGGAACATGAGACGAGCATAAGCCCGCGCCCATACTAAGAGCGATGGCACAAGCGCCGAAAAGAAAATACTGGAAGGCAATGCGCACAGCATAGAGTGAGCGTCCACGAGAGACGGCGCTGGCGATGCTTGAGGAGATAAAATTATTTGATTTTGCCGTGCGACGATCAGGTCACGTTAGCGGCAGGAACCAATGAGAGTGAAGCTCACCTATTCTGCCTTATAAGTGCCCAAGAAAATGTGAGCCGTCTGTGACTCAAGGAATCACGTACTATGAGCTGTATATGCTCTAAGGTATTAGTATAAACGGAGTATAAAGGGATATACCCGGTCAGCCGCTTGTCCGTGAGGGGATATTGAGAGCAGACCCGATCTATGCGGGATGTGACTGCAATAACAGTAACGGTATGGAGTGCAAGTACTCACTATTGTAACCGTAAGTCTCTTCCTCTGTCGGCGTAGCGGAGCACTTGGGCTGGTAACCGGTGTCCCCTGACGTGGCTACGATCCGGAACTAATTGAAGAAGCAGATGGTCGATGCCGCCACCACTCCTAGAAGCACAGACTCACCAGGAAGTGATTGTAGATTAAAAAAACGTTATTGGCTACATAAAACGGATATCTTGATAAACACTAGAGACCTCCTCCCATGCGTTTCAAGCAAGGCTGCTCTTTCTCAAGGAGTCTAAAGTATGTGAAGGAAGGGCACTATTTAAACCCTTCCTTCAACAATTAGCTAGTGAAAAACACCTGTGCAGTAATAATCATTTGATTACAAAATATGTAATTTGGACTAATTAACATTCTAAACAACAATTATCTAGATCTTGTAAAAAAAAATATATAACATCTTTTCATGTATCTATAACCATATATGTTAATAGACTGTTATCATAACACAATTTGTTTCTAGTATATTCAAACTTAGCTCAGCTTTATCTTTTTTTAAATATAGAGTAATCATGGACCATAAGCACAATGGTAATGAAAGAAAAGCATACAAAAACATGTATATAAAACATATGCAAACATAGCATTAGTATATGATGATGGTTATACTGTCGCGGCCGAGTTTATTCTAACATTTGCCCGGTCTCGGCCGCGACAGATACCGGGCGCGCGCCGAGATGTCTCGCACGTGCGCCGTAGCCTCGGAGGATCGGTCCTCCGATCAAGGCATCCCCCTCTCCGGGTCCACCGGGTCCCCCGGAGCCCCCCCACCGCCATCCTCCACATCTCAGGACACCAGGGCTCCCTTCGGGGAGCCCTGGGCACGCACGCTGTGCACGCACGCTCCCGATGAAGCGTGACCGCGCATCGGTGACGCGCGGCACGCCGAGGTGATTCAACATCAAAGCCGGAAAACCTCGCGGCTTGCGGCTCTAGCCGCATTAGAATAAACAGTGTCGCCACTGTTCTACGCAGGAACTGTTCCACTATGGAGGATTTTGAGAATAGCTCTAACGATTTGATTAAAGATTCTCAGAAAGGGTCTATGACTCTAAAATAGTGCGAGAAGCCTACTGCACCGACACACTTTATTCGAGCAAATACCCAGTATGTACCTGGCAGATACCTGGAATGCGCCGCTCCTCACCTCTGACAAGCCCCGTTGTGTTTGCCTTCCCAGCCTGGGTTCATGCCTGGCTGACGGGCGGCTGATCTGTTAAATGATAATGATTAGGATTTAATAGGCTGCATTGCTTCGCGTGTCTACCAGATGGCATAAATTCATGAATTGTAATGCAGTATATATATATATAATGTGCAGTATTGCAGCCAGCGGGAATAAAATGCTTCAATCCCTGCCTGGAAAATACCTCAATGCACTCGGGCAGAAAACAGTCACAAACCTCAATACACCCGGGTATACCCGAATTCGTGGGACTAGCCGAGCTCGAATAAAGTGTGTCGCCAGTGTATATAAAAGTGAGGGAGAGATCAAGAGAAGATCTCATTAATTCAGATCCCTCAACCTTCTCTCATGCCAAATGGAAAGATATAGTGTATGATCAAGACAAATGTGAACCCCCATTCTTTATTACGCAATACAGCCGTCAGGCTATGAATATAAAATCAATTATCAGGAAACATTGGTCTTTGCTTAATACAGATATTTATTTGAAAAATATGGTTTCTATGGATCCTAGATTTGTTTTTCAAAAAGCCCATACATTGGGTAACATTGTGTCACCAAGTATGATTTCAGATACAAAGAATTGTAATAAACATGTATTTTTTCCTGAATTACGCGGATGTTTTCAATGTAGAAAGTGCAAAATGTTTCCATATGTACAGAAAACATTGACTTTTTTTAATAGTGATCTAACTAAGGAGTACAACATTCTTTCATTTGCAAATTGTAATACAGATCACGTGATTTACATGATAATCTGCGGATGTAACAAAAAATACATTGGTCTAACCACACGAAAATTCAAGTTTAGAATGTCTGAGCATATTGGACACATTAGAAACAAAGATATTACACATCCTGTTTCATGTCACTTTACACAGTGTCCATTTGGTACTCTTAAAAACTTTAAATTTGTTGTTCTGGAACATGTCAAATCCCATATACATGGGGGGGATAGATCCAGAGCATTACACCAGAGGGAGGCCTTTTGGATATTTACCATTGATACACTAATGCCAAAGGGGCTTAATACAGAATGGGATCTAAAAATCTTTTTATGATTACCATATATGATGATTCACCTCTATCTCCTTTCTTTTTACTTCCCCCCCTCCCCTACCCCTCTCCCTTACTCACACACCCCTGCCCCGTCCCCCCCTCCCCCTCCCTCTCCCCCTCCCTCACTCCTTTCCCCTTATCCCCTTATATTTTCTTTCTTTCTATTTTTCTGATTGTTGACCTGGTTGCAAAATATAGAATTCCTAAATGTGATATAGTATTGATATAGAAGTGGATATAATAATTTGAATTGATCAAAAGATAAAAAATCTGCATTCTTCACATATGCTTATAATAATATTGGATTTTTATATATATATATGCCTAACCATCATGTGTATGATTGGACATTTATTACAGTATAACCATCATCATATACTAATGCTATGTTTGCATATGTTTTATATACATGTTTTTGTATGCTTTTCTTTCATTACCATTGTGCTTATGGTCCATGATTACCCTATATTTTAAAAAAAGATAAAGCTGAGCTAAGTTTGAATATACTAGAAACAAATTGTGTTATGACAACAGTCTATTAACATATATGGTTATAGATACATGAAAAGATGTTATATATTTTTTTACAAGATCTAGATAATTGTTGTTTAGAATGTTAATTAGTCCAAATTACACATATTGTAATCAAATGATTATTACTGCACAGGTGTTTTTCACTAGCAAATTGTTGAAGGAAGGGTTTAAATAGTGCCCTTCCTTCACATACTTTACACTCCATGAGAAAGGGCAGCCTTGCTTGAAACGCGTGGGAGGAGGAGGTCTCTAGTGTTTGTCAAGATATCCGTTTTATGTAGCCAATAAAGATTTTTAATCTACAATCGCTTCCTGGTGAGTCTGTGCTTCTAGGAGTGGTGGCAGCATCGATCATCTGCTTCTTCTTTGACAAGTGCCCAAGTCATAACTTGTTTAAATTTCTAGAGTGGAGTTAGTCTTTCCTTTGTCCTTTTAACACCATGGATAATTCAACAATTGAACAACTCATTTCAGAGTTTTTTTTAAAGAGATCATTTGTGGAATCAGCGGTGCCAGTCATATCATGACCGTAATCTTCATGAAAAATTGTGGAGAGAAATTGGTGAAATATGTAAGTACATTTATTTAATCATTTTTAAAATGTTGTATTTTTTTACTTGCAGAATGCATATTCTATTGCATTCAATTGTGTTTTTTTTTATTTGCTGGAAGCGTGTTCTGCTGCATGCAATAGTGTATTTTTTTTTCTTGCAGAATGCTTATTCTATTGCTTTCCATTGTGTATTTTTTGTACTTGTTGAATGCTTGTTCTTTAACCTGAAATTGTGTATAATTGTCAATTGACCTTTCAATGTTAACCTGTATATGGTTATTTTTTATAGGTGAATTAGCAAAAGCAAAGTGGAAGAATTTAAGAGATTCTTGCCATATAAAATGAAAGAACAGCCACATTCTGGAGACGCCAAGTGCGCATGAAACAACATTTTCATGGGCTTTCTTTAACATGATGGAATTCCTGGAAGATCAAATGATGCCTACAAAGACGGTATCAAATCTTGATCCAACTGGCAGTACGGAAGACGATACTGTGGAACGTAACATTGGATGACGATTAATTCTGCGAGACAGCAACATCTTCAGAACCACAGGCCAATAGACAAAAGGGGTCCAACGAATTAAAAAGACAGTTGATTAATTTAGAATAAAAGAAATTGGAAATGATGAGTTATGCTGTCAAAGAAGACCCTGTAGACGAAGAGGTCGAATTTTTAAATAGTATACTTCCATATATAAAGCAATTGGACCAAGTACCAAAGTTAATGGTATGCCAAGAGATACAAGCAGTAGTTTTAAGGGCGGTACAAAAATTCGAAGAAAAGAAGGCCCTACATTAGTAAAAAGTTGTTATTGTGCCATGTACATGGGGTTTGTTACTGTTTATACTGATTAAAAATAGTTTTTATGTTGAGATTTTCATGTTTTCCCATTACATTTGTTAAAAGATGGTTGCACTATTGAACACCATGCCTATGTTTTTACTCTCAGATAAAGATAGTATGTACAGGTGATCCGACAAGTCTTCTAAAACTTGCCTTGGAAAATCTAGGACTATCACCAACAAGACCAAGGTACATGCTGGGTACATGCTGCAACATTTCAGTGATATTTCTGCAGAAAGACTAATGGCCCATCGGATTAACACAGCAGGTGTCCCTGGCAGTCCCATTCAGTTTGAATGGGCTTGCCAGGGACCCCCACTGTTAATCCGATGGGTCATTAGTTTGTCTGCAGAAATGTCACTGAAATGTTGCAGCATGTACCCAGCATGTACCCAGCATGTACCTGGGTCTTGTTGGTGATAGTCCTAGATTTTCCAAGGCAAGTTTTAGAATACTCGTTGGCGCACCTGTAGCAGCATTTATTTAATATCAAATGAATAATCAGTTTAAAATTACAATATCACATATTTAAAACAGCAATAAAATACAGGACCACTACTTCAGATTTAACACGTATTGTTTATTAACAATTATTAAACACTATTTTGCAATGGGACAGCACCTTCCGCATTAAAATAATCTTTGAACGAATAACGGATCCATTTAGCCCTGTTTAGGGCGCATTATTTCCCCCTAGCTCTGTGAAGCTCGGTAGCAGATATAGGCACACTTTCCAACATAGACCCGTCAGTAGTGCCTTCCAAATCAATAACAATATTATGCAGTACTGCCACACATTTCACAATTCTCACTGCATTTGGCACAGAGTTTCTATAGTTTTTAATAGTAATCACCATTTAGCTGTCATAATCCCAAAGACATAACGTCTTGCTCTAGAAAGTCTGTAATTAAAAATGTCTTCTTCTCTCGTCAATCTTTTATGACTGTATGGCTTCATGAGGTATGTGAGCAACGGATAGGCTTTATTCGCTAACAGTACATGGGATTGCCTTTGGATTGTTCTACTGGAAGGCAAGCTTTTATCCAAAGGCAACTGTAATTTATTTTCTTCTATAAATTGATAAAGCGATGAGGCTGTAAAAACACCCCGCCATCATTTTGTTTCCCGTACGCTCCTATGTCAATTGCAATAAACTTACATTTTGCATCGGCAACTGCTTGCAAGAGAATTGATTGGAAATGTTTTTAATTGCAATACATGGTACTGCTGCGGCCAAGTTTATTCGAGCATTTGCCCGTTCTTGGCCGCAGCAGTATCCTGGCGCGCGCCGCAGGGTGACGGGCGCGTGCCGAAGCAGCGGAAGAGCGCCCTCCGATCGGGGCGCTCTCCCTACCGCTGCCGGGTCCGCCGGGTCCCCCGGAACCCCCTGCCGCCGTCCCGCAATCGCGGGACACCAGGGCTCCCTCGGGGAGCCCTGGACGCGCGTGCAGGGGGCGCTGGCACCCGATGATGCGTGACCGCGCATCGGTGATGCGCGGCACGCTGAGGGAGTGCGGCTCGCAAGCCGGGACATTTCCCGGCTTGCGGAATGAGCCGCACTCGGATAAACTGTGTCGGCAGTGTACCAGCATTTTTGGTTAGGGTGCTTTATGTGAATATATTTGCTGTCAATACAACCAACACAATTTGGAAAATTCCATTTGCTGTAGAATTCACTATTTTGAAATTGGAAATTTTGAACACAAGGGAATGGAATATGATCAGCCTGGAAGGCATTGTAAATTGCATTGCATGCATGTCTCGTTAACAATGCTTGCCACTGTACTTTTCCCCATCTTAAATGAGAATGCAAAGCTCTGATATGCAGTTCTAGTCGAAAGAAATCTGTAACGAAAAAAAGAAGTATATTAAGAATTTGTTTACAACACCCTTAAGTTGTATTGTAGCCTTTTTGCCAAGTACTGTACAAAACACTCAGCAAGTTTACTCCAACCTAAATGCAAACAACAAAATGCATGTATTAAATGACAGGTAAATGAAATAGCTTAGTTTATTATTAGATATGAAGTTCTTAATAACAGTAGCACAATTAACCTTAATGTAAGCATGAGCCTTTCTTGTGCATGAATGAGGTAACAAAAATTAATCTGCACAGGGGCTATTTGGTCCTTGATCCGCACCAAAATATAATAAAATGTGGCTTTTGACATTCTCATGTATTCCAAAAAATTACTGTCATGCTTACGGAGTTCATGATACAAAGTAGCAAATTCACCAACTGCCTGGCGCTGGCGATTTATTTAATGGACGTTAGTTTCTCGCCATCAAGTAAGGTTGTTTTTAAACAGGTATTCTCTGACAAGAGCAGTAAATATAATTTTTTTGTGAGACTCTTGGAGAGCGCCATGTTTGTTAACCGGATGTATGCGTATGTGACGTCACGGCCATCACGACATGGCGACGCCCCCCCTGTCGCAAATGCCATTGGATAGAGTGCAGGCCAAGTATCCCTCGGGAGGTAGGTGTGCGTTATGCAGTCAGCCGCGGGCGCCTACTATACAGTATACAAGGCCAAAGAAGAGATAAATCTAAAGGAAAGTACTAGACAAAGGGACAGAAGATATAACAAATATAACAAATATATAGGGCATATCTCTATAGGGAAGATAAAGGAGATAAAACAAGTGGTAAAAATACAAGATCAGCCATGACATCAAATATAGAACAGATCAGAGCAGATCAGTGGGAGCATTAAAACTATACATGTTTTAAATAATCGTTTTTAATTTGCCCATTAATATTCAACTACTTTATGTCAAGTTTTCATACTTCTAATTTACTACTGATTCCAAATCTACATTGTATCTCTTATTTCTGCTACATAACTTAAATCTAATTACCAACTATTTGGTATGTTTCTGTGAGCTTAATTCTTCTATCAATTGCAACAAAACTTAAATCTAATTAACACGTTTTTGGTATGTTTCTGTTAGTTAGTTAATTAGGCAAACCCCTCCCTTAATTTTTAGTCAAGTGAATGTGTTTATGGAGTATTTAATTCAGTCTATTTTGGCTGTGACATTTGACTGTGCGTGACATCAAAGTGTCACATATAAAGTGACTGTGGAGTTAATTTTGTAGTTCTGTGGAGTTACTTTTGGAGTTGAAATTGGAGGTGAAAACTACAAGAAAATTTGCTACTGTGCGAATTTGTGACTTTCTTAATGCTGTGATTATTTGTACTCTTCCTATCCTCCAATAACTGGGAAATCTCTCCTCCTGCATCTCACCATGCCCTCCCTATTGCTTTTTCTGTTTACAATTTCCTCACTCCTTTGTGAATGTTTATGTTCTCTCCAACTTCCCCACACCCCTCCATACACTGCACCATTATTTATACACATCTTTCCCAACAACTTCTTTACTCCTCAATAAAAAAAGAACCCACAAAAATCCTATATCTACTCCTTCCTCCTGCTGGGGATCTCTCCTTATCCTGAACCCAGATATAAACACACCTGCTCTCACCCACGCCTCCCTGCCACCTCTTCACTGCAAATGGTGTTAACCTTCTGATTTAATACAGACTAACCTTAAAACTCATCGACAAATCAAGCAGCATCCCAATAGCCTGCACTCATGGCTATTGTCCCACACCCACAGTCACTCCTAACAAGCACTGCCATCTACTGCACTTATTCCTTCACCTGCTGTCTCTGTAAGTCTGCCATCATACCACTTAGATTGTAAGCTCTTCGGGGCAGGAATTTCCTTTCCTATTGTTTGATTTTGCTGCACTTATTGTATTTTTATAATTCCATGTACTGTATTCTTCGTGAAGTGCTGAGTTCACTTTTGGCGCTATATAAATAATAATATGCATACATACATATACATAGATAAGTGCCTTATATTAACGTGTATTATGCTGTTTTTCTGTGCATTAAGTACATTTAGAAAATAGACTTGAAAATTGACTATTGTCCTCCATTTCATTACCTTGCTATCCTCCTTCCCTGGCACTCATTTCACCTAAAAACTACACATGAGTCCCGACTATCCCTAGGCTACACTGAGTTTTGATGAGGGGTATTGCAGATCGATTCCTGAATTGATGAAAAGAAAGGGCTCCTTATAAGTCCTCCAAAAGAAAATAAATTGAATGCACACCACAATCTATAACATACAGTATAATGTGCAATAGAAACCTCATTAAAACATATATCACTAATTACTAAACACATATATCACTTATTAAAATGAGTAGGTAGGGGTATTCTCAACTATTGAGCAATAGTTGAGTTTAGACACTAGGTAGTATAGGGGAATGAACCCCAAATGTCCGGTGCTCCAAATGTCCACAACAGGACTGGTTCAGTAGAAAATCTCTGATGTGTATGTAAAACGAATGGCTACTAGGCAAGCATAAATATCCTGCCCAGAGGGGAAACAACAGCCAGGCTCCGGCAGATAACGATATCAAGTGCAACCTGGGTGGGGGGCTAGTGCACAGGGAAAATCCGAGACCAGAAAAGGGGCAACCGCAGGCTACCCCTCTCGAGTACTCACGCTGGAGATGCCTGCTGCCCTTACCCGACCCAGTCTCTTCAACGCCTGTGCCTGGCTGGTCCCGTCTCCTCGGGTGTCGCGCTGGCGTCTGACGTCATCACCGAGGGCCGTCGGCTATGCGACGGACGTGTGGAGGGAAATGCTGCGTCTCAGCGATCCTGTATCTCCGTGAGCAGGTGAAATTGAAGATAGAAGTCTGCTCACCAGGGGGATGGAAATCTTGAGGATCAGCTCCCAGCTCCGCGTAGTAGCCTGCGTGCTCCACACCGATAGTTGCAGGAATGTAAAATGTAGTTGGTGGGTGGTCACAGCCTCAGGAACTCAACCGGATACAATATGAATAAAAGCAATTTTATTGCACTGTAGTGCTGCACATCACATCACAGAGAACACCTCTGACGCATTTCGTTCCGTTCAGGAACTTTATCAAAGTTTATAAAGTTCCTGAACGGAACGAAACGCGTCAGAGGTGTTCTCTGTGGTGTGATGTGCAGCACTACAGTGCAATAAAATTGCTTTTATTCATATTGTATCCGGTTGAGTTCCTGAGGCTGTGACCACCCACCAACTAGAGTTTAGACACTATCTGCATACAATATGTTTAATGGTCCAGTCTATAATAAATTACAGTGTCTCGAATGCCTCATACACTGTGTCAGGGAGTGCTAGAGTAACGCAGGGATATGACGTAGCTAACAAACAACACAATGAGGATACAGGGCAGAAACATATCATAGCCACAGTATTTAAGTGAGACACTATCTCTATATACTGTACTTAACCTAAATAGCCAACCAACTCAGGTGACAATGTGTCTATAGATATTCATACACTAGATGGAAGTGGGCTGGCAACAGAAGTAATGTAGTGTAGCTCGTGCAAGCCGACAAATGGATCAAGAGCAGTATATTCACAATCAATAGGCTAGCTTTCAGGTAAAGTCCAAGGACTTACAAGCCATCATATGAGTGAGTATAATGGAGCCCTGGTACGGGACATTAAATATGCTGGTGGAGTGACAGCGATTCTATAGCCAAATCCTGTAAGAGTGGAAGATGTCTGACCTGTCTTAGCTATCTGAGTGTGGACCTCATACAGTGAAAACAGAGTGCTTAATCACTAGGGTGCAGACACAAACAAATCCTCACTCCTATACCAAATAAGTAAACATGTGAAGGATGTAGATCCAGGGAGTAATCTGAATGCCAATATTTGAGTAAGGAAGGAATTTATTTTTCCCCTTATGAGATACTGTATCAGTGGATGATATTTCACTGGTGTATTTTGCTTGCCTTCCTCTGGATCAATATACTGTAAATACAAATACTGCTGCGGCAGACTTTATTCTAACAAATCACCGTTTTTTCCCTGGCTTGTTCCTGGAATGCGACGCTGTTCACCCGGAGCATGCCGCGTTCCTTTTGCTTTCCCAGCCACGGGTCATGCCCTACTGACGCGCGGTTGATGTGTTAATTGATAATGGTTCAGGATTTAATAGGCTGCAATGCTTCGCATGTCCGCCAGATGGCAGAAATTCATGAATTGTAATGGAGTATATATATATATATACTGTATAACAACAACCCCTATAACCCCTAACATACACATACAGTACTGTATATGCACATCAATGATACTATAGGCCGGCGGGGGCGAGATGTGTTTGCAGCAGAGAGAGATCCGCTGCTCTCTCTGCGCAAACATCGGCACATTAAAAATTATTTAAAATACATTTTTATTCATAGTGTACATGTGCAGGGGGTCTCCGGAGCTGAACCACGTTGGTTAAGATCTGGGGACCCCTGCTTCCCGAGATACAGGCCCCTTTATGGGGTGCCGGTATCCTCTGCTTTGTTTACATTCCGCGGTCACATGATCGGGACCTTTACATGCAGAGGGATACCGGCACCTCATAAAGGGGCCTGTATCTCGGGAAGCAGGGGGTCCCCGGACCTGAAACCAATGCGGTTCAGCTCCGGAGACCCCCTGCACATGTACACTATGAATAAAAATGTATTTTAAATAATTTTTAATGTGCCGATTTTTGCGCAGAGAGAGCAGCGGATCTCTCTCTGCTGCAAACACATCTCGCCAGGGGACGGCTTCTCGGCTTCAAAGACAACAGCTCGCAAATGCCCCCCATTAGTTTTTACACGGCATTGCAGTATTGCAGACAGCGGGAATAAAATGCTTAAATCACAGCCGCAAAAATAACGCAATTCACCCCGGCGAAAACGACACAAAACCGCATATAACCGGGATAATCTGAAATTCGCGGAGCTAGCTGAGTTAGAATAAAGTTGGTCGCCACTGTATAGGATAAGTATCTGTCATCTAAATTTAGCATAGTTTGAACTTGATGGACATACTGTATGTCTTTTTCAAACTTCATCTACTATTTAACTATGTAACTGTATAACTATTACATACTGCCATTGGCTACTGGACTAACGCAAATGTCTCTAGCTAATCCCTGCAGTACAAAGCTAAAATTTTCCCTACTCAAAATCTCAAAAAGACCCTGTAACAGGGGAGTTATCCCTGTTCAGGAAATGTGCCTCTAATCCAGCAGTGTGGTGGTTAACTGCTGCTAGTCAATTAACCAACACCACCTGGCTGATTAGCTTTCTTAGAAAATCCTGCCCTTGAAACAGGAAGAGAGATTGTTCCTGAGTCTCACAAGTTGTGGGACTGCCCATAGGGACAGACGTCTTGAGCCTACCTGAAGAGGCTGCCAGCAGGGGAAAGCACTTCTGAACCTGAATCCTGATATCGCCTGAGGAAAAAGGCAACAACCGAGGAACAGAGAAGACTTTCCCTCCAACTACAAGAAAACAGATAAGACTTTCCTTTATAAGACTTTGTATCTGCACATACTGTCCCGGCCAGCTTTATTCTAAAGCTTACCGGGTGCATAGCGGGCTAACCGCGGGGCTTCTCTCCGTTTAAAATGGAGTTTCCCGCTCAGCGGCCGCTTCAATAGATGAGCGCTAATGGCGCTTACTATTGAAAGCGCCCAAGGTGCGGGTAAACCGGCCGAAAACAGCCAAAGATAGCCGAGCGCCGCCCGCAGCTGTTTTTAAACTGCGGCGGCAGCCGCATTAGTTTTAAGCTGGCCGCCACTGTATCAAAGATATATGTTTGGGGCTGGGAGACATGCTAATCTAAAGGGAGTTGTGGACTGCATAGGTTTCACTACACAGACTCCCAAGTGAACAGAAGCTTTGTTTGACCCCTTATTTGAATATGTGGATGATTTTCTTATGTTAAAGGAACAGGCGCAATAAAAGCATTATTTAATTTCACCTTAACAAGTCTCCCTTGCATACCTCTGCGCACATCCTCCTACAGACCCATTGACTAGGTGTTGCAAATGGTCGTAAAAAACGGAACTTTGTCTGGGGCAACGTTAACTGCAATTAACTTTATGCCAGATAAATCTTTGATATAAATTATCGGAGCTCGTTATATCTTCCTCAATCTGTTATTTGATCTCATATTTCTGCAAAAACCTAAACATACACAATATATTTTCTTTAATTACACTTTTAAATAAGACACCCAATGACTGTGAATTGTAGTAGTTCCATATGAATTTACATAAAAACAAAACATACATTTCCAGCTAAAAAGCTTTATAAGGGCACACGTTAATAATTTTATTTTATTAACACAGATTATTTGTGACAGAATAATGAAATAAGAATCCATGCAGAAGTAATATTTGTTTATAAATATATGGAAAGTTGAAATATAATAAAATAGTGATTAATCATCTCTAAACAAATATGTCAGTAATAGAAAACAAATCTTATGAACTTATGAAGACACTGGCGGAAATAGAGAGTTCAGAATTAAGTTTTATTAAATGGTAAAGTTATTTTAATAAATGTTGGATTCATCATAGTTGAAATGACCAAACCATTGGCAGAAAGTATATTATTCTATTCATGACCTTGTGTGAACAACATAATATGTCTACTTTATAGTGGATAGAGATGTGCAATTATTTTACAGAGTTTTACGAATAAGTGACATTTACCCATTTTTTTCAATTTTACAAAAATGGCAAGTAGCAAAAAACAAATTACTGTACCAATATAAAAATATGTCTAGTAGTATTGGCAAAAGAAAAGGGTTGGGAAGGTGGCAATATGGTAGTTATGCTGGTTGTGGCAGGAAAGTACAAGAATGGAGTGAGGCATTAGAGAAAAGACTAAAAATATATGCTGTTACTACTAACAAAACACAAGTTGCACTTGAGCCCAAGCAGTCTTATAGTCCTAAAAGAAAAAAACTGAAAGGAAGGTTTTATCGACATTATCATCCTCAATCCCAGTTTTAGCAGCTTTATCAACATTACTAGCATCCCCCTTCTCTCCTCCTGAAAGTAGTAGTGTTGATGTTGTGGAGGACAGACATGGTACCCTTGGGGAACAGGCTTTCCAGAAAGAACTCTGTGTGTCTTGGACCACTCAAAGTGTATGAGAGAGTTTAGCCACCCATGTCAGAGTAAGCAAATGTGTTGTTGGTGTGAGTGAGAGTTAATAACCTGTCTCTGAAAGTGCTCCCTCAGTATGCAGGGGAGGAAAGTAACTCTGGTGATGGTGGTAGAGGAGGTAATGGGCTGATCCTTGGTGTTATTACAATTACTATCAGTGGTGGTGTTGGTAGCAGCAGTGATGAAGGGGATGATAGTCAATCAAGTAGGCAGTAAGCAGCAGGCAGGTGCAGGGAGTAGCGGAATTTAAATGCCTACTGTACATGTTCAATATTTTAAAGTAAAAAAAAAAAACACCCAAGTCTACCACCAGCATAATTATTGTCAGCTTTAGAAAGAGTGAGCACTGTTAGGCAACAGCAGCCAAATCATTATCAAGTTGGCATTGCCCTGCTAGTGTAGAGAGGCAAGGAAATCTTATCATCCTGAGCAGCAGCATAAACATAAAACTATCACATAACCACTATAAAACATAATCACTATCATCATATGATTGTAATAGTGGTGGCAGAGAGGGCACAAAGGAGAGGAGTAGGACTTCTTCTATAATGCCGCTAAGCAAGTAAATTTCCCAGGGTTCCGGATTCAGCTATAGTGTGGCAGCAAACTACCCACATAGCTTCGTCCAACGTACAGTGGCAAGAAACAGTATGTAAATCCCAATGAATAATTACAGAAATTCCATAGAATTTTCCAGGATAATGTTCTTGAATCAAAACCAGTCTTTCTTAAATATCCAAAAGGGTTTATATTAACCAATTCCATGTCTGTTGAAACAAAATGATGTATGAATTAGATAAACAATTAGACATAGTATGTGCAAAAGTAAGTGAAACCCTGGTTTTATCAGCTAAAATAAGAGAGAATTAGATGTTTAAATAATTAGGTAGTTCTTCAGGTGTGAGTTTGGAGGTCCCAACCTATATAAAGATCAGAAACTTTGTGAGTTTGGTCTTAACCATACATGTGTGGGGGAAAACGTCATGCCATAATCAAGAGAAATCTCTGAGTACCTCAGAAAAATAGTTATTGATGCTTATCAGGCTAGAAAGGGTTACAAAACAATTTCTAAGGATTTGGGGCTCAACCAATCCACTTTCAGACAGAGAGTCTACACATAAAAATAAAATAAAAAACACAGTCACTCTACCCAGGAGCGGTCATCCTACCAAATCTCTCAAAGTATAAACTGGCAAATTATCCAGGAAGTCACAAAGAGCCCCAGCATAACATCCAAGGATATGCAAGTCACTCTCGCTTTGGCTAATGTGAGTATTCATGACTGAACTATCCAGAAAAGACTGAACAAGAAAGGTATTCATGGAAGGATAGCCAGGAGGAAACCCATGCTCTCTAAAAAGAACATTGCAGCAAGACTTCTGGAACAATGTTCTCTGGACAGACGAGTCAAGTGCAGCAAGGGCAGAAACTATTATAATCATCTAGAAAAATCTGTCGGTACTTTAGCCATCCAGCACCAATTGGAACTATACAGCTATTTTTGCCCTCTGCCATCTACAGGATTATAACTGAATGCCATACTACAAATGAAAGGTCCGTATAGGACTTGAAACATTGTACTGTACTCTTCACAGCTCTCTAATAAACGGAAGAGACTGCACTAAGAAATCTGTGAGTGAAGTCCTACTTGGTATCTCCCTTGGAAAATTCTGTTGCATTGTTTTTTCAGTCGTTCTTGTGCTGGCCAGACATTCAGTGTTTTTTTTTCACTTACTTTGTTTTCCACAACAGTTGTTTTTCAACTTTGTAGCAACATTACATCAGGACAACCTTATTTACATTCCATATGTTGCCCATGTTCTTAACGTGTTAGTTAGCTGTTTCTTAGAGTGGTGTGAGGAAGTGCAGAAACTATCATTATCTAGAAAACTCTGTGTTTACATACAGCTCTTATTGCCCTCTGTCACCTGCAGGATTATAACAGCCTTCCACACCACAAACTCAAAACTATGGTACCCACACAGAACCCAACCCTGCACATGCTAGAACAGCTTTATGAGCAAAACAAAGCAGTGAATGTTTACATCATGAATAACTCCAAGCTCCAAGACAGGGCATATGTGTTAACAAGTGGCACCTGAAGGGGGAGCTGTGTGGGCTGCTGAGACACATTGTGGAAGCCACAGAAATAATGCAGGCATCAGCCACCTCATCCCACTTACTATATATTCCTTCTAGGTAGGATCCTTGTTTGAATGCTGCATGCCCTCACTGGGACTCTTTATCTCACTCTCTGGTTTTAACTGCTGTTGACGAAAAATAATTAACGCCGGATCAGGTGGGATAACCCACAACAGACCTTAGCTAATATCCCTCTCTGACTCTCTCTGAAATTCTCTTTTTCTCCCTCCTGCTTCCTACCTTATCCAACACCAACAAAGAAGTAAATGGCCACAGGTCCCATGACTCTTTATATATTACCCTTTCACAAAATATCTGGTGAAAGTCTATACATGTTTCTGTAATCTGGCAAAAAATATATATAACCAATACTGCGCCATGCAAGGAATCGGCCATGGACGGACAATGTGGAGGACTTTCTGTGAGACCATACTGTTGTGCTGAACTGTATTGTACTCTACATGATTTGACCTGCTGTACTTAAATAAAGGAGATGTTGTTGTGTGGTGTGTTTTTTTACTTGTATTTATACAGAAATGTTTTATCTTGCTGTCCACACACACAGGACCTGCACAATTCCAGTCCCTGGGGGCCGCAAACAGGCACGGTTTTCAAAGGTTACCCAGAAAACCCGCCCTGTTTGCTGCCCTCAAGGACTGTACTGGTGCAGACTGTTTGGCACACCATCCCACTGTACAGTATATGTTTTGACTTGCCGTTCTTTAATAAAGGAGATGTTGCGTTTTGCTTATTTTATGAATAAAGAATTTGTTTTTAAAACATGCTCCACCAATAAAAGAAAATGTTGATTTGTTTTACATTGTTCCATTTGCTCCTTTGCTACTGTAACAAAATACAGTGTTTCTAGAATGTCGAGGCATACTGCACTGTATACTGTAGGCATGCTCAGTATAAGAGTATTAAAAAAAATAGAAGACACAAACTGTACTGTACTGTATGTACTGGCACTGTATACTGTAGAATACACATAATGTATGTGATACATGTAGAATAAATGCATAGTTTTTATTTTTTGGGTTTATTACACAGTATACTGTACTGTATACAGTATTAAAAAGTATTGAACAGTATACTGTATGGCCGGAAAACATCAGCATACCGTTTCAGGTACAGTATTACAGTATTTTATCCTATTCAATAACTACGACCGCTAAACTGTAGACTCCGGTACGTGTTTTTTTAAATCCGATTCAGCAGGCATTGTTACACAAAGCAATATTATCCATCGAAATCCCTCCATTAGCCGTTTTCTTTTCTGAGGAAAAACAAAAAGAAAGGTTTTACTTTAATGGTCAGCCCCCTAAAGAAGTTCCCAGCCAGTCCCACCAATAATTTTCTCGGGGGCATCTCCTGTTCACATGCGCATGCGCCTACCGTCGATGTAATGACACGCATACTGTATGCGTTTAAAGAAGGTTCCAATGCGCATGCACCTAGCGTTCCACCAATACAGTAGTTCAGTATCTGCAGTACAGTACTGTAGAAGCCGCTCAGCCAATAATATTGCTTACAGAAGAATCGCTTGACTTTTGAATCGCACCGATATTGATACTGTATTGTCAAAATACAAAAAACACAGAAAATAATACGGCAACAATACTCACCATAGAATTTCCCATTCAGCTGGCGCCGGCGCCGGCACCGGTCCACTGCCAGTCCAGCGTTCTTGATCATCCACGTCGATAGTTTGCAGCGGGACTAGTCCACCTGTAGTCAGCTGATGAGGCTGGAAATTGCTTAGGTACATGCAAGCTTGATCGAAACTGCACGCGAAATCCGGCTCAGGCTTGTCACTGACGGCGGGACCGTCATTGGAAGCCGGTGCTGGTGCATTGCTTAGAAGCGACTGTCGTTTCTTAGTTGGTTTTAACACGACCCTTCGCCTTTTGCCGTCATTATGATCATAGATACAGGAAAAAGCCGGTGATACACACCAATACCCTCCAACAAATTGTGGCTCAATACGATAAAAACAGGGATCGCTACATAACCTTTTCCTTATTGCATGCTTCCACGTATGAGGAGCTGGCGAAAATTTGTAAAAGTCATAGTTTTCGACAAAATACTGATAAATTTGAACAACTGTTGCCATCTTATCCTCTGTTGCATTAATCGCGGCCCATATCAAATACGCGTAACTGCTGTCGGGTTTTTGGAAAGCGGGCTGCACTTGAACACTCATGGCGGGCGGGTCTCTGGAGAATACTGTAACCAAAACTGGTCTTTGTCTTTCTTTAATATGAAAAGCCTAAATTGATAAATTTTTGCAACCTCTTCCTTCAGTCTCAAGGCCAAGTTACAATAGCACACTGTGGTATATTTTTTAAACGAAACACCTGCAAGTCGACACATTACTGAAGCGCATGCGCATTACAATTCATGAATATCTGCCATCTGGCAGACACGCGAAGAATTGCAACCTATTAAATCCGAACCATTCTCAATAAACGCATCAACCGCGCGTCAGCCGCGCATGACCCGTGGCTGGGAATGCAAAATGAACGCGGCATGCGCCAGGTGAAGTGTGTCGCATTCCAGGAAAAAGCCAGGGAAAAATCGGCGATGTGTTAGACTCAGATGTCAGACTCAGCCGCAGCAGTACACATTTCATTGCAATACGGTCGTGATTTTGTGTAATATTTCTAATCCCTGGTGCGCATTGTGTGCATTTCTTCTTGTTGTTTTACAAGGTGTCCCCTGCATAGGGGTCACCTTGTCTTAGGAGTAAGTTGGGGAGACGCTCCAAATCAATGCTGCAAAGGGATTAGTGCTTCCAGCAAAAGACATATGTAGCACGAGCGCTGATTTTCTATCACAATTCGTTTGGAATGGAAAGTGGCCGATCTTCGTGTGGTAGATTCTCTGGAATTTTGATCCGATGCTCTGTCAGCTGCGTACTTTTATCCTGAGGCTTTGTTAATGTTGAGAGGATCTGTAATGCGATGAAAGGATATCATTGAGGATCAAATGGCCGATCCAGTGACCGGCCCTCTTCGCCGGGCAGTACAGAATCTCACATTAATTAAGTGTGCCCCATGGAATATTATTGCTCTCCTAGGGAAGGAATGGGAGACATTTCAAATAGACAATGTTCTGCTATAGGGAGTAGTCCCCTACCACAAGGAGCTTGGGCTCCAAGAAAACTGCAATATATGGTGCTGAGGTCGTTGCATGATGACCATGGACATTTGGGAATGGCCAAAAATTAGAGAATCTGTGGGAGCAACATTGCCGAAAATGCTTGAGGTGCATTCAGAGAAAAACACTGCCTACACGGGCAACCCCAATGGATCATCTGAAAAGTTATGGTCCCATTGACTTAGCGTGTATGGACTTTATGTGTATAGAGCCAGATTTCGGGGCATTGGAAACATGCTAGTGGTAACCGACCAATATACAAGATATGCGCAAGGTTTCCCCACTAAAGATCAAAAGCCCATAACTGTGGCTAAAGTATTGTGGGAAAGGTACTTCATTCATTACGGATTGCCTAAAAGGATGCATTCTGACCAGGGTTGAGACTTTGAAAGCAGACTCATCAAAGAACTATTGAAGTTGCAACAGATCGAGAAATCTTGGAAGACCCCTTACCACCCTGATGGTGATGCCTTACCCAAGAACATTTTAATCGGACTTTGCTTTATATGCTGAGCACATTGCGAGACACCAAAAAAGGCCAGTTGGAGCAAGCATGTAGAATGTAAGCATCTGTTGCATGTCTACAATTGCACCCAGCATGAGTCCACAGTTTCTCCCCATATTTTATGATGTTCTGCAGAGAAGCAAAGCTACCGGTGGACATCCATCTGGGAATTTCTACTGATGGAGCCCCAAATATGGCACACTACCAATACATTAAGAGACTTAAAGCCAATCACCACAGAGCATATCAGTTAGCTGAAGGGACCACTGCTAAGTTAAATCAAAATAATAAAAGAAGATACAGTACGACTGTAAGGTGCGCTATCGAGAGCTTCGCCCTGAGGACAAGGTTCTTCTAAGAAATCTGAGAGTGCCAAGGAAACACAAACTGGCTGACAGATGGAGAGATAGTCCTTTTGAAGTGGATTCTCAGCTACCTGGGATTCCGGTATACCGAATAAAGGACTCAGAAGGTAGGATAAAGGTGTGGTATAGAAATCATTTACTGCCTTTTCCTCAAATTGATGAGACTGATCAATTGGATCCCTCCATAGATAAGCAAGCCGAGGAGATGGAACACACCAAAGAGGATCAAGCTTCCAATGAAGAAGGGTCTAATTCTGGTTCTAGCAATCCCATGCCTACAACATCTGGTGCAGACAACAGGCCTCTAAATCCTGGGAGTCCAGTGTGCACGAGAAAACATGTTTTCTAGTATCAATAAAATTGTATTATTTTGTATTGAAAATCCGTGAGTGCATCTATAGGGATTCTTTCTCTGTTTCAAATTTATCCACTTTCCATCCCTGATAGCACCACTCCTAGTTTCTATCTCTCACTCTAGTAGCTGAGCAGGGTCTCCCAATCTCTCTCCACACCCCCCTTCCCTAAGTCCAGTGTTCACACCAAGAAGTGACAATGAGAATCGCTCTATGAGAGTGCCAGGGCCTCAAGCCGCTGGAAACCTCTCAGACCAAGAAGAAGGTGAAGAGTTCTCAGAATTAATAAACAGGCCGGTTCAAGAATTAAGGAGCCAAAGGATCACTCGGACCCGAATTAGAATGGCTTACGACTCAATAGGGCAACCCAACTACGAGTCTCAGCAGACGTCTAGGGATGGGTTTGATCCCATAATGTCTGTATTGACAGAAGTGTATAATGCCATTTAAGACTTTTATGTTATAAAGTTCAGTATGTTGTTATACATTGTGTTTTCCATTATATACAGTAATTGTGTTATGGTTTCTCATGCGAGGTTGACGAGGTCTTTCACTGGGGGGAAGATGTAGCAAAGTAGTCCTCTGCAGCTCTAGTGAAAGCTGGTGAAGCACCTCGGACTCAATATCAGAGGTGGGGCGGCCATGTTGGAACTCCCCAAAAGGACTAAAGAGAAAGGATATCCCCTGGAGGAACAGGATATTCTTTAGACATTGGAGATCACATATCAGAACTGTCGGAGATCACAGGGGAGAAGGTTGTGTCTGGGAGGCCAATTAGGCTGCCAGGACAGAGAACCCCATTGGCCCATGTTGAGCCTTGAACCACCCTAGGTGAGTACTGTAGGGACAACCATATATCAGGGACATTCCTGTTAGCTTTTACCTGCGGAGCTACGGAGAAGGACGAACTGCTAAGGAGGATTCCCCAGGATAAGGAGTACTACCACGCGTCTGCCGGAAGTAAGGAGTGAGGGAAATATTGTTGGTAGGCCCCACTACATGGGATCAAGGTTGCGGCTCCTTCTATCTACGCCAGATTCCCTGGCTACACAGTTGTAACCAGGAAGGTACCAATGTGCACCACCAATTACACCAGGGAGGGTAGCGCTGCCCTCACATACATTCGGGGTTGCTTTGCTGGACACCTAGCTCTGCTGAGGTGCCCAAGGGAATAGGTATTTGGGTATATCACGTTGGGGTATACTGTTCCTATTGATTTTTTGTATGTGTATCAGGAGGGACCTGTTGGTAAAATGATTGCTTATCACTGCTGTTGGTTGTGGTTATTTGCTGTATATGTTCCCGTGAGGAGCAATCCCGCCTACGCTGGGATCCACACAGGGGGAGGCGCTGTACCCCACACCCACAAGATCCCTAATAGCGGAGGCCCAGGCCTTCTGTGAGCCTGCAGGTTAGCATCATAATGTACATAGCATGCCAATCTCCCTTGTGGGGGGGGAGGGGGGAAGGGTGTTACACTTACATTGTAAAATATTTGTCTGACTATCTTGTTGTTGACTGCAAAACATATTTTACAAATGTTACCAACCTTTTAATCAATTAGATCAAATCAAATGTATACTTTAACAAAACTAACATTGACATTAATAATAACTTTATTTCATATTGCGCTTTTCTCCCAATGGCACTCAGTGATTCACAATTACAGTATAATGTGCAGTATGCAGCTTAGGACATTTTACAGACAGTCTCTGCCCAGATGAGCTTTCAATTTATGATTTTGCTGCCCGGGCCACAGGGAGGTAAAGTGACTTACCCAAGGTCATAAGGAGTTGATACCAAGAATTGAATGAGGTTCCACTGATTGAAACTTAGTGTCAGTGTTTACAGTGTCTTTACTTACTGAGCCACTCCTTCTCCCTTTAAGTTCAAGCTGCCATTTAAAAAAATAAATAAATACAATCTATTCAATATGTGCATCAATACAATCTGCACACTGACAAGTGATTATCTAAGTTGCAGATCGATCCGTTCTCCTGTAATCGATCGCTTTGCACGAGGTTATTTAATTCTGTTATTGCTGCAAAACAGTACCCACGACGCAAAGTTCTGTGTGGAAGATCATGTGACCAGGCACTTACTAAATACAATTGGTGCACTGCTAGAGAGAGGGCACGGCTCAAAATCCAGAGCTTGTCTCAGAAGAGATGGGGGGGGGGGAGACTTTGTAAATTGTTTCATATAAACAAAAATGCTTGATACATTAGAATACATTAAAAATGTCTTTAAAAATTGTTTTAAAAAAAAAAACTATAAGTATTTTCCCTTAGTACAGAACTGATTTATTTTTAAAAAAACACACACATGTAGGATAATGCTTTAACTGCAACTTTAAACATGAAAAATGTTGAGATATGCAATCGACTGAGGGAGGTTAATGGGGAGGGCAGGACAGGTAGGCAGAACAAATACTGTATGTTATGACATTCATTATTACATTTTCTGGGGGTGAGCTGCAGTATCATGGCAAATTTGAAGCATAATTGATGCAAATTTAGTTATCTTCATCTTGTGTCTATGTATCAAGTTTTACGTCAGCTCGCAATTTGGGGAGTGACAATAAGAGGAGTTTAACAGGAGTTATTTTTTAATCTTTTACTTGCTTCAAAAAAATGTGCCAGGTCTAAAGTGACATAAACCTTTCTGGCCAAAAATGTGCGTCAAAACTAAAAAACACATTTGACACAAACACCAGCCGAAAATGGAGCAAAGCATCAAACAGACTTTTATGTGCACATTCCTTACATTGATAGATCTCACCCTCTGTCTGCATAAATATGTAAATAAGGATGTCCTTACTGCACAGTATTATGACAGCACTGAAGAGAAACTGAAATTAATTAATTATTTGAAGAGGGAGAATTACCAGCGTTGGATAGAGTAAGAACAATTTACACATTTATATATAAATAAAGATGTAATAGTAATAAATCAACTGCCTATGAAAACACAGTTACAGTATGACTAGCACTTGTATTGTCACTCAAATAACTGCAAAGTAAAAAAAAAACTAACTCATGATTTGCTGTAAACTTAATTTCCCTTTCCATCTTTCTGCTTTAAAGCCCACCAGCTGTTTTTTTTTTTTACATTGGACATAAAACAAGGATACCATGTAATTGCAACATAAAAAGTTCGCTCTCATAGAGACAGAAAAAAAGAACAGAAAGTAAAATACACTGGCGACACACTTTATTCGAGCTTGGCTAGTCCCACGAATTCGGGTATACCCGGGTGTATTGAGGTTTGTGACTGTTTTCTGCCCGAGTGCATTGAGTTATTTTCCAAGCAGGGATTGAAGCATTTTATTCCCGCTGGCTGCAATACTGCACAGTATATATATATAAACTGCATTACAATTCATGAATTTATGCCATCTGGTAGACACGCGAAGCATTGCATCCTATTAAATCCTAATCATTATCATTTAACAGATCAGCCGCCCATCAGCCAGGCATGAACCCAGGCTGGGAAGGCAAATGCAACGGGGCTTGTCAGAGGTGAGGAGCGGCGCATTCCAGGTATCTGCCAGGTACATACCGGGTATTTGCTCGAATAAAGTGTGTCGGTGCAGTACAACATGAAATGTTGCATCCAATTTACGTTCTAGTCTTTACAGTTTTAAAAAGGTTGCAACAGGTCAAGTAAGTTTTTTGTTTCTACCAATAAGCACAGTACAGTAACATTGATATTTCTTGAGACCAATAGCAGTATATAAAGTGAAATTCATCCCTTCTGAGCAATTGCTGTAACTTGCCTCAGAGTCTCTGTTTATTTCTGTTCTGTGTGCAGATGGAGCAAGTCTTACTTTCTATCGTGCCGCCACGTGCGGCCACACGACAAAGGTACCACACGATTAACGCTGCTAGTGGTCACATTCCGAGTGAAGAACCCCTCGCAGCTCCATCGCAGCAGACACTGTCCACAGCCCTACAGACTTTTCTTGTTTGTCTGCGAGGACAGAAAATCTTGCTACAGTACATCTTTATATTCAGATGCATTTTCCCAGTGGGCCATAATTGCTCTTCCTTCAGATCCCTGACACGAAGAAATTATAAACAAGTTTTTAGAAAATAAAAAAAAGACAAATAACGTGTTCCGAAAATAACATGATCATTCAACATAAATACTTTCAACAAATAGAAGGGGCGAGAGTGCCGATCGAGGCCCGTGGTACAGAAACTCCAATTAGAGTTTCCATGCAATAGTGCCCTATTCGGCACTATCGGTGTATGATGAATAATCCACAACCTTACAAATATTGTCTGAACAAGTAAGGCTGTGGTTTCCAAGTGTAATCAGGTTCTGAATTGAGATGGGTACATTTTTCAGCGAATTTAGATCCGCAGCGGATCAGCTGGTTCCTTTGGTCCGTGGATTTCAGCAGATCAGTCTCAAAACGGGCGATTCGCGTTTTGGGGATTTTTAATTTTTATTACCAATACACTCAACGGATTCCGCAACCCATGGACGGATTTGTAGAATCCGCAGATTGGATTCTACAAATCCGTCCATTGCTTGTATCCAAAGGCGGTTTTTGATGACTCCACATGGGTTCAAACCGCCCAAATTCATTTGCGGATTTTAAATTGCAAAACGGATTTTGAAGGTGACATCAGCGAAAATCCGGGAACCGGATTTGGGCAGATTCGCCCATCTCTAGTTCGTGGCTTTTCGATTTGTTAGGTTGAATTGAATGTGCGTATAGTTGCTGCTGATGAAATTGCATACATTCGCACAAATGGTTAAAGAACTTTTAATTGATCCACGAATAAACATCAAATTTGTGGTGAATAATTTGCCTATCTTCACCTCCAGGAAAGCTGATAGGGATGGACATTTTAATTCAAAGCTGCAGGGTGCCTGGCAGTTGGCTTTTAAGTGTCAAGCGGTCTCTGTCTCTGTTTGTATGGTCCAGCAGGGCATAGGCATTAGTTATGCTAGTTACTGTAAGTTTGCCAGCATTACTTTGTTGTTCATTTGAGGAATTCCACCGCCCCTCCCCTACCCACTGCAATGATAATGCCAGAAGATATTCAGTATTTTAATAATCTGGCACATCAGAGGTTAATTTCAATTGAAAGTGTACCTTAACAATACAAGAAATTGTTATATTGAGGTCGAGACCTGGTCTGGTTTTCTGTGTTTTCCTAGATGTGAGATTATCTAGGGTCAACAACTGTTTTGGAGATAGGATCATTGACATATCGCATCACTACTCCTTCTGAAAGCAAAAATATGCAAGTGACCTTCTTAATGCATCTTGACTGACATTCTTTAGGGCTCAGTAAATACTAGAGGGTGCGGCTAAGAATATATTCCAGAGAATAGTTTCAATGTACTAAATATGAAATATCACAGGTCTAACCAACAATTCCGGAGTATTACAAATAAATCTGTGTAATATTTGTGATCGGACAAATTGAATAATGCTAAACAATTCAGGATTGTGAGAATGCAAAGGACAGATATCCATTTGTCGCTCAGACTTAGTATAAAACACATCAAGTTTATCCACTTGTGTAGTATAATTAGACAAACACAACAGTGAAAGTTGCATCCTCAGATATTATAAAATTAAAGATATGGGGGCCTATGCAGAGAGCAGCGCTATTTCGAAATTCGCCATTTTTTGGAGAAAATCGCGCAGAAAGCAGCAGAAAATGGCGAGTTCCGAAAAACGCGCCAATTTTTCTTTTCTATTTGTAAAACTCGCCTCGCAGCTGGCGAGAACCTCAATCTCGCCAGTTTTAAAAATATCCGTATGCAGAGAGGCGCGAACGGCATCTAGCGGCTGTTTGCGCCAATAAAATGGCGCGATTGTCTCCTTTTTGCCTCGCCAAAAAAAACTGGCAAGAAGCTGCCGCTCGCGGCCATTGCAAAGGGAAAAAAAAGGCGCGAATTTGTTTTTACACGTTTCTGAAGCGCGCATCTCGCCAATTTAAACTCGCCACACGCATCCATGTTAAACATAGCAGAATTCGCACTTTTCTGCATATGGAGAATAAAACTCTCCAAAAAAGCTACTTTTTAATAAATTCGCCAATTTTAAAATTCGCTGCTCTCTGCATAGGCCCCCTGGGGCATTTTCCATACTGAGGCATCTTTTAATATAAATAATATATATATTTTTTCTCTAGCCATAAAAGTGAGATTGATGAAGGGGGTTAAGCATATACCCAGAAGGTTGTGTTCTGATGTTTTAAAATAAAGGAAATGTAGGATATAAGCCATACATTTGGGGATATGAATTTAGAAATGTAACATAGAGGGTGGATTTCAATATTTCCCACTTCAAACCTCACTGAAGGAAAGCTGAAGATGTTATGCGGTAATGTAATTAGATAATCTATTTAATCCTTTTATTCTTAAGAAACTGTCTACATTTATTGGACTGTACTGTATGTTCTTGTATTCTGTAATCTAAGCACTGTACTATTTTTGTATTTTAAATCTTAAATGAAATAAGGATGTCTTTGTCTCTAAATTAAATTTGCACATTTTGAAAAGAGTAAATACATTTCCAGACACGGTTTGCTACGATAGATTTTTTTTTTTTATAACTCAAAATTTTATTGCATTTTTGGCACAACATACAAAAATTCCATATCACAATTTTTCCGTACGCTTTTTTTAACACCTTCACTTAAAAAAAAAAAACTATAACAAAAAAATACCTAATTAGGGGAGGGCTTGGGGGGAGGGAACATGCATAGTATCTTCTAGAACAAGCTAGATCCTCTTCAGATATGCCCAGGATCTTGTCCCCTGTGTGGGCTCTTCTCCAACCTATGCCTACTTGACCGACATCATCACATGTTGATTTACTAACATGTATCTCAAAACATCCAGGGGGAGCATATGGAGGAATGAGAAAACAAAATACACAAATATAAGTGCAGACGTAATGCAGTGGGTGGAATAATTAAGCGGTGTACTGGTAGCTGGGTGAAACGCGTTGAGTAGACCAGTAGACCAATTTTGGGCTTGGAGGCGACCCGTAGTGAACCAACAATGCAGCCGTGACGTCACACGATCAGACGGGCGCACAGAGGGACGCTCCGATCCGAGATACAGAGCCGTGGAAACCAGCCAGATGACCTAAGGGAGGCGGTGAGCTGTTCGGGACACCTCCAATTCACACTGTGTGATAAATGCTTTTATTCTATTAGCACATTGCGGTATTTGCTGACGGAGAATCGATAGGGGGTCCGGTGCTTAGCTACCTTCAAGGGTGGCAACCCAATTTGCCAACTGCATTTATATACTCTTTAGTCCTGTGAGTAGAACAACTATATGAGCCAAGACACCGCTTAATTATTCCACCCACTGCATTACGTCTGCACTTATATTTGTGTATTTTGTTTTCTCATTCCTCCATATGCTCCCCCTGGATGTTTTGAGATACTCCTAAACCTTGGAACCCGTGAAACAGGTCCCACCAGTGAGGTTTGAGCTGGGGGTTTGGTTAATATATTCATTTTCATCATTTTTATTTATATTATTAATTTCACTTTTTATTAAGCTGTTCGCGCCTCTTGTTCACCTGTTTACACAATTACTGATTTACTAACATGTATCATACATCTTCACCTCCATCAAGGGAGAACACATTTTGTCTTATTAAAGCATAATTGTAGCTACAGTGGCGGCCGCCCTTAGTCTAAAGCGGCCGCCTCCGCAGCTATTTTTAAAACGCGTGCAGACGCGGGCTTTTTTTTTTCCAGCGCCGCAGGCGCTTGCTTTGTTCAGCGCCATTAGTGCTGATCGGGAGAAACGGCCAATTTCTGCGCGAAAAATAAAAAGGCAGACAAAATTGCGGTTAAGCTTTAGATTAAGTTTAGCCGCAACAGTATACTCACCCCAGGGATATCCGTTTGGGCTAGCCATGGTAACAATACTTTTAGAAATTTAGGGCCAAAGTCATTGACCAAACTCGTCAACTTTTCCATCTGGCAGACAAACCAAATTCTGTTCTTAATCTTGGGAATATTTGGAATCTCTAACTGCTTCTATAATGCTGTTATCTTGCACCTAGTTTCTGTTGAAAAATGTGCACTTCATTTACTTTCAGACCTGGAAATGCCTTGTAGCTTTCTATTTAATAGAAACAGCCAGGGGTCTAATAGAATGGTAAGATCCTCTGTAGCCAATCTCAAGGACCACAGCATAAATTCACAATTTATTTCACTTATCTTGTTTTGCTCAATGTATGATCCATATAAAAAGGTGTACATGCCTGGTTTCCCGTGACAATGGATCATAAAGATTTTACAATTTGGAAGCAGAAAGGTATTACGAGATTGAAAGATCTGGATGGTAGAAATAACATTAAAACATTTCAACAAATTAGGTCAGAAAAAGTCATATATTTCACAGAGTGAACTCAAAGAAAAGAGTTCAAAAGCACCCCTCTATATGCACTCATACCTAGTCATACAAGTCATTCCCCATTCTGAATTCTTTAGATACTTTAAGAGCATTCTATAACAAATTTAGCCCCCGGCCCCCATTAACACATTTTGAAAAGCTCTGTATTTTAGAAACAGACACTAGCGGTCTTACATCTCAAATGTATAAGGAGGTACTCCTGAAAATGAAGTACTTTACATGTCTCAGAGGGAAGCAGACCTAGAGGAAGTACTATAGGAAGAAGAGTGGGGTGAGGTTTTGGTAGACAAAAGCTCAATTTGCTCGATATTAAGGCAGAACGCATATAAGGTAATAATGAGGTGGTATCACACCCACTAAAATGATCAAAATTTGTTGCAGGTTACTCCCCATTGTGTCCAAAACAATGTGGAGAGACAGCAGACATGTTACATATGCTGTGGTCCTTGAGATTGGCTACAGAGGATCTTACCATTCTATTAGACCCCTGGCTGTTTCTATTAAATAGAAAACTACAAGGCATTTCCAGGTCTGAGAGTAAATTAAGTGCACATTTTGCAACAGCAACTAAGCGCAAGATAACAGCATTATAGAAGCAGTTAGAGATTCCAAATATTACCAAGATTCGGAAGATCATTTCATTTGTCTGCCAGATGGAAAAGTTGACGAGTTTAGTCAATGACTTTGGCACTAAATTTTTAAAAGTGTTACCATGGCTAGCCCAAACGGATATTCCTGAGGTGAGTATAGCTACAATTATGCTTTAATAAGACAAAATGCGTTCTCCCTTGATGGAGGTGAAGATGTATGATACATATTAGTAAATCAACATGTGATGATGTCGGTCAAGTAGACAGAGGTTGTTGAAGAGCCCACACAGGGGACAACCTGGGCATATCTGAAGAGGATCTAGCTTGTTCTAGAAGATACTATGCATGTTCCCTCCCCCCAAGCCCTCCCCTAGATAGGTATTTTTTTGTTTTAGATTTTTTATTTTAAGTGAAGGTGTTAAAGAAAGCATACGGAAAAATTGTGATATGGAATTTTTGTATGTTGTGCCAAAAATGCAATAATATTTTCAGTTATAAAAAAAAAAAGAATCTATCGTAGCAAACCGTGTCTGGAAATGTATTTACTCTTTTCAAAATGTGCAAATTTAATTAAAAAGCCAAAGACATACTTATTTCATTTTAGATTTAATATACAAAAATAGCACAGTGCTTAGATTACATAATACAAGAACATACAGTACAATAAATGTAGACAGTTTCTTAAGAATAAAAGGATTAAATAGATTATCTAATTACGTTACCGCATAACATCTTCAGCTTTCCTTCAGCGAGGCTTGAAGTGGGAAATATTGAAATCCATCCTCTATGTTAAATTTCTAAATTCATATCCCAAAATACAGAAATATACACACTTACTGAGGGCTGGGGGGTTGAGATCTGGCCTTTCCTAAGTGCAGAGTGTCGGCTTGCAAGGGTTTACCCTGATCAGAACCTTGTTCCGGACGTTTTTGACTGAGATTCAGCATAAACGCCTGACCGGGGCATAGTCCCGATAGTCCTGGAACCGTTTTCGTTGGGAACTCGCAACCACTACGTTCTTGTGACGGTGAGGAGGTAACAAGGCTCACAATAAAGGCTAAGCCGACTTGGTTACCCCTGATCCATGTATTGGGGTTCGGGAGTGTCAGCTCTTGAGCCCAATGTTTGTCCATGCATTGTGTAAAATGATGTGACAATAAAGAATTTTCAGTGTTTTACCTTTCCAGGTGTGCCAGCAAGCAGAGATTGCTAGACTATGGGCCTCATGCAGTAAGCGTCAATTATGTGAAATCGGCAATCTTACCGATTAGTCATGTTATTGGCGTTTTTTCCTCTCCGTATGCAGTAAGTGCCGAATACATTCAAAATCAACCCGAAAACAAATCCGCCCACTCTCACGATGATTAGCCGATCACACACAGGTGTATCGGCGTGCGTGGCGGGGTGCTGTTAGGTTGCCCAATCACAAATCTTGCTGAATCAGGCGAAACAAGCATGTTTTGGATTGCGCGCCATATTTAAAGGCAACGTGTACTGCTATTCATTCTCTGTGTTGTTGGGAGTGAGAGAGAGAGAGACGCACAGAGCTGGCTGTTTGAACATTTGCATATTGACTGAGAGACTTGTTGTGTATTGGGTGAGCTTTGTCCATTGTTGTTTTGTTTACATCTTTGTCTTGTTTTATATGTGGAAGTGTTTCGTGTGATTGCCTGTACATTTCTTGTCTGTTTTTTGTGAGTGCTGGAAGTATGCCCGCAAAGCGTGGGAAGAGTGATGCTGGTGGGAGTGGGAGTGCTACTCGTGGGAGTACGCGTCGGAGTGAACGTACTGTTCAGGGGAGTGATGTTGCTGAGAGTGAGAGTGGTGTTGCAGGGAGTGGGAGTGCTGGTGCTGCGAGTGGTGTTGCTGGGAGTGGGAGTGCTGTTGCTGGGAGTGGGAGTGCTGGTGCTGGGAGTGCTGGTGCTAGGAGTGTGAGTGCTGGTGCTAGGAGTGTGAGTGCTGGTGCTAGGAGTGGGAGTGCTGGTGCTGGGAGTGCTGCTGGTGGCGCAGTTGCTGATGGGGTGGATGGTGGTGGCGTGCTTGCTGGTGGGCAGCTTTTGGAGGCTCTTCCATTGGAAGAAGGAGAGTCCAGTCAGCACCAGCCAAGCTCTGACCCTAAACCTGCTCGGAAGAAACGTGTGGAGAAGCCACGTAATCCTCGCTTCAATGACCAGGAAAATACAGCTCTTGTCACTGGCATTCTGGAGCACTATGACAGTATATATGGACATTTACTAGGTAAGTGTACATTTACATTTATTATTCAAATACATGTGATCCTAGGTCATCTGAGTTTTGTTCATATGCAAATATGGGTTCACAATATCTTTCTATGTTAATTAGTCTGGAAACACAGCTTTTTATCATGCCTTACAAGGACAACTAAACACAGGCGGTCAATTTGCCATAACTGCATACAATATGAATGCAACCTTGCTTACATGTATAGGTTTAGTAGTGAATGCTCATGTGCTTCACATATTACACATAAAACAGCATGTTTGCTATCTCTTGGAACAGCTAGCAGTGTAGGAAACTGGTGCTTCTATTATTATTCATTTACCTCATATATTTTATATGTTTTTCAAGGGCGGACAAGTTCAGCAAGCAGAAAAGAAATGTGGGACACAATAGTCATTGGTGTCAATGCGTGTGGGAATCATGTGAGGGACAAGCGGAATTGTCACAAGAGATTTGATGATATTAGGTCCAAATTGAAAAAGAAAATACAACACCAACGCGTGCATGCTACTGGCACTGGAGGTGGGCCCACACCACAACGTCTCATATTAAGTCCATTGGAGGAGCTGCTTCGGGCAAAATTACTTCCCGTCGTCGTGGAAGGCTTACCTGGTGACCGTGATATAGGAATTTACCCCTCACAATTTCCACCAGGTGAGAAATATTACTGTACTAGGCGTGTCGTTGCTTACAGTTATTTTGCATAGTTACACTGCTTTTAATACTGTCTTCACAATATAAGCATACCTGCATCTATATGTATATGTCTGATTCTGTATACATATATATCTCAAAATAGACATATATGTTGTAGTCCTACTAAAAGCAGTAACTAATATAGCACGTGCCATTGCGTGCTCATTTACATGTGAATTCCCAAAATGCATTGCTGCAGTGGAAGCAATTGATGGTGGGCGAAGATGGGGAACAACAGGGTAGTACACATGTGTAACACATGTTAATGAGAAATTATTACTAGCTACAGGTACAGAACAGAAATATGTAGAATATTATTGTGTATTTTATTTATTTTACTCCGACAAACATCACATTACTGCCTATTTTAAGCATGCATCAAATATATTGCATGCAACGGCCTACAAACATCACTTGCACTAACACATCTATAGTTGTTAATGAAAAGGTCCATTTTTGATTTAAGTCATATACAGACAGCATAATGAGGCACACGTATCATATTTTATGTCATTGTTTTCATAACTTAAAAACTGCACACGACTATTTAGCTCATCTACCATTGTGTTAAAGCAGCTGCAATTAATATCTCATCACAGCATACACTTCAACAGAGGGGGTGGGGTTCAGCACACACACTAATTACAGCCTCATTTTAGGGGCAACTTAGTTCACACCATTTTCACCTGTTTCAAGTAATTTAAAGGTGTGGCTGATTAGGCTTTTTGGGGAAGGGAAAACCGTTCTTACAACCTCACTAGCACAACTGAAGTTAATCACACTCATTTGAAAGCTTCACTTTAGCTACTAAATGCCCCAACAACTCATTACTTATCAAACCGTACGTCACACATTAGTTCACTCATATCTATAGTTGAACTACTATCAACGACACATTATCACACACTGCATGTGTTGTCTTGTTTAGTCACAGCCACATTCAGGTGTGCCACATCTTATATTAATGTACCACACATATCCTCTACCAAAAACAACACTTTTTGCAATATGACCACCTTCATGATAACCATTGTGAATGGTCATCTCATGATAGTTATGTACATTATGATACTGATATCACTACACAACATATGATTTTTATGTAAAAATTTAATGTATTTTTCCTCACGCATTACTGCAGAACCATAGTATGTTGTATGTTAGGGAACTCAAAACTTCTAAGTACACAGGCATGTACATTGTTATTACAACTATTTATGTTCACTTTCACACACACATTTTGGGTTAAGGAAATGATGCTGTTAGATACTCATAAATACAGAACATACAATAACTGTTTGTTCAATATTTACACATGTAAATGTAAAACTTATGTTATTGTTATATATAGTTGCCCCTGAAGGACATGTGTCACCTGAGACTGAACAAGTGTCTTCACCTGGGTCAGCCAGCTCAACACACCTAGAAGGTGAGTGTATCAGTTGGTGGCCATATAATATGTGCTCTTCTATATGTTATGTTGTCATGTTCATTATTTGTTTTGCACATCTTCTTTAAATAGGATTACTTAGTGTCAGTGAAAATGAAGTGTAAGGCAACTTGTATTGTGTTAGTGATGTTAACTATCATGTAGGAGTTGTGAGTTTACAGCAAGTTTTCATTCACTCATATTTCATACTGAGTCCAAACATTATTCTTAAGTCAAGGTAGTTTTTAATGTGAGGTTATAAAACGTATGGAAACATGTTAGTTGTTACTTATGACACAGTACAATTACATAGTAACACAGCAGAGATTAACATGACATTTAATAATTTGTACATTTATTTGTAGAACATGATGAAGAGGATTATGATGATGATGATGATGACGCCACCGCCATACACACACAAATAGAAGCAAGTGACCATGAAGACGTTCCAATTGAAACTGTTTTACCGGCAAATCGTCCAGCAAATACGACATACGATGCAATTGTAGCTTCTGAGGGAAAAATTGTGGAAGCAGAAAATCGTCGCCATTCTGACTTCATGACAGTGCTGGAAAGGATGATTGCACTGCAGGAAGAAACAGTTTCACAATTGGCACATCTCCACAGAGTCTTCATTGAAGTGCCGAAACAGTTGCAAAAAATCAACACCTCATTCGAAGCATTAGTTGTTCAGCAAACACAAGCTAATTACTGGAGAATGACTAATGTACCACAATTCAACACCTCCCAGCCAGGATCTGTTCATGCAGGTCAGTTTTCACCACATTCATCTGATATTCATTCACCAGGCCCAAATGTTACCGGTCAAGTAGCAGACATTGCTGTGCAGGTTCCTGATGACATCCTACCGCTGCCATCTGTACAAATTCAGCAGCAGACACCTACAAAGGAGCCCACAAAAACAAAACACAAGCAGTTACTACTGACCAGTTTTTGGTCAAAAACAACAAAAGACACACATGAAACAGACCAACCATCACTTGTGCAGTGTCTACCAACTTGCTCACAGTCACTACCCAAAAGCCCTGTAGGTGAGTCACTGGCCAAAAGCCCTGTAGGTGAATCGCTGCCCAAAAGCCCTGTAGGTGAATCACTGCCCAAAAGCCCTGTAGGTGAATCACTGCCCAAAAGCCCTGTAGGTGAATCACTGCCCAAAAGCCCTGTAGGTGAATCACTGCCCAAAAGCCCTGTAGGTGAATCACTGCCCAAAAGCCCTGTAGGTGAATCACTGCCCAAAAGCCCTGTAGGTGAGTCACTGGCCACAAGCCCCGTAGGTGAACAGTCACTGCCCAAAAGCCCTGTAGGTGAGTCACTGGCCACAAGCCCTGCCCGTGAAGTGCCAGAGGCCAGTCAAAGTGGCTCTGTTGTGCCTAAAGTTGGTGGCAAAAGAAAAAGGAAAATTCAAGAGACAACAAGCAGGCCTGTTACTCGCTCGCAAAAGGAACAAAAAAAATAAATGTTATAATTCAGAAAATATGTCTTTGGCCTTGTTTTGTTGACTTCAGATTATCTAATTACTATTGTATGTATGCTGAAGACTGTGTTGTTTCCAAACTTTCAAGTATGTTCTTGTACACGTGAAGTTTTGGAAATGTGAACACTCCTAATTAATGAATAGTGTTATAAATATTTATGTTTTAATCGTCTGTTCAGTAATGGTCCACCAGGAGCCAGTTGCTAAGTTTAGAGAAGCTGCCATTGACTTTGCAGCAAAACATTGCATTTGGGTGTGTTAATTGATGTAATCATTGCATGTGCATATTATTTTCATGCAATTATAAAAGCACCTATTTAACTGCAAACATCTTTCTTGTACGTGTACAGCAGGATTTTGTGTTAAATATTACTTACCTTTGCTGGCCATTGTAATGTTGTCCTTTAATCATTTATGTGTTCTTGTTTCAAGAACATCTCTGAATTGATACTAATATATATGTAGTATGTATTGATATATGCACACACACACACACAGACACACACTGTGTGTGTGTGTGTGTGTGTGTGTGTATATATATAGTGCTATCTAAACTGGTATAGATGTATTTACAAAAAACATACACTTCATGCTTCCTTGTGAAAACACAGTATTTTAATAATACAGGCCTAATGTTTGACAACTATACTAAGTGTGAGCCTCTAACATTATTGGGCGCAAACAAATGTTTATTACTTAATTCACTCATGTTTATCACCATTTAAATAGGTTTCATACAAGGCCTACTTACTGCCATCAATATGTTGTGTGTACTCCAGCAATATTTAAAAAAAAAAAAAAAAATATTACTTTTTATATATATATATAATATATATATATATAAAAAAAAAAAATAATAATTTTTTTTATATATAATATATATATATATATACATATACACATACACATACACATACACATACACATACACACAATATACATATAGTACAATATACACTTTATATATATATATATATATATTTATGAGATAGATATATTTATATATATATATATAGATACACACGTATTTAAACTCATGCAGACAGGGACTTAACCAGACTTTCAAATACACACAGAAATGTGGGAAAAAAACATTTCATTTTGCAGGTGTGTGTATTTACTGATATGGCTGTCTAAGCACTATTTTCACACAGTGCTCATTGTTATTTTGCAAGAAAACTCAATGTTACTGAATGAAAAGTGTACTAATGTTTTCAAAAATGAGATAAAAAAAGGATACATGTTTGTCCCACATGCGGCTATCACTAACCACAAATGTTCAAGCAATTATAACTAGAAATCCAATTGGCGTTTGAAATAAGGAGTTACAGTTTATACTTTTGTTGACCTTGAAAAGGAAACACAGCAATTTGTTAGCCACTGAGCAGTTTCATTTTGATGAGCAAAGAACAGATACCTGCACACATCTTTTGTGCTACTCTGCAATGGCTGATGAATTGGTGACAATTATGAATCCGAATTTAGGTTATAAATACATGATTTCAGAAGCTATTTTATCAACTTGCGGACATCAAGCAAGCACACGCCAAATCTATGATTTGATTCGAGCAAAATATCCTTATTACCAAAACCGTCGGCATGCGCGCAATTTTAATTCATCAATAAGATTCACTTTATCAACAAATGACTTTTTTGAACGTGTGCAGGATAAGCTAGAACACAACTATGGTTTCTGGAAGATTGCCAAAGAAAAACATTTCACCGTGAAAGAAGGCACATACTGCTGCGGCACAGTTTATTCGAGCATTTGCCCGTTCTGTGCCGCAGCAGTAGCCTGGCGCGCGCCCGAGTGTGACGGGCGCGCGCCGAAGCAGCGGAAGAGCGCCCTCCGATCGGGGCGCTCTCCCTACCGCTGCCGGGTCCGCCGGGTCCCCCGGAACCCTCTGCCGCTGTCCCGCGATCGCGGGACACCAGGGCTCCCTCGGGGAGCCCTGGACGCGCGTGCAGGGGGCGCAGGCTCCCGAAGACGCGTGACCGCGCGTCTATGACGCGCGGCACGCCGAGGGGCGGCCACTAGCAAGCCGGGAAATCTCCCGGCTTGCGGATCTGGCCGCACTGCGATAAAGTGTGTCGCCAGTGTATATTGTGGTTAAAGGCATATTTATTCCTAATGCCAATAGCAATGGATCCGCTACTACTGTTCCGTGTGAATCGATAGCTGCTGCAATATCTGCACCCTCCATTCCTGAAACCCACATTGTACATGAACATAACTACTATGATTCTGTACCAAGCCTTTCAGCTGAAAATGCATTGGAATGGGTACCCGAAGAAATGAACATACCTCCCGACCAATTGTTTGAAGAAAGCAGTGGCGATTCCTATGAGCGCTTCATGGAGGAGATGTGTTTCATACTGGATTCAGCGTTTGGGTCAAGCGTGGATGAAAATGCCTTGCATTTCTGGAGTGACCAGTTGCAGGCAGACGAAGAGTTAATTCTAGAAGAATGGTAAATATAACAATCGTTATGCGTTGACTCTGCGTTTACATTTTTTTTTTTTGTCTAACCACCATTTTCCCTTTCAATGCGTGGATACAGCGTAACATAGCAGACTGCATAACATGTAGCGATCACAAACAAATTGTTTCCGAATACAATATAGTAGAACCTGAAAGAGTAGTACACATTGCTGACGGAATAAATATACGTACTTTCCTATCACTTTAAACATATTAGCAAAATTTTACCATAACTCTAACACATACCTGTTTTGTTATCATGCTACATCTACAACATTTAAAAGCGTGTCCACCACGTATGACGTGGGACCCTTGTCATGGCCCAAGGCGTCCTTAAAAAGGATTACGGATGTAAGTCCCGCCCCCAAGCGACGTGCGCGCCTCAAAGCCTATTGGCTGTCATGTTTTGTTATAGTAACGGTAACTGCAGTCTGTCATACAGTGGGGGCGTCAACTGGGCGTTAGCCGAATGTTAATTGAGTGGGAGGAGTGTTAGCGTGCGTTTCACGCTGGTTTAACATGACGTCACACGTATTGCATTTGCGCATTGTGTTATCGGCCGTCCTTTCTGTCCAAACACGTCTGTTTAAAAAGAATACAGATGTACTCGTTTAGAACGAATGTAGTTTCGTATTCATTGTATTTGAAATAAAGATTGTATGTTTAATCATATTTTCAACCTGTATTGAACGCACAACGTACGCTTTGTTTTGCGCATGCGCAAACAGTTAGTGCAGCCAAGCCTGAAGTGCGTGCGCACACTAAGATGTGCGCGCACATTTTTCAGTATACAGGCAACGTTCACATCATATACATAGTTATGCCTGCTACAAATTTAAGGAAACATTACATACTGATGTACACTTGTACTTCTAAAATATAAGTGAGTGACGTGTGTATGTACACAATCATATAGAGCTGTGTAACGCGTTGTCACGGATACATATATAGTAAGGTGCCATCTTTGACCATCATGTATTTGCTGTATTTCAGAGATGTCGGGGAAGATACAATCGGATCAATGTATGATTTCAGAAGAGTCTACCTTTATATGAGATGATTGTGAGGAGGAGCCACCGACTACTATACTACATATGGAACTAATTTTATATTGCTTGCAGCGCTTATTAACAAACAATTAAAAATGTGATACCCTTATGCCTATATTGCATAAGCACTTAATTAACATAATGATGTTGCAAAATAGTGCCTCATGAATTTTTATTGAGTGTTCTTTAATGACTACTATCATTTTATGGCATGGTGTGTTTTATATATAACAACCATTCCCACTCTGCTAACACATTTGTGTATTCTATTGTGTAATGGAACGTATGACTGTCGAAACTATGTAACAATAATAATAATAATAATAATAATAATAATAATTATAATATGAGCATGTTCATGTATAGCGCTGCTAGTTGTACACAGTGCTTTACAGACACATTTTTCAGGCTCAGGTCCCTGGCCCGTGGAACTTACAATTTATTTTTGGCCGCCTGAGGCACAGGGAGATAAAGTGATTTGGCCAAGATCACAAGGAGCCGACACCGGGAATTGAACCAGACTCCCCTGCTTCAAACTCTCAGTGCCAGTGTGTGTCTTTACTCACTGAGCCACTCCTTCTCCCAATGTAAAGGACACTTACAACCAACTAGCCCTTTATTGTTAAAAATCTCTTGTTACATGGGTATGTTGATAAAATGGTTTGGGACTGTAGCAATTAATGTTATTGGCCAGATGTTGTGGTCCCCTACAATGCATGATGTTCTGAATATGACATCAACATCATGTAATGAAGTACGTTTCTGTGTATATTTCATTAACCTAACTAACTATAGTTTACTGTGTTTATTAAACTTTCTAAAAATACATCGTATAGTCAATATGATGATATAAGCTACCATAATAAAGCTGGTGTTATCATTTGTCGGTGTTATACATGGATCCTACACAAATTGATTCAGACACAAACAGTTGTCTTAAAAAGTGTGTCTATGCTAATGTGCACGTGATTGACGTTACAATTGTGAGAATACTTGATAATTATCATCATGATAATGATGAAGTGACGTGAATTATATAGCAAAAATATTACCAACATTGTCATATAGGTAAATTAGAAATGCTAAATGACAGTAACATTTGCAACAAAATAGTGTTTTCTGTTCACAGTTTTACACTTGGTACATGTAGGACACATCCACACACGTGTGACTTATACATACACATGTCACAAATTTAAATTCATGTTGACTATTAATTCCTAGCATTAAAAAACACCTACATTGCTAAATATAAGATGTAGTACGCATTGTTGTGATTACAGGCATTCATGCATGGAGTGTTATGATCAGTCAATTTCATCCGTGATGAATGAGCTCCCGTAAGTAAACAAATAAGTACAGTTATCCCCTTTTCTCCAAACAGCTCTATATTACATGAATGGAATTTATAAGGAAACATACATAAAATGTGATAAAATGTGAGTAATCATTTTCTAATACAATGCACATGAAAGCTCAAGAGTAGCTAAATGCATATACATGATACAGAAAGTACATGTATGTTACATTTGTCTTTAAAACAATATGTTGTGTTTTTACTTCAAATAATTATAGGAAGATTGAGGTAGGCACATCTTATGAGAGATGTCAGCAAATATACATACCATGATCAGTCATACTGGAGATATACCTATAATGCAAAGGAACAATATATAAATTGCAAACATTGACATGCCATCTTCAGTACCGTAAACAACACAGCAAAGTGTGTATTTGGTGTTAAATGTGCAACACCATGTATATTTAATCACATTCAAAATGTAAATGAGCCTGGTGTACACATCATATGGATGTACATGTTACACTGCACCAATAACATTGTATGTAAGCATACTAGAAGCATGAATGAGTATGGGCATAATATGTGTATTGTGTTAGCATAAGGAACAACACAATGCTAAAATATTAGTGCTTTGTTACCCCAGTTGTATTCACATACACACAACTAAAGTACAATTGAAGAGGGATTATATAACCTGTGCAACAATAACATACCGGTGCCACATCCCTTTGTGCACACAGCAGAGAAAAGAAAGGTGTGCAACCCATATTCATCTGTGTCCTAACAGAAGGTTATATAAAAAAACATTATTGTTAAGATAACATAATGTAAGTATAAAAGTAGAACTTGGAACATATCTGTTTTTACTTACAAGAAAAAAATGAATTGATGAGATTCTGGCGTGTCTGGCCACCACTGGCTGTTTGTTCATTTTCAGCAGCTACATGGGTGGGATGCTCGTCTACCAAAGGCTCAGCTAGGTCTGATTGTACATTGTGCCTGAGTGCAACATTGTGCAAAATGCAACAGGCAAGGATAATATCAGAGACTTTTTGAGGCTTGTATAGAAGAGCCCCACCAGTTCTGTCCAGACACCTAAATCTGGTCTTGAGTAGGCCAAATGTCCTCTCTATAACAGATCTTGTAGATATATGGGCTGCATTGTACCTCTCCTCTGCTTCAGTTTGAGGGTTTAGCACCGGAGTCAAGAGCCACGGCCTAATTCCGTATCCTGAGTCACCTATAATGAATGGAGCACACATAAGCTGACATTAGTGATCAAATGGTACAATGCCAACATTCCTAAATAAAAATGTGTTTTGTGTTATAACATGTAAATGTGTACTCACCCAGCAGCCAACCATATTCAAAATGTCCCTCTTCGAACGCATGGAAGACTGAAGAGTTCCTCAGGATAGAGGAATCGTGACTGGAACCAGGGAATTTGGGTACCACATGCATTATCCTCATCGTGGCATCACATACCACCTGTACATTGAGTGAATGGTAGTGCTTCCGATTGCGGTACACATGCTCACTCTGACTAGGTGCAATCAAAGCAACATGTGTGCAATCGATTGCACCCAGCACACATGGTATCCCTGCTATATTATAAAAGCCAGTCCTGACTTCCAGCCACTCTGTCGCCTCTGTAGGAAAATGAATATAATTCCTAGCGCGTCTATTGAGTGCATAGAGAAACTGGGTCAAGGCCCGCGAGAATGTAGATTGCGAGACCCCGCCCACTATGCCCACAGTTGTCTGGTATGACGCGGAAGCAAGATAATGTAATGAGCACAGCATTTTAACAAGCCCAGGGACTGCACGACCTCTGGCTGTGAAAAAATCTAAATCTCCCCTTATCTCCTGATAAAGAGCTAAGATTGCTGCTGAACTCAAACGATAGCGACTTACAATCTCCTCCTCACTCATCCCATCTAACAGGGTTCTCTCCCTGTACAGACGCGGACGAGGCACAACTTGTCTCCTCTGTCTTCTCCTCTGATCTCCTGTCCCTCTCCCTGTCCCTCGGCCTGTCCCTCTCCCTGTCCCTGTCGTATCCGCGTCACTGTCCCTGTCACTGTCCCTCGGTGTGTCCCTCCCTTGCCCTATATGATTGTCTTCATCATCAAGCATGTCATAGAAAAGAATGTTCCTCCGTCTCCTAAACAATCTCAACATTTTGAAATGAGTAGCTGTGAATGAGCAGGTAATGGGCGTCCTTTAAATAGGTATAATGATGTCAGGTGACATAGTAAAATGCAAGGTTTTACATGAACATAATAAAGTACTTGTGTGGCAAGCTGTGTGCAGTTGTTGTGTGTATTCTGCAGGGAATGATGATATTTGCCAATGATGTGACGTGATGCTTTGTAGAAACATTGCTTGCAAATAAATAGTTGCATGTGCAATGCATGTAAAACTTGTGAACGCAAGAGTCAGTCATGTAATGAGACAAAAAGGCTGAGATTGATGTGGGAAATGTTTTGTGTAACATGTGTAATTAGCCATGTTATTGTGACATGTTGCCAACAATGAATAGTCGTGTGCATATGCATGCATTTGTGTAATGAGGATAGTTGCTATAGAATGAGTTTACAAGGTGTCCCAATGATGAATTACTGTACATGTGCGTATAAGTTAGGTTGAAGTGCTTGTAATGCAACGGTTATAATGTAAATATGCAATGTGATTGCGCGTCCAATAAGTGACGTCATGAAAATAGGGAGGACCAAACGTAGATGTAAACATGAGAATTTAGATGTACATGAACGTTTAAAGATGCGTGACACATTACAAGCATTGTGTAATGTAAAGGAACATGAATATACGGTGTATGTGTGACATGTGTGACATGTGTAACATCATGTAAACAATTGTCGATCAATTCAGTAAAATGTGTGCTATGATGTGAGGTTCTCCTTTAAGAGTTGAGTATAGTATTTTCCCTTGCCACATCATCACATGATGAGTAATGTGACCCGCAAATGCTGAAAACATGTAAAAGTATAATGTTATGCAAATAATACACGTCAGCCGTGACACAATGCAGGGAATGCCCCCCACACTGTAATGCAAATGACGTTTGTATTGTGAGCAATGAAACGTAAACAGTACTATACTGTTATACGTCCCCGCTCCATTGACTCCATTGATGTACAGAAGATTTTTTTTTTCTAAGTGCCGTTCCGGCAGCCTTAGCGATCGTTCTCCCGTCCAAACTGCCAACTTTAGTTGGCGGGAGAAATCGGCCATAACATCTCAATTTCGTAGTGCCGATCAGCCCCGATAAGCTGATTTTTTTTGTTGAATCCAGCCGATTTAAAAAAGTGGCGATCAGTGGCGAAAACAGGCTTTTCGGCAGGCGACTGGCCATAACAAAATAATCGGCTCCGAAACCTGGCGAAATCAAGCACTTATCGGCGCTTACTGAATCTCAAACCCAATTTTGGCTATAAAATGGTGATAATTCCCTTATCAACGCTTACTGCATGAGGCCCTATGAGTTTTAGGGTGGGTTTTGCGGAGAAAGTCTTTTCAGATTGTGCCTAGGTTGACGGGGTCCAGAGTTGCTGGATACCCCAAAAAGGTAAAACATACAGAACACCTACAAGCTCATATTGAACCCCCAATATAACCACAACATATATATATATATAAGCATATAAGTGTCACAGAGGAGTGCTACTGAGCATGGCAATATATATTTAAAACCAGAGACAGAACATGAAACACAGACAGAGCTCAGTGCACATCCAATGAACCTTATACACGGTACAGTGCCTAAATATATATGTATAGATATATTTTGAAAAAAATGGTCTTTTAGTTTAACATTTTGGCCAAAGTGTTCTAAGCCCCTGAGCCACTACACGGCAGACCACATCTCAAGGGTACCTAACACTAATATAAATTTTTAATAACCTGTGCATTACCAGGAAGAATGATTTATAATAAATCTGTCAAAATTAGTTGCAAAATTCTAAGTCTGATTGAAGCTCTTATTAACCTGTACAGTCTCGGCCAGCTTTAAACTAATGCGGCTGCCGCCGCAGTTTAAAAACAGCTGCGGGCGGCGTGCGGTTATCTTTGTCCGTTTTCGGCCGGTTTTCCCGCGCCTCGGGCGCTTTCAATAGTACTGTATGCGCTATTAGCGCTTATCTATTGAAGCGGCCGCCGCGCGGGAAACTCCATTTTAAACGGAGAGAAGACCCGCGGTTAGCCCTCGATACACCCGGCAAGCTTTAGAATAAAGCTGGCCGGGACAGTACATTACCAGGAAAAGCCCTCTGTATTAGATTTGTCACAATCAAACTGTAACCAAGCAAGATCCCCTGAGAGTGGGAGATGCAATGGAGTGAGCTTTTAACCATTTAAAAGTGGACGGGGTGAGGTTCAAACTAGGTAGGAGAAGCCACTCTCCAATCAGCTAAGACCAGCTGAACAAGAACTGTAAAACATACAGAACACCTACAAGCTCATATTGAAGCCCAATATAACCACAACATTTATATAAGCATATAAGTGTCACAGAGGAGTGCTACTGAGCATGGCAATATATATTTAAAACCAGAGTCAGAACATGAAACACAGACAGAGCTCAGTGCACATCCAATGAACCTTATACACGGTACAGTGCCTAAATATATATGTATAGATATATTTTGAAAAAAATGGTCTTTAAGTTTAACATTTTGGCCAAAGTGTTCTAAGCCCCTGAGCCACTACACGGCAGACCACATCTCAAGGGTACCTAACACTAATATAAATTCTTAATAACCTGTGCATTACCAGGAAGAATGATTTATAATAAATCTGTCAAAATTAGTTGCAAAATTCTAAGTCTGATTGAAGCTCTTATTAACCTGTACAGTCTCGGCCAGCTTTAAACTAATGTGGCTGCCGCCGCAGTTTAAAAACAGCTGCGGGCGGCGCGCGGTTATCTTTGTCCGTTTTCGGCCGGTTTTACAGCGCCTCGGGCGCTTTCAATAGTATGCGCCATTAGCGCTTATCTATTGAAGCGGCCGCGCGCGGGAAACTCCGTTTTAAACGGAGAGAAGACCCGCGGTTAGCCCTCGATACACCCGGCAAGCTTTAGAATAAAGCTGGCCGGGACAGTACATTACCAGGAAAAGCCCTCTGTATTAGATTTGTCACAATCAAACTGTAACCAAGCAAGATCCCCTGAGAGTGGGAGATGCAATGGAGTGAGCTTTTAACCATTTAAAAGTGGACGGGGGTGAGCTTCAAACTAGGTAGGAGAAGCCACTCTCCAATCAGCTAAGACCAGCTGAACAAGAACTGTAAAACATACAGAACACCTACAAGCTCATATTGAAGCCCAATATAACCACAACATTTATATAAGCATATAAGTGTCACAGAGGAGTGCTACTGAGCATGGCAATATATATTTAAAACCAGAGACAGAACATGAAACACAGACAGAGCTCAGTGCACATCCAATGAAACTAATACACGGTACAGTGCCTAAATATATATATTTGACCAAAGTGTTGTAAGCCCCTGAGCCACTACATGGCAGACCACATCTCAAGGGTACCTAACACTAATATAAATTCTTAATAACCTGTGCATTACCAGGAAGAATGATTTATAATAAATCTGTCAAAATTAGTTGCAAAGTTCTAAGTCTGATTGAAGCTTTTATTAACCTGTACATTACCAGGAAACACACTCTGTATTAGATTTTTCACAATCAAACTGTAAGCAAGCAAGATCCCCTGAGAGTGGGAGATACAATGGAGTGAGCTTTTAACCATTTAAAAGTGGGTGGGGTGAGCTTCAAACTAGGTAGGAGAAGCCACTCTCCAATCAGCTTAGACCAGCTGAACAAGAATTGTAAAACATACAGAACACATACAAGCTCATATTGAACCCCCAATATAACCACAACATATTTATAAGCATATAAGTGTCACAGAGGAGTGCTACTGAGCATGGCAATATATATATTTAAAACCAGAGACAGAACATGAAACACTCTAATGCTCTAATATTTAAAAACAGTTAAAACGCAAAGTGTGGGTGGCACCAATAAGGGAGATAGGTGTAGGATAATGTAAGGTCAATAAACTTGTAATCCCTTTATTAGTGACTAGATCAGAGGTGGAGTAATGGTAGGTAAATCTGTATATATCGCAATGCAGATAAGTGTATAGGGTTAACACATAAGTACCTGCCAGACTCTTAATAGAGCCTCCTCTGTCTGGGTGGGGAGCGGGTGTAGGGCAAGAAATGTATGCGCGGTCTACATGTTTCAGTGATCATGGTAGGCAACCAGTAATAGCAAGCGGACACTGCGACAAAGCACCCAAATCACGTTCTGCACACGTTCTGCACATAAGAATCAGGCTCTAATGAGCAATCAAAGGTTGCAGACCAAATGCATATAACACAACAATCCCAAACAAACCGATCCCCACTGCATCAGAGCGATCTCACCCGTTACCTCTCCGCGACATCAACGCGATGTACGTTTCGCGCTCAGGGCTGGCACTTTTTCAAGGTGGGAGGATCACGAATACATATAGGCACAATGCTCAGGTGAAAATCCTGCTCTGAAAACACTTGCGTGACAAACCGCTAGGATTCCCTGCTTCAGCACAGACCAGAAAGGCCAATTGGGCATAGGGATGTTTGGTATCCCAGGAATGGTAAACGGGTCCCTAGAATAAGAGGCAATGCCCAGATCACCTAGAACCTGGTATGGGGTTCTGGGGGTACTCCAACAATACATAAGTTTGTGAGATGTTTTAAAAGCTATGTCAGGTTTGCAGTGTGTGAGAGATATGGCTAGTGGGAATAAAAGTTCAGATTCTCATTCTATCCCTCATAACCAAAAGACTTAGTATGTATAACAGTGTAAAGCATATTTCATTAAACAGGTATGCTTAATATGTATAAATGCTTGTGCACGGTATATGGGCTGCGGGCTTCTGGGTCCATGGTTCCGAGAGACCCTGTGGCTACCAAGCTTGGTTTGCAGCTAATCTCCAAGTAGCACATTGAAGCATCAGAGACCCCTCCATCAGAACCTGATGAAGCTTAGCATCGAGACGCGTTGTTGTGAGGAGGATTTTTGGACACAGTGGGCCACCGTAGACTGACCGAGGCAGCCGTTCGTCACCAGACCTTCAGGGAGTCAGGATACATGCTGACGGGACACGGAGGAAAGCTGCTGTGAGTCCATTAGTGCAGCAGTTTCTTTATGAGTGCTTATCCTGTGCACTTTTATTGTTTGTAGTTTTGTATGAATAAATACCCTGTTTTTTACTTCTGGCATTCATTATCATGTGAACGAGTGACACCAGAGGACAAATCACCAATCACCAGGCAGTGAAGATTGGGTTTCTCTGAGTGTCCCCCACTCACATATGGCCATGTGAGTGTAGTATTAATCATTTTTCACTGTGTGTAGTTTTGCTATCCGTGGCATACACCAATTTGTGGTCTCCCTCCACTTTTTTCCTGGGATAATTTAAGCCACCAGTCATCTAAGAAGTGGTTCACAACAAGAGACGCGTCATTTTGTGATGGACAGTAACTCACACATGGCCGTTTGCGTGGTTTTATTGTTTATATATATTATTCTCATTATTACTGTCCCCATTCACTGATCTACACCAACTGCGGCTTTTTCTTCATTTCTTCTGAGATCATTAAGCTACTCATGAAGTGGTTCCCTATGAGAGACATGTAACCTTGTGATGGGCATTCACTCACACAGGGTCGTGTGAGTGGTTTTTATTTGTTTATACATTCACTATCATTCCCCTCCAATTCCCTATTCTCATCTGTACCATATTATTTTGCCATTTGCTACATCACAAATTGGTACTAATTTATTATTTGTTTTTTCTCCCACTTCTTTGTTTTTGCGCTTGCCACTTTGTGTATCCATACTGTATGAGGATCCTGGGAGATCTCTTTTTCGGTCGAGCAGCAGCAAGGAATTGGGGCCAGTATTTTACTTTTTTACTATTTCTTGGATACCGTTGACGTCATTGAACCGGGTCCAAGCTGACGGTGGGGGATTCATCAGGAGGATTCATCGTGCCCACTTGAGAGAGGCCACCTACCTTTTGATAACAACTTTATTTCCCCGTGGTCCATATCAGCTGATTGGTAACCTGTGTCCATATCTATGATGTGCTTGTGATTGTCTTTGATGTACACAGATTACTTACCTGTTTACAGAATATATTTTATTTAATACATTCTTCTCTATGAGCGTTTCTGCGCTGTGTCTCTTTTGTTTTTTTCTCGCAAGATTGCCATCTCTGCCACTTGGTATGCAGAAGCCACCAGCTAGTTTAGGCTCCTGACAGTCTGCTGGGGAAAATGGTAGTCCTTAGGACTTCCATTCATCCTAGGATGTGGGTGCTCAAGCCTAAATCTCCTGCCCAAATGTTCTTCACACCTGGCATTCTCTGGGGGCTTTCATGTCTGATGTCTGAGTAAACTCGCTGGTACCAAGCTAGTAGCCCAGTCACTCACCCAGAACATTGATCTGGAAAGACCAAGCTCATTATATTGTGCACAAGCATATATGTTTTAAAACATACTGTTTAATAAAAATATACACTTCGAAAAATATCCTAAATCTTTCTGGTATGGGGAATAGAATAAAAAGCTGCACTTTATTTCTTACTAGCCATATTCCCCACACAATATAAACTAGACTTGGACTTTTAAAACACAACCTTATGTACGGTTGGAGTACCCCAGAACCCCTATGCAGGTTCTGTGTGACCTGAGAATTAACTGGGTATCCCCCTTAACCTAGGGACCCTTTGACATGTTCAGGGACACCTCACATCCCTATGCCTCATTTATTCTGGTCTGTGCTGAAGCAGGGAATCCTAGGGGTGAGTCACGCAAGCGTTTTCAAAGGAAGATTTTGCCGGAGTAATGTGCCTATATGTATCCGAGAATCCATCCTGATTCTCGGGTACATTTTTGGGGTATCCAGCAACTCTGGACCCCGACTATTGAGACACATTCTGACAACACTGTCTCCGTATAACCCCCCTTATAACTCATAGTCCAGTAATCTCTGCTTTCTGGCAGTCCTGGAAAGGTAAAAACACATACATTCTAATTTTACAACAAGCTTGTACAATCACTGGGCTCAAGAGCTGACACTCCTGAACACTAATACATGGATCAGAGGTAACCAAACGGGTTTAACCTTAATTGTGAGCCTGGTTACCCCTTCACCGCCACATCCATCCCTTAGAGCAAAAACTGGATTGTCCAATAGGGGGGCATCAATGATTTTTTAGTGGTTAAAGCACATCTAAGTTTTGTGGCTTCCCAGATTGATAAGGAATTGGTCATTGAGGAAAACAGTTTACAATCATTTTTGACTTTCAATTTTGGTAGCCAAATTAGATTGTGTAATTTTAACGGATAGCAAAATTATTTTCCACTTCCACCCATCATTTCAAATTGGGGTCTATATGCCATTGAGCAATTTTACATAATTTTACATAATTGGGCCGCTTTGTAATTGGATATCAAGCAAGGTGCTGCTAAGCCACCCACCAGTGTCGGCGACTCATGATCCCCTTCTTTAGCCCAGGTCCCTTATAGTTCCATATGAATTTGGATATTAAAGATTGGAGACAAAGGATATCTCTACGTACGACCGTCACTGGAAGAGTTTCAAATAGATACAGAATCCGAAGGAGCAGATTCATTTTTATGTAATGAATTCTACCAATCAACGTTATGTTATACGTGGACCAGATTCGAATGTATTCCCTTTGAGTTCGCAGCAATATGGGAAAGTTTGCCTTATATAAAGATTTTTTTGTTGTTTGTAAGATGTATACCCTGGTATTTAATAGCCTTGTGTTGCCACTTAAAGTTGAAATTTATGGCTACGAGGTTTTCCATGTCCTTTGGAAAATTTATTTTTAATGCCTCGGATTTTGAATGATTGATTTTAAAGCCTAAGGGCCTCATGCAGTAAGCGACGATTATGTGAAATCGGCAAGCTTATCGATTAGTCATGTTATTGGCGTTTTTCCCTCTCCGTATGCAGTAAGTGCCGAATACATTCAAAATCAACCAGAAAACAAATCCGCCCACTCTCACGATGATGAGCCGATCACACACAGGTGTATCGGCGTGCGTGGCGGGGTGCTGTTAGGTTGCACAATCACAAATCTTGCTGAATCAGGCGAAACAAGCATGTTTTTGATTGCGCGCCATATTTAAAGGCAACGTGTACTGCTAATCATTCTCTGTGTTGTTGGGAGTGAGAGAGAGAGAGAGACGCACAGAGCTGGACGATTGAAGATTTGCATATTGACTGAGAGACTTGTTGTGTATTGGGTGAGCTTTGTCCTTTGTTGTTTTGTTTACATCTTTGTCTTGTTTTATATGTGGAAGTGGGTCGTGTGATTGCCTGTACATTTCTTGTCTGTTTTTTGTGAGTGCTGGAAGTATGCCCGCAAAGCGTGGGAAGAGTGATGCTGGTGGGAGTGGGAGTGCTACTCGTGCGAGTACGCGTCGGAGTGAACGTTCTGTTCAGGGGAGTGATGTTGCTGGTGCACCGAGTGGTGTTGCTGGGAGTGGGAGTGCTGGTGCTGGGAGTGGGAGTGCTGTTGTTGGGAGTGGGAGTGCTGGTGCTGCGAGTGGTGTTGCTGGGAGTGGGAGTGCTGTTGTTGGGAGTGGGAGTGCTGTTGCTGTGAGTGGGAGTGCTGGTGCTGGGAGTGGGAGTGCTGTTGCTGTGAGTGGGAGTGCTGGTGCTGGGAGTGCTGGTGCTAGGAGTGTGAGTGCTGGTGCTAGGAGTGTGAGTGCTGGTGCTAGGAGTGTGAGTGCTGGTGCTAGGAGTGGGAGTGCTGGTGCTGGGAGTGCTGCTGGTGGCGCAGTTGCTGATGGGGTGTCTTGTGGTGGCGTGCTTGCTGGTGGCCAGCTTTTGGAGGCTCTTCCATTGGAAGAAGGAGAGTCCAGTCAGCACCAGCCAAGCTCTGACCCTAAACCTGCTCGGAAAAAACGTGTGGAGAAGCCACGTAATCCTCGCTTCAATGACCAGGAAAATAGGGCTCTTGTCACTGGCATTCTGGAGCACTATGACAGTCTCTATGGACATTTAGTAGGTAAGTGTAACTTTACATTTATTATTCAAATACATGTGATCCTAGGTCATCTGAGTTTTGTTCATATGCAAATATGGGTACACAATATCTTTCTATGTTCATTAGTGTGGAAACACAGCTTTTTATCATGCCTTACAAGGACAAATAAACACAGGCGGTCAATTTGCCAGAACTGCATACAATATGAATGCAACCTTGCTTACATGTATAGGTTTAGTAGTGAATGCTCATGTGCTTCACATATTACACATAAAACAGCATGTTTGCTATCTCTTGGAACAGCTAGCAGTGTAGGAAACTGGTGCTTATATTATTATTCATTTACCTCATATCTTTTATATGTTTTTCAAGGGCGGACAAGTGCAGCAAGCAAAAAAGAAATGTGGGACACAATAGTCATTGGTGTCAATGCCTGTGGGAATAGTGTCAGGGACAAGTATCATTGTCGGAAAAGATTTGATGATATTAGGTCCAAATTGAAAAAGAAAATACAAGACCAACGCGTGCATGCTACTGGCACTGGAGGTGGGCCCACACCACAACGTCTCATATTGACTCCATTGGAGGAGCTGCTTCGGCCAAAATTACTTACCGTCGTCGTGGAAGGCTTGGCTGGTGACCGTGACATTGGAATTTATCCGTCACAATTTCCAGCAGGTGATAAATATTACTGTACTAGGCGTGTCGTTGCTTACAGTTATTTTGCATATTTACACTGCTTTTTATACTGTCTTCACAATATAAGCATACCTGCATCTATATATGTATGTGTCTGATTCTGTATATATATATCTCAAAATAGACATATATGTAGTAGTCCTACTAAAAGCAGTAACTAATATAGCACGTGCCATTGCGTGCTCATTTACATGTGAATTCCCAAAATGCATAGCTGCAGTGGAAGCAATTGATGGTGGGCGAAGATGGGGAACAACAGGGTAGTACACATGTGTAACACATGTTCATGAGAAATTATTAGTAGCTACAGGTACAGAACAGAAATATGTATCATATTATTGTGTATTTTATTGATTTTACTCCGACAAACATGACATTACTGCCTATTTTAAGCATGCATCAAAGAAATTGCATGTAACGGCCTACAAACATCACTGGCACTAACACATCTATAGTTGCTTATGAAAAGGTCCATTTTTGCTTTATGTCATATACAGACAGCATAATGAGGCACACGTATCATATGTTATGTCATTGTTTTCATAACTTAAACACTGCAGATGACTACTTAGCTCATCTACCATTGTGTTAAAGCAGCTGCAATTAATATCTCATCACAGCATACACTTCAACAGAGGGGGTGGGGTTCAGCACACACACTAATTACAGCCTCATTTCACGGTCAACTTAGTTCACACCATTTGCACCTGTTTCAAGTCATTGAAAGGTGTGGCTGATTAGGCTTTTTGGGGAAGGGAATACCTTTCTTACAACCTGAATAGCACAACTGAAGTTAATCACACTCATTTGAAAGCTTAACTCTAGCTACTAAATGCCCCAACAACTCATTACTTATCAAAGCGTACGTCACACATTAGTTCACTCATATCTATAGTTGAACTACTATGAAAGACACATTATCACACACTGCATGTGTTGTCTTGTTGAGTCACAGCCACATTCAGGTGTGCCACATCTTCGATTAATGTACCACACATATCCTCTACCAAAAACAACACTTTTTGCAATATGACCACCTTCATGATAACCATTGTGAATGGTCATCTCATGATAGTTATGTACATTATGATACTGATATCACTACACAACATATGATTTTTATGTACTCATTTAATCTATTTATCCTCACGCATTACTGCAGAAACATAGTATGTTGTATGTTAGGGAACTCAAAAATTCTAAGTACACAGGCATGTACAGTGTTATTACAACTATTTATGTTCACTTTCACACACATTTTCGGTTAAGGAACTGATGTTGTTAGTTAATCATAAATACAGAACATACAATAAGTGTTTGTTCAATATTTACACATGTAAATGTAAAACTTATGTTATTGTTATATATAGTTGCCCCTGGAGGACATGTGTCACCTGAGATGGAACAAGTGTCTTCACCTGGGTCAGCCAGCTCAACACTACTAGAAGGTGAGTGTATCATTTGCTGGCCATATAATATGTGCTCTTCTATATGTTATGTTGTCATGTGCATTATTTGTTTTGCACATCTTCTTTAAATAGGATTACTTAGTGTCAGTGAAAATTAAGTGTAAGGCAACATGTATTGTGTTAGTGATGTTAATTATCATGTAGGACTTCTGAGTTTAGAGCAACTTTTCATTCATTCATATTTCATACTGAGTCCAAACATTATTCGTAAGTCAAGGTAGTTTTTAATGAGGTTATAAAACGTATGCTAACATGTTAGGTGTTACTTAGGACACAGTACAATTACATAGTAACACAGCATACATTAACATGCCATTTAATAATGTGTACATTTCTTTTTAGAACATCATGGTGATGAGGATGATGAGTATGATGAGGATGACGCCACAGAAGAGACTGAAATACAATCATGTGACCATGAAGAGGTGCCAATAGAAACTGTTGTACCGCCAAATCGTCCATCAACTTCCACATACGATGCAATTGTAGCTTCAGAGGGAAAAATAGTGGACGCAGAAAATCGTCGCCATTCAGACATGATGACAGTGCTGGAAAGGATGATTGGACTGCAGGAAGAAACAGTATCACAATTGGCACATCTCCACAGAGTCTTCATTGAAGTGCCTAAACAGTTGCAAAAAATCAACACCTCATTCGAAGCATTAGTTGTTCAGCAAACACAAGCTAATTACTGGAGAATGACTAATGTACCACAATTCAACACCTCCCAGCCAGGATCTGTTCATGCAGGTCAGTTTTCACCACATTCATCTGATATTCATTCACCAGGCCCAAATGTTACCGGTCAAGTAGCAGACATTGCTGTGCAGGTTCCTGATGACATCCTACCGCTGCCATCTGTACAAATTCAGCAGCAGACACCTACAAAGGAGGCGACAAAAACAAAACAAGACACACATGAAACAGACCAACCATCACTTGTGCAGTGTCTACCAACTTGCTCACATGTGTCACTGGGCACAAGCCCTGTCCGTGAACAGTCACTACCCAAAAGCCCTGTAGGTGAGTCGCTGCCCAAAAGCCCTGTAGGTGAATCGCTGCCCAAAAGCCCTGTAGGTGAATCACTGCCCAAAAGCCCTGTAGGTGAGTCACTGGCCACAAGCCCTGTAGGTGAGTCACTGGCCACAAGCCCCGTAGGTGAACAGTCACTGGCCACAAGCCCTGCCCGTGAAGTGCCAGAGGCCACTCAAAGTGGCTCTGTTGTGCCTAAAGTTGGTGGCAAAAGAAAAAGGAAAATTCAAGAGACAACAAGCAGGCCTGTTACTCGCTCGCAAAAGGAACAAAAAAAATAAATGTTATAATTCAGAAAATATGTCTTTGGCCTTGTTTTGTTGACTTCAGATTATCTAATTACTATTGTATGTATGCTGAAGACTGTGTTGTTTCCAAACTTTCAACTATGTTCTTGTACACGTGAAGTTTTGGAAATGTTAACACTCATAATTAATTGTGTTATAAATATTTATGTTGTAATCGTCTGTTCAGTAATGGTCCACCAGGAGCCAGTTGCTAAGTTTAGAGAAGCTGCCATTGACTTTGCAGCAAAACATTGCATTTGGGTGTGTTAATTGATGTAAGAATTGCATATGCATATTAGTCACATGCAATTATTAAAACACCTAAGTAAGTGCAAACATCTTTCTTGTACGTGTACAGCAGGATTATGTGTAAATTATTACTTACCTTTGCCTTGCTTGGCCATTGTAATTTTGTCCTTTAATCAGTTGTGTGTTCGTTTCTATAACATCTCAGAATGTATAATAATATATATACACACACACACACACACACACACACACACACACACACACACACACTGAGTGAGTGTGAGTGTGAGTGTGTGAGTGTGTATATATATATATGTATATATGGTATATATATATATGTATATATGTGTATATATATATATGTATATATGTGTATATATATATGTATATATGTGTATATGTATATGTATATATGTGTATATGTGTATATATATATGTATATATGTGTATATATATATGTATATATGTGTATATATATATGTATATATGTGTATATATATATGTATATATGTGTATATATATATGTATATATGTGTATATATATATGTATATATGTGTGTATATATATATATATATATATATATATATATATATATATATATATATATAGTACTATATAAACTGGTATACACAAACTAATACACTTCATGCTTCCTTGTGAAAGCACACTATTTTAATAATACAGGCCTAATGTTTGAGAAATATCCTAAGTATGAGACTCTAACAGTATTGTGCTTAAACAAATGTTTATTACTTAATTCAATCATGTTTCTCACCATTTAAATAGGTTTCATACAAGGTATACTTAATGCCATCAATGTTGTGTGTACTCCTGCAATATAAAAAAAAATTAAATATTATATATAAATATATATATTTTTATAAGAGATATATTTATATATATATATATATATATATATATATATATATATATATATATATATATATATATATATATATATATATATACACACGTATTTAAACTCATGCAGACAGGGAGTTAACCAGACTTTCACATACACACAGAAATGTAAGCGGGGAAAAAACATTTCTTTTTGCAGGTGTGTTTTTACTGATATGCCTGGCTAAGAAATATTTTCACACACTGGTCTTTGTTAGTTTTCAAAAAAACACTATGTGAACGCATTCACAGTCTAGGGATGTTTTTCACAAACGAGATAAAAGAAGGAGAAATGTTTCTCCCACAGTCCCATATCACGAACCACAACTGTTAACCCAATTAGACAAACAAATCCAATTGGCGTTTGAAATAAGGAGTCAAAGTAGTTACTTTTGTTGACCTTGACAAGGAAAAACAGGAGTTTGTTAGCCATTCAGCACATTCATTTTGATGAGCAAATAACACAGACCTGCACACAGCTTTTGTGCTACTCAGACATGGCTGATGAATTCGTTAACAATATTAATCCCCTTTTAGGGTATAAGTACATGATCTGTGAAGCCATCTTGAACAGTCGCGGACAGAAAGCAAGCACACGCCAAATCGATGATTTCATTCGAGCAAAATATCCTTATTACCAAGACCGTAAGCATGCACGGAATTTTAATTCCTCAATAAGATTCACTTTATCAAGTAATGACTTTTTTGAACGTGACCAGGATAAGCTACAACACACCTATGGTTTCTGGAAGATTGCCCCGGAAAAACAATTTATCCTGAAAGACGGCACTTATATTGTCGTGAAAGGCATATTTATTCCTAATGGCAATAGCAATGTATCCGCTACTACTGATCCGTTTGAATCGATACGTGCTGCAATATCTGCAGCCTCCATTCCTGAAACCCACATTGTACAAGAACAAAAGTACTATGATTATGTACCAAGCCTTTCAGCTGAAATTGCATTGGAATGGGAACCGGAAGAAATGAACCTACCTCCCGACCAATTATTTGAAGAAAGCAGTGGCGATTCCTATGAGCGCATCCTGGAGGAGATATGTGCCATACTGGATTCAGCGGTTGGGTTAAGCGTGGATGAAAATGGCTTGCATTTCTGGAGCGACCAGTTGCAGCCAGGCGAAGAGTTAATTCTAGAAGAATGGTAAATATAACAATCGTTATGCGTTGACTCTGCGTTTAAATTTTTTTTTTTTTTGTAACCACCATTTTCACTTTCAATGCGTGGATACAGCGTAACATTGCAGACTGCATAACATGTAGCGATCACAAACAAATTGTTTCCTAATACAATATAGTAGGACCTGAAAGAGTAGTACACATTGCTGACGGAATAAATATACGTACTTTCCTATCCCTTTAAACATATTAGCAACATTTTACCATTACTCTAACACATACCTGTTTTGTTATCATGCAACATCTACAACATTGAAAACCGGGTCCACCACGTATGACGTGGGACCCTTGTCATGGGCCAAGGCGTCCTTAAAAAGGATTAGTGATGTAAGTCCCGCCCCCAAGCGACGTGCGCGCCTCAAAGCCTATTGGCTGTCATGTTTTGTTATAGTAACGGTAACTGCAGTGTGTGATGCGTGCGGCTCAGTGTTTGTAGGCGTACCCTGGGCGTTAGCCGAATGTTAATTGAGTGGGAGGAGTGTTAGCGTGCGTTTCACGCTGGCTTAACATGACGTCACACGTATTGCATTTGCGCATTGTGTTATCGGCCGTGCTTTCTGTTCAAACACGTCTGTTTAAAAAGAATACAGATGTACTCGTTTAGAACGAATGTAGTTTCGTCTTCATTGTATTTGAAATAAAGATGTTATGTTTACTGGTATTTTCAACATGTATTGAACGCACAACGTACGCTTTGTTTTGCGCATGCGCTAACAGTTAGTGGAGCCAAGCGTGAAGTGCGTGCGCACACAAAGATGTGCGCGCACATCTTTCAGTATACAGGCAACGTTCACTTCTTATACATAGTTATGCCTGCTACAAATTTAAAGAAACATTACATACTGATGAACAGTTTTACTTCTAACATATAAGTGAGTGACGTGTGTATCTACACAATCATATAGAGCTGCGTAACGCGTTGTCACGGATGCATATCTAGTAAGGTGCCATCTTTGACCATCATGTGTTTGCTGTATTTCAGAGATGTCGGGGAAGATACAATCGGATCAATGTATGATTTCAGAAGAGTCTACCTTTATATGAGATGATTGTGAGGAGGAGCCACCGACTACTATACTACATATGGAACTAATTTTATATTGCTTGCAGCGCTTATTAACAAACAATTAAAAATGTGATACCCTTATGCCTATATTGCATAAGCACTTAATTAACATAATGATGTTGCAAAAGAGTGCCTCATGAATTTTTATTGAGTGTTCTTTAATGACTACTAACATTTTATGACATGGTGTGTTTTATATATAACAACCATTCCCACTCTGCTAACACATTTGTGTATTCTAATATGTAATGGAACGTATGACTGTCGAAACTATGTAACAATAATAATAATAATATGAGCATGTTCATGTATAGGGCTGCTAGTTGTACGCAGCGATTTACAGACACATGTTTCAGCCTGAGGTCCCTGGCCCGTGGAACGTACAAATGTTTTTTTGCCGCATGAGGCACAGGGAGATAAAGTGACTTGGCCAAGGTCACAAGGAGCCCACACCGGGAATTGAACCAGACTCCCCTGCTTCAAACTATCAGTGCCAGTGTGTGTCTTTACTCACTGAGCCACTCCTTCTCCCAATGTAAAGGACACTTACAACCAAGTAGCCATTTATTTTTAAAATCTCTTGTTACATGGGTATGTAGATAAAATGGTTTGGGACTGTAGCAAATAATGTTACTGGCCAGATGTTATGGTCCCCTCCAATGCATGATGTTCTGAATATGACATCACCATCATGTTATGAAGTACGTTTCTGTGTATATTTCATTAACCTAACTAACTATAGTTTACTGTGTTTATTAATCGTTTAGAAATACATAGTATAGTCAATATGATGATATAAGCTACCATAATAAAGCTGGTGTTATCATTTGTCGGTGTTATACATGGATCCTACACCAATTGATAGAGACACAAACAGTTGTCTTAAAAAGTGTGTCTATGCTAGTGATGAATGTGCTCCCGTAAGTAAACAAATAAGTACAGTTATCCCCTTTTCTCCAACCACCTCTATATTACATTAATGGAAATTATAAGGAAACATACATAAAATGTGATGAAATGTGAGTAATCATTTTGTAATACAATGCACATGAAAGCTCAAGAGTAGCTAAATGCATATACATGATACAGAAAGTACATATATGTAACATTTGTGTTTAAACCAATATGTTGGGTTTTTAGTTCCAATAATTATAGGAAGATTGAGGTAGGCACATCTTATGAGAGATGTCAGCAAATATACATACCATGATCAGTCATACTGGAGATATACCTATAATGCAAAGGAACAATATATAAATTGCAAACATTGACATGCCATCTTCAGTACCGTAAACAACACAGCAAAGTGTGTATTTGGTGTTAAATGTACAACACCATGTATATTTCATGACATTCAAAATGTAAATCAGCCTGGTGTACACATCATATGGATGTACATGTTACACTGCACCAATAACATTGTATGTAAGCATACTAGAAGCATGAATGATTATGGGCATAATATGTGTTTTGTCTTAGCATAAGGAATAACACAATGCTAAAATATTATTGCTTTGTTACCCAAGTTGTATTCACATACACACAACTAAAGTACAATTGAAGAGGGATTATATAACCTGTGCAACAATAACATACCGGTGCCACATCCCTTTGTGCACACAGCAGAGAAAAGAAAGGTGTGCAACCCATATTCATCTGTGTCCTAACAGAAGGTTATATAAAGAAACATTATTGTTAATATAACATAATTAAACTATAAAAGTAGTACTAGGAACATATGAGTTTGTACTTACAAGAAAAAAATGAATTGATGAGATTCTGTCGTGTCTGGCCACCACTGGCTGTTTGTTCATTTTCAGCAGCTACATGGGTGGGATGCTCGTCTACCAAAGCCTCAGCTAGGTCTGACTGTACATTGTGCCTGAGTGCAACATTGTGCAAAATGCAACAGGCAAGGATAATATCAGACACTTTTTGAGGCTTGTATAGAAGAGCCCCACCAGTTCTGTCCAGACACCTAAACCTGGTCTTGAGTAGGCCAAATGTCCTCTCTATAACAGATCTTGTAGATATATGGGCTGCATTGTACCTGTCCTCTGCTTCAGTTTGAGGGTTTAGCACCGGAGTCAAGAGCCACGGCCTAATTCCGTATCCTGAGTCACCTATAATGAATGGAGCACACATAAGCTGACATTAGTGATCAAATTGTACAATGCCAACATTCCTAAATCAACATGTGTTTTGTGTTAGAACATGTAAATATGTACTCACCCAGCAGCCAACCAGGTTCAAAATGTCCCTCTTCGAACGCATGGAAGACTGAAGAGTTCCTCAGGATAGAGGAATCGTGACTGGAACCAGGGAACTTGGGTACCACATGCATTATCCTCATCGTGGCATCACATACCACCTGTACATTGAGTGAATGGTAGTGCTTCCGATTGCGGTACACATGCTCACTCTGACTAGGTGCAATCAAAGCAACATGTGTGCAATCGATTGCACCCAGCACAGATGGTATCCCTGCTATATTATAAAAGCCAGTCCTGACTTCCAGCCACTCTGTCGCCTCTGTAGGAAAATGAATATAATTCCTAGCGCGTCTATTGAGTGCATAGAGAAACTGGGTCAAGGCCCGCGAGAATGTAGATTGCGAGACCCCGCCCACTATGCCCACAGTTGTCTGGTATGACGCGGAAGCAAGATAATGTAATGAGCACAGCATTTTAACAAGCCCAGGGACTGCACGACCTCTGGCTGTGAAAAAATCTAAATCCCCCCTTATCTCCTCATAAAGAGCTAAGATTGCTGCTGAACTCAAACGATAGCGACTTACAATCTCCTCCTCACTCATCCCATCTAACAGGGTTCTCTCCCTGTACAGACGCGGACGAGGCACAAGTTGTCTCCTCTGTCTTCTCCTCTGATCTCCTGTCCCTCTACCTGTCCCTCGGCCTGTCCCTCTCCCTGTCCCTGTCGTATCCGCGTCACTGTCACTGTCCCTCGGTGTGTCCCTCCCTTGCCCTATATGATTGTCTTCATCATCAAGCATGTCATAGAAAAGAATGTTCCTCCGTCTCCTAAACATTCGCAACATTTTGAAATGAGTAGCTGTGAATGAGCAGGTAATGTGCGTCCTTTAAATAGGTATGTGATGATGTCAGGTGACATAGTAAAATGCAAGGTGTTACATTAACATAATAAAGTACTTCTGTGGCAAGCTGTGTGCACTTGTTGTTCTAAGTATTTGTTGTGTGTATTCTGCAGGGAATGATGATATTTGGCAATGATGTGACGTGAAGCTTTGTACAAAGATTGCTTGCAAATAAATAGTTGCATGTGCAATGCATGTAACACTTGTGAACGCAAGAGTCAGTCATGTAATGAGACAAAAAGGCTGAGATTGACGTGGGAAAATTTTGTGTAACATGTGTAATTATCCATGTTATTGTGACATGTTGGCAACAATGAATAGTCGTGTGCATATGCATGCATTTGTGTAAGGAGGATAGTTGCTATAGAATGAGTTTACAAGGTGTCCCAATGATGAATTACTGTACATGTGTGTATAAGTTAGGTTGAAGTGCTTGTAATGCAACGGTTACAATGTAAACATGCAATGTGATTGAGCGTCCAATAAGTGACGTCATGAAAATAGGGAGGACCCAAAAGTATATGTAAACATGAGAAGACAGATGTACATGAACGTTTAAAGATGCGTGTCACATTACAAGCATTGTGTAATGTAAAGGAAGATGAATATACTGTGTATGAGTGACATGTGTGACATGTGTGACATCATGTAAATAATTGTCGCTGAGTTGAGTAAAATGTGTGATATGATGTGAGGTTCTCCTTTAAGAGTGTAGTATAGTATTTTCCCTTGCCACATCATCACATGATGAGTAATGTGACCCGCAAATGCTGAAAACATGTAAAAGTCGAATGTTATGCAAATAAGACACATCAGCTGTGACACAATGCAGGGAATGCCCCCACACTGTAATGCAAATCCCCCTTGTATTGTGAGCAATGAAACGTAAACAGTACTATACTGTTATACGTCCCCGCTCCATTGACTTCCATTGATGTACAGAAGATTTTTTTTTTCTAAGTGCCGTTCCGGCAGCCTTAGCGATCGTTCTCCCGTCCAAAATGCCAACTTTAGTTGGCGGGAGAAATCGGCCATAACATCTCAATTTCGTAGTGCCGATCAGCCCCGATAAGCTGTTTTTTTTTGTTGAATCCAGCCGATTTAAAAAAGTGGCGATCAGTGTCGAAAACAGGCTTATCGGCAGGCGACTGGCCATAACCAAATTATCGGCTCCGAAACCTGGCGATATGAAGCACTTATCGGCGCTTACTGAATCTCAAACCCAATTTTGGCTATAACATGGCCATATTTCCCTTATCAACGCTTACTGCATGAGGCCCTAAGATCCTGTTGAATCTCTCAAGCAGACTAAATAGATTAGGCAGGGATGTCAGAGGCCTGGATAGCATCAATACTACATCATCCGCATAGAGAGCCACTTTATGTATTTGATTTTGGACTGATAATGGTTCCATACTTAGGGCGAATAATAATGGGGAGAGAGGGCAACCCTGTCTTGTACCACCTTTGATATGGAACAATTCTGAGGGGAATCTGGGTAAATAACCCGCACTGGTGGTTTAGTATACAATGTTGCGATTGTCTTTAACATTCTATTCCCGAAGCCAAACGCCCCACGCATGGTATTTACATATGGCCAGTCTATCCTGTCAAATGATTTTTCAGCATCTAGACTGAACAACATTAAATGGATCTTTTTAGTGTTAGCCAATTCAATGAAATCGATAAAAATTCTTCTTGAATTATCGGCTGCTTGCCTTCCTTTTATGAGGGAATGAACGCACTAGGACCTAGATACTCTTTAAGACAGAGTGGGATAAGAAAAAGCCCCAATTTGCATGCACTCACTAGCATCAATAGGTGTGTGGTGGGTGTAATACCCCCAAAGTAATCTTTTAAGATTAAATGGTAATCTTAAAAAGATTACTTTGGGGGTAATACACCCACCACACATCTATTGATGCTAGTGAGTGCATGCAAATTGGGGCTTTTTCTTAGCCCACATTTTGTCTTAAAGTGTATCTAGGGCTTAGTACTTTCATTCCTATATAATTTTCTCCTAGTGCACCCTACTATGCACCCTACATTGTGGCTGAGCAGGTACTATCTTTTCGGTCGGTTACCCTTCCTTTTATGAAGCCAACTTGGTCAGGGTGAATCAGTCTAGGCAGGATATGACTTAATCTATTTGCTATCATTTTGGACTACATTTTGATATCTGTATTTATTAGAGAAATTGGACTATAGCTTTACAATTTGTCGTATCTTTGACCTGTATATATATGTGGCCTATTAGTGCTAATGCGCATGCGCAATGCTGTTAGCTGGCGTCCGTGGTTGCCAGGACACTCTCTGACGCTCACTGCGATTGGAGACAGTTCGCAGTGGCGTCTGCCCTATTGGCTTCTCGGCTCGCAGAAGTCTTGCTCGCGCGTGCGCAGTGGGGTCTGCACGGCGTCTGTCGGCACTAGACGCCAGATAGTCACGTCAGAATGACCCGTTATGAGTATTTGATTGAATCCCCAGTGTTGGGGGAGTGCTTTACATGCATTATCTGCAGCAGATTGGTTGGAGCTGGGAGATCACTAGGTGAGGTGCATAATGACATGGATTGGGTGCTGGTGATTGGTTGCATGTGATTTATGTGCACTTATGGTGGGGTATATAAGTGGGTCACTTACAGTTGATGGTTGCACAGCCCTGAGGAAGGTCTCCCTGTGGGACCGAAACGTTGGCATTTGTGTAACAGTGTGTTTTGAATACATCCCTTTAGGATTACTCCTTGCTGTATGCCGTCTCCTTTGTTAGTTTACGGACTGGTAACTATGCTGTTTATCTCTTTGGAAACTAGCATCTGCCTTATGCTTTGTATTAGTGTGCTGACTGGCTCTGTCTACTACGTATACTTTTATGAGTTGTGCACCTACTTATTTACACATCATCCCTCTCATCTCTGGCAGAGTTGAGCTGTGGCTTATATGGAATTGATGCCCTTCTATTTTTTTACCAATTTTCATCATTTGTTTGTGACGTTATTGTATATATGTGCTATGAAACTATTTGAGGATATCACTGGGATTTTTTCCTCACTTTCGGATGTAGCTGGCTTCAGTGATGCAGAGGTGGCCCAGATATGCTTCACGGAGTCTTTTGAATCTGTGGTGGGGCCCGATAAAGCGGTTGACATTTATAATGAACTTATCAAATTGAAAAAACGTGAAGTTGATTTTTTTCTGCACGGTGTTACCTTGTCCCATTATCACAAAGAGAGAATGCTGCCTAGTGGTTTTAGGGTGAAAAACCAACCTACCATCGGCAGGAATGATATGGATTTTTGCAAGCGGTGGATTGCCATTTTAAACAAGTGCTCCTTTGACCTGATGATATTGGTCATTGACCAATCTAGTAAAGAACTTGCAAAGTTTAAAAGGAATACAGACCTTATTGGCTGGCTGGATGTGACCAAGGGTGCTAGAAGTGGTCAACAACGCTGTAACCAGTCACGGTCCAAATGTGGTGGCACCACCAAACTGGGTTACACCACCAGTGACACGGATCTATCTGATGCACCTGACAGTGCTTCAATGGAGCCTTTTTTTAGGATCAGGCAACGGGGGACGTGCCAGGTTACCACCGCACGGTACAACACAAGGAGATCCACCAGGAGAGGTGGTCGCAGATCGGCGTTATGCCGCGCGCGAAGGAAAAGCAGCAAGGGGATCCAAGACACAACCGGCGAGACAGTGATCTATAATCTCTCGAACCACTCCCTGACTGTGGCGGAGACTAGCATCCTACAGAAGGGCCCACCCACACACAGGATGCATTTAAATGGGAGGTAGACATGTACAGACTACACAGACATCTTAAACTAAAGGATTTCTTTTCGAGGAGCGGGACGTCTGAACCATCTAGTGGCATCAACCTAAACCCTTTTAAACCGAAGAGCAAATTCGATCCTCATTCGACCAATCCAAACATTGCCACCTTTATGAACTTGCTCACCAAAGACACCCGCAATGTTTTGAAGAATCAGAAGACCAGCTTTCACAATATATCCAAGGATGAACAAACAGCACTTAAAACCTTACGTAATAATCGAGAGATCATTGTGAGGGCTGCGGATAAAAGTGGTGGGATTGTTGTCCTTAATTATTTCTATTACAAGCAAGAGATCGAGCAGCAGCTCTCAGTGGAACAACACTATAGAAGATTACCTGGCGACCCGACGGCAGCATACAAAAGAGAGATTGATGGCATCATTCTAATCGGACTAAACAACAGTTGGATTTCAGAGGAAACAAGCAAATTCCTGACTCAAGACTATCCGGTGATGCCAGTGCTATACACCCTCCCCAAGATACACAAAAACAGTGTGACGCCTCCAGGTAGATCCATCATCTCAGCTCGGGGGTCTTTATGTCACCCCCTCTCACAATTTGTGGATTTTTACATGCAGCCACTAGTAGCCAAGATGGAATCATACATAAAAGATACAACGGACCTTATCAAACAGATCAGTGATCTCCCCATGGATCCCACAGACTGCCTCCTCGTCACTTTGGATGTATCCAGTCTTTACACCAACATTCCCCACATTGATGGTTTGGATTCAGTTCGTATGAAATTTGAAGAATTTGGTGTACAGCAAGGTCCACCCGTGGAATTCCTCATGCTACTGATAGAGGTTATTCTGCACAAAAACTTCTCTAGATTCGAGAAACACCACTATCTACAACTTACCGGGACCGCCATGGGTTCAAACATGGCGCCGTCCTATGCGAATCTTTTCATGGACCTTTATGAGCGTACACACATCATCCATGATGAGATCTATGGACAGCACATTGTGAAATATCTTCGCTACATCGACGATTGTTCATGTTGTGGGCTGGCAGTGAGGAGGAGTTGCTGGCATTTGTGACGGCTCTGAACAGAATTCCATCCACAATACGGTTTACCCTTAACTACAACATCAATGAAATCGCTTTTTTGGACAATGTAGTATACAAATCTGATGGCATGTTAGCCACAAAGCTCTATCGGAAAACCACCGTCAAGAACTCATTTTTATGTGCAACTAGTCAATACCCATTTCCTCTGAAGAAGGGTCTTCCCTATTCACAGCTCCTAAGAGTGAAGCAGATCACCACTGATCCAGATGAGATGCAGAGGGCACTCATACAGATGGCTGCACGTTTTCGAGAGAGAGGTTATGATGCTCAAGATATCCGTTATGCGTTGCAGAAGATTGCATTAGATGATAGGAGTGTTTTATTGACACCAGCACCCCCTGAACAGGTTACTGACCGAATGAACATCATCAGCACATTCAGCACAGCGTCTAATGGGATTAAGCGTAGTATTCGTAACAATTGGCGCATCCTGGAGAACGATGAGAGAGTGGGCATACATGCCAAGGAACCTCCATTGTTCTGCTTTCGACGTGGGCCCAACATTGGGGACATGGTCACTGGCTCAGATCCTATAGACAAATATGCTACCTCCAAAACCTGGCTGGCTAAGAAACCCGGGTCTTATCGCTGCTACGGGTGCATAAAATGCCAGTTTATGCAGCTAGGATCGAGTTACAATCATCCACACACTAGCAGGTCCATTAAACTCAAACAAGCGCTTAATTGTGAATCCAAATTTGTGATTTATTACATCAAATGCCCGTGCGGACTCCTGAACATTAGCAAGACCGTAAGAATGCTTAAAGAAAGAATGGCGATGCATCGGACGACAATTAGAAAAGCCATAGCGGGTGGGCCTGATGACATGGACCTGAAATTCCTTCCGGTCGCCAGACATTTTAAGGAAGTGAGACATTCCCTGGCCACTCTTAGGTGTATGCCTATACTCCAGGTGCCGACACCTGCACGGGGAGGTGACAGGGGCAAAACCTTGCTACAACAAGAGGCCAGACTCATCTTTGAGCTACGTACGGTGGCTCCTGGTGGCCTCAATGAAGAGTTGAAATTGGGGTGCTTTCTGTGATACTGGCCCTATGCCTACCTTGCCTCATTTGCATGTGCATGTTTTGTTTTTTTCAACATCCAGTTTTATAATCAGTGATCTTATGTATTTTCCATAGCTGCACTTTATTTGCACACCCTCACTTTCACTGTTGTTTTAGTGTTTGTTTTCCAGCAACTATGCATTGTCTCACCAGGTTTTAATGTTTTTTACATTTTTATTGTGTATTAGATATCTCCTGTCTTTAGCTCTAGCTGCCTGAAGTTGCTCTAATATCCCCTTTTTTCTCCACGTCTCCTGGCTATGCTGGTTCACGCAGTGCTGTCCCCAGTGGCCTATTAGTGCTAATGCGCATGCGTAATGCTGTTAGCTGGCGTCCGTGGTAGCCAGGGCACTCTCTGACGCTCACTGCGATTGGAGACAGTTCGCAGTGGCGTGTGCCCTATTGGCTTCTCGGCTCGCAGCAGTCTTGCTCGCGCGTGCGCAGTGGGGTCTGCACGGGGTCAGTCGGCACTAGACGCCAGATAGTGATGTCAGAACGGCCCGTTCTGAGTAGTTGATTGAATCCCCTGTGTTGGGGGAGTGCTTTACATGCATTATCTGCAGCAGATTGGTTGGAGCTGGGAGATCACCAGGTGAGGTGCATAATGACATGGATTGGGTGCTGGTGATTGGTTGCATGTGATTTATGTGCACTTTTGGTGGGGTATATAGGTGGGTCACTTACAGTTGATGGTTGCACGGCCCTGAGGAAGGTCTCCCTGTGGGACCGAAACGTTGGCATTTGTGTAACAGTGTGGTTTGAATACATCCCTTTTGGATTACTCCTTGCTGTATGCCATCTCCTTTATTAGTTTACGGACTGGTAACTATGCTGTTTATCTCTTTGGAAACTAGCATCTGCCTTATGCTTTGTATTAGTGTGCTGACTGGCTCTGTCTACTACTTATACTTTTATGAGTTGTGCACCTACTTATTTACACATCATCCCTCTCATCTCTGGCAGAGTTGAGCTGTGGCTTATATGGAATTGATGCCCTTCTATTGTTTTACCAATTTTCATCATTTGTTTGTGACGTTATTGTATATATGTGCTATGGAACTATTTGAGGATATCACTGGGATTTTTTCCTCACTTTCGGATGTAGCTGGCTTCAGTGATGCAGAGGTGGCCCAGATATGCTTCACGGAGTCTTTTGAATCTGTGGTGGGGCCCGATAAAGCGGTTGACATTTATAATGAACTTATCAAATTGAAAAAACGTGAAGTTGATTTTTTTCTGCACAGTGTTACCTTGTCCCATTATCACAAAGAGAGAATGCTGCCAAGTGGTTTTAGGGTGAAAAACCAACCTACCATCGGCAGGAGTGATATGGATTTTTGCAAGCGGTGGATTGCCATTTTAAACAAGTGCTCCTTTGACCTGATGATATTGGTCATTGACCAATCTAGTAAAGAACTTGCAAAGCTTAAAAGGGATATAGACCTTATTGGCTGGCTGGGTGAGACCAAGGGTGCTAGAAGTGGTCAACAACGCTGTAACCAGTCACGGTCCAAACGTGGTGGCACCACCAAACTGGGTTACACCACCAGTGACACGGATCTATCTGATGCACCTGACAGTGCTTCAATGGAGCCTTTTTTAGGATCAGGCAACGGGGGACATACCAGGTTACCACCACACGGTACAACACAAGGAGATCCACCAGGAGAGGTGGTCGCAGATCGGCGTTATCCCGCGCGCGAAGGAAAAGCAGCAAGGGGATCCAAGACACAACCGGCGAGACAGTGATCTATAATCTCTCGAACCACTCCCTGACTGTGGCGGAGACTAGCATCCTACAGAAGGGCCCACCCACACACAGGATGCATTTAAATGGGAGGTAGACATGTATAGACTACACAGACATCTTAAACTAAAGGATTTCTTTTCGAGGAGCGGGACGTCTGAACCATCTAGTGGCATCAACCTAAACCCTTTTAAACCGAAGAGCAAATTCGATCCTCATTCGACCAATCCAAACATTGCCACCTTTATGAACTTGCTCACCAAAGACACCCGCAATGTTTTGAAGAATCAGAAGACCAGCTTTCACAATATATCCAAGGATGAACAAACAGCACTTAAAACCTTACGTAATAATCGAGAGATCATTGTGAGGGCTGCGGATAAAGGTGGTGGGATTGTTGTCCTTAATTATTTCTATTACAAGCAAGAGATCGAGCAGCAGCTCTCAGTTGAACAACACTATAGACGATTACCTGGCGACCCGACGGCAGCATACAAAAGAGAGATTGATGGCATCATTCTAATCGGACTAAACAACAGTTGGATTTCAGAGGAAACAAGCAAATTCCTGACTCAAGATTATCCGGTGATGCCAGTACTATACACCCTCCCCAAGATACACAAAAACAGTGTGACGCCTCCAGGTAGACCCATCATCTCAGCTCGGGGGTCTTTATGTCACCCCCTCTCACAATTTGTGGATTTTTACATGCAGCCACTAGTAGCCAAGATGGAATCATACATAAAAGATACAACGGACCTTATCAAACAGATCAGTGATCTCCCCATGGATCCCACAGACTGCCTCCTTGTCACTTTGGATGTATCCAGTCTTTACACCAACATTCCCCACATTGATGGTTTGGATTCAGTTCGTATGAAATTTGAAGAATTTGGTGTACAGCAAGCTCCACACTTGGAATTCCTCATGCTACTGATAGAGGTTATTCTGCACAAAAACTTCTTTAGATTCGAGAAACACCACTATCTACAACTTACCGGGACCGCCATGGGTTCAAACATGGCGCCGTCCTATGCGAATCTTTTCATGGACCTTTATGAGCGTACACACATCAACCATGATGAGATCTATGGACAGCACATTGTGAAATATCTTCGCTACATCGACGATTGTTCATGTTGTGGGCTGGCAGTGAGGAGGAGTTGCTGGAATTTGTGACGGCTCTGAACAGAATTCCATCCACAATACGGTTTACCCTTAACTACAACATCAATGAAATCGCTTTTTTGGACACTGTAGTATACAAATCTGATGGCATGTTAGCCACAAAGCTCTATCGGAAAACCACCGACAAGAACTCATTTTTATGTGCAACTAGTCAATACCCATTTCCTCTGAAGAAGGGTCTTCCCTATTCACAGCTCCTAAGAGTGAAGCAGATCACCACTGATCCAGATGAGATGCAGAGGGCACTCATACAGATGGCTGCACGTTTTCGAGAGAGAGGCTATGATGCTCAAGATATCCGTTATGCGTTGCAGAAGATTGCATTAGTTGATAGGAGTGTTTTATTGACACCAGCACCCCCTGAACAGGTTACTGACCGAATGAACATCATCAGCACATTCAGCACAGCGTCTAATGGGATTAAGCGTAGTATTCGTAACAATTGGCGCATCCTGGAGAACGATGAGAGAGTGGGCATACATGTAAAGGAACCTCCATTGTTCTGCTTTCGACGTGGGCCCAACATTGGGGACATGGTCACTGGCTCAGATCCTATAGACAAATATGCTACCTCCAAAACCTGGCTGGCTAAGAAACCCGGGTCTTATCGCTGCCACGGGTGCACAAACTGCCAGTTTATGCAGCTAGGATCGAGTTACAATCATCCACACACTGGCAGGTCCATTAAACTCAAACAAGCGCTTAATTGTGAATCCAAATTTGTGATTTATTACATCAAATAGAGCTGGATAATATGATTTATCCTATCAGGTGCATCAGAGTCTCTTTATAGTAGCCGCTGCAGGTAATGAATATGTATGTAGTCTTAAACCATAGGAAAAGCAACTGGCCCTGCTTAGGGCACCAAATGTTGCAGGCACTCACGGTTTGGGGAGTAATGATGGTTTGCTGGGGTCCTCAGTAGCCGTGTAGTTGCACCGCCAACCCTATCATGACTGACGTCACGTGGGGCGGTCGCACGACCGGCGGTGTTCTCCTCCGGTGTCAGTAGATGAGGACCGGTAGGCTCCGTTGCTCTGCAGGGCTGTTGGATCTCTGGTCTCTGTGATGAACCGCTACCTCTGGCGTGTCAGCCGTGTAATGCGAGGCGGTCACGTGACCCGCGGGACTCCCCTCCGTGTGCAGCAGCTACCGGTGTGCATTCCAACAAACAGCAGTATGTGAACTCTTCCAGCAGCAGCAGGAAAAATCATGGAGCACAACCGGGAAAACGAAGCAGGGTAGACGTGGTGTGGTGACTTCAAAGAATTTTATTCAAACAGACAGGTGTATCCCTTAAGCTGATGGATCATTCTTTGACAAAGGCCCTAGGGCTGAAACGCGTCAGATGATCCACCAGCTACACCTGTCTGTTTGAATAAAATTCTTTGAAGTCACCACACCACGTCTACCCTGCTTCGTTTTCTCGGTTGTGCTCCACGATTTTTCCTGCTGCTGCTGGAAGAGTTCACATTATTACATCAAATGTCCGTGCGGACTCCTGAACATTAGCAAGACCGTAAGAATGCTTAAAGAAAGAATGGCGATGCATCGGACGACAATTAGAAAAGCCATAGCGGGTGGGCCTGATGACATGGACCTGAAATTCCTTCCGGTCGCTAGACATTTTAAGGAAGCGAGACATTCCCTGGCCACTCTTAGGTGTATGCCTATACTCCAGGTCCCGACACCTGCACGGGGAGTTGACAGGGGCAAAACCTTGCTACAACAAGAGGCCAGACTCATCTTTGAGCTACGGACGGTGGCTCCTGGTGGTCTCAATGAAGAGTTGAAATTGGGGTGCTTTCTGTGATACTGGCCCTCTGCCTACCTTGCCTCATTTGCATGTGCATGTTTTGTTTTTTTCAACATCCAGTTTTATAACCAGTGATCTTATGTATTTTCCATAGCTGCACTTTATTTGCACACCCACACTTTCACTGTTGTTTTAGTGTTTGTGTTCCAGCAACTATGCATTGTCTCACCTGGTTTTAATGTTTTTTACGTTTTTATTGTGTATTAGATATCTCTTGTCTTTAGCTCTAGCTGCCTGAAGTTGCTCTAATATCCCCTTTTTCTCCACTTCTCCTGGCTCACGCAGTGCTGTCCCCAGTGGCCTATTAGTGCTAATGCGCATGCGCAATGCTGTTAGCTGGCGTCCGTGGTTGCCAGGGCACTCTCTGACGCTCACTGCGATTGGAGACAGTTCGCAGTGGCGTCTGCCCTATTGGCTTCTCGGCTCGCAGCAGTCTTGCTCGCGCGTGCGCAGTGGGGTCTGCACGGGGTCGGTCGGCACTAGACGCCAGATAGTGATGTCAGAACGGCCCGTTCTGAGTAGTTGATGGAATCCCCTGTGTTGGGGGAGTGCTTTACATGCATTATCTGCAGCAGATTGGTTGGAGCTGGGAGATCACCAGATGAGGTGCATAATGACATGGATTGGATGCTGGTGATTGGTTGCATGTGATTTATGTGCACTTTTGGTGGGGTATATAGGTGGGTCACTTACAGTTGATGGTTGCACAGCCCTGAGGAAGGTCTCCCTGTGGGACTGAAACGTTGGCATTTGTGTAACAGTGTGTTTTGAATACATCACTTTTGGATTACTCCTTGCTGTATGCCATCTCCTTTATTAGTTTACGGACTGGTAACTATGCTGTTTATCTCTATGGGACTAGCATCTGCCTTATGTTTTGTATTAGTGTGCTGACTGGCTCTGTCTACTATATATATATATATATATATAGATATATATATATATATATCTATATATATATATATATATATATATACCTGAGAAATGGATGCCTGAGCATCTGTTCCGGGAATGAAGCGCTTGCTAGTATTGCATTAAACATGCAAAGTAGGTGGTGGGCTAACAATTTATTAAATATTTTATAATATAAATTGGAGAGCCCATCGGGGCCCGGTGCTTTAGATGGCTTTAGTTGTTTAATTACCTACATTAATTCCTCTATCATGAAATCCCTTATTAAACCTTCATTCTCCTCCCTGCTCAGTCTAGGTAAGTCCAAGTCTGTCAGAAAATCCCTTAAGGCCTGACTCGTGTTTGCATTATGAGTAACCTTTTCTCTGTTATAAAGATTCTCTGCAACAGACGTGCTCACCACAAACCAGGACCGGACTGCAGGGCTGAGGTGGGGATAGAGAAAACCGCGAAACTGGGTCCGGATTGCGGATTCCGTCATCGTGGATAGCCGGGTCGGGGTTAGCGATAGCAGGGTAAATGGTATCCAGGCTGGGTCAAGGCAGGCAGCACAGGAGCGATGGTCGAGGTCACAGGCCGGGTCAAGGTAGGCAGCACAAGAGGATGGTCGAGGTCAGAGGCTGGGGTCGGTATCAGGAAATGCTTCAGTGTAGGATCTTCGGCATAGGAATGGCCTTTGGAAGGAGGACATGAACTGAAAGTAATGAAGGCCTCTGGAAGCAGACAGGCCACAGGAACAATGAAGCTATAGAGCTTGGAATCCAGCGCTTCAGCACAGGAACAGATTTCCGAAGCAGGTTAGGAACTGTGAGTAATGAAAGCCTCTGAAAGCAGGGTATATGCAGACAGGTCACAAGAAGAATGAAGCTATAGTGCTGGGGATCCAGCGCTTCATCACAGAAAGGCCAGGGACAAGCCAAGCATAGGTGCTTGCGATAAGCACAGGTTACAGGAGTGGTCCTAAAGGGATCCAAGAATTATGCTCAGCCCTTTCCTGGGGGGGGGGCTGTCCCTAAATAGCATGGACAGCCAATAAGTGTAGAGCTGCACAGAAGCAGCATCAAGGCAAACTGGAGTCTGAGTTCAGAAACAGCTGCTTCTAATTGCTATTCAGGGAGAGCTTTGCCTGGAACCTCTATAGCCATGTAAGGGTGAGTTCCAGCGAAATGCAGAACCGGTACCCTTACATTCTCATAGTATTTCTTAAAATCTTCTACAATTAATTCAGGGTTAGATGTTACAATTCCTGATTTGAGTCTAATAGCTTTTATATTGTAACTTAGCTGCCTATTTCTAATTTTGTTAGATAGAAGTGTATCTGGCTTGTTTGCTTTTTCAAAATATTTCCTTCTTGACCAACTCAAGACATTCTCAGGCTGGGAGGTTAGGCCGCCTTTAACCTCCTGAGGCCGTTTCCCTGCGATTTTTTAAATCACGGGCAGATGCGGCATGTTTTCTGCCGGTTTGGGCGCCGCGGGCGCTTTCATTGTTTAGTGCTATTAGCGCTGTCTGGTGAATGCGGCTGACGTGCGGCAAAGTTCGTGACAAACGGAAAACATCCCCGATTTTTTTCGCTTTTATAGGAGGATAAAAGGGGCTGCAACAGTATTAAGCTCTATTCTAATATCCTTTAGCTTTTTAAATGGGTCTGTTCCGCCATTACTTTTCTGAAGGTCAGAAAGTTCTGCCAGTTTTGCTTGCAGTTGAACAATCTTTGCTTCTTTCGTTTTTTTCCTTCCTGCAGCAATGCTAATAAGGGATCCTCTAAGTGTTGCTTTATGGGCTTCCCATGGTGGGGTTTGGGAATCAACACTGCCCTGATTAATACTAAAGAATTGCTCTATCTCATTGTTAATTATTTGATTTATCTCTGGGACATTAATACATGATTCACTTAATTTCAAGTTTGCTCCAGGTCTCTCTAGGTTCAACTGAGTACACCTTAGTTCTATAGATGCATAATCTGACCATGAAATATCATAGATCCTCGCAGAGGAGATCTTTGGAACCAATCTGTTTGTTGTAAAGAAGTCATGTATTGTATTGTATATCTTTATTTATATAGCGCCATTAATGTACATAGCGCTTCACAGTAGAAATACATGTGGTAATCAAATAAATAACAGATAATATAAATAACAGATCATGGGAAAAAGTGCTTTAGACATTAAAGTAACATTAAGGAAGAGGAGTCCCTGCCCCGAGGAGCTTACTGTCTAATTGGTAGGTAGGGAGAACATACAGAGACAGTAGGAGGGAGTTCTGGTAAGTGCGTCTGCAGGGGGCCAAGCTTTATGTATCATGTGTTCAGAATATCTACAGTGCTATTCATATGCTTCTTAAGCAAGTGAATGCAAATGTATTCTACTATATCGTGAGTGGGAATGAGAAATAAAAATGTGTAACCTTTTTCATTGGGGTGCAACTCTCTCCAGATGTCTGATTTTCTTTTAACCCTTTAAGGAGAGCCACTTCATTTTTCTTTGGGCGCTTTGGTTGGGCTGACTTGACCAATCACCGTATTAAAGTCCCCTGCAATAATCATGTGACCCTTAGATACCTTGCTTAATAAAGCAAAAGGACCAAGAGCGCACTCGCATCCAGGTAGGTGTATATTAAAAAAGAAGAGAAAAAATACAATAGTGCAATAGAGTAAAAATACGGATAAAAATCCCAATAAAGAAGCAGTAATCCTACTCACATTTTGTGTGTATTAGAAGCCTTTCAGTTAATATGAGGAACTAACTCCTGTCATAGATTATCAGCAGTGAGGGCAGGGAAAAGCAGACAGAGAATGTAGGCATTGGACCACCCTGGGTCACGGAGTGCTGACATTCCAGTTGAACCTCTTCACATAAAAAACGCTTGGTGGCCGTCCACAGCTAGTCACCGGATCAGGGGAATCAAATTCAGCTGGGCAGTCCCTCACAGTATCTCTGCTCTGAACTCTTCTTTGCCTGTAGTATCGCTTTGGCCAGTTCCACCACAAATGGAATAGGATGGCAACTCCTCTTTTTTTTTTTACTTTGGCTGAGGCAAAGAAACATTGACGGAAATGCTTATCTATATATTTAGGGAAACTTTTTGTGCTGAAATGCGTCTCCTGTAACAGAATACTATCTACATTTTTTCGATTATAGTCAATCAAGGATACCGCCTCTTATCCGGGCAATTGAAACCTTTCACATTGTGAAATAAAATGGTTACCAACATCCTGCATAAAATAATTTCCCTCATAATGTAGCAGACCACCTTGTATGGCCACACAGGGAACTCTCCCGTTCACTTTGAGAGATACATTGGGCACTTTGGAGGAGCTTTGAGGTAGCTGGGGGGAAGGGGGGAGACTAAACTTTGGTGGAAAAAAACTGAACCAGAAACCTGAAATGAGCCAGTGGTGGTCAGATGAGACCCTGACTCAGATGCCCTTGGGTATGACACCCATCAGAACAGCGTGGGCGCTATTTCTGTGTTCCCTGGGTGGGTAAACCCCCGGGGACCCAAGGGACTTGGTTGGTGTCTTGGGTTCTTTCCATGACACTCATATGAGGAAGCATGTGTACAGCTGGGGAGCCGACTCCTCTCCTCCGCCCCCAAAACACTAATATAACTTTGAATACATAGAATATAAAAACTTGACTAACCAGAAACATAATGTAACTAGTTATAAACTAAAATGCACACAGTGATGCGATGTCTCCTGGGTAGTATGTGTGACTCTCACTAGCTGTTAATAGTTTGTTGTTGCTTGTATTCTCCATAACTGCTAATCTGTATATCATTTTAAGTATATTTCTGTTAATCTACCAGAGCAGCTTTATCAGTTCTCACTTATCCCTTACCTAATTTTCAGAGCTAACTTCCATAGTCTATACACCCTCACCTTAGATTGGATAGCCTGTTGGTGTCTAGGGCCTACCATAATGTCCCCCTCTTTTCCTCCTGTTTCCATTTCTCTGTGTGCTCACCAAAAATCTGCTTTAATTAAACAGAACATGTGTTCCTTTACCTCTCTTCTTTATTTATATAATTTGTATATTGTTATGTACAGTATGACTGTACACTGTATGCCCAGGACATACTTGAAAACGAGAGGTAACTCTCAATGTATTACTTCCTGGTAAAATATTTTATAAATAAAATAAATAAATAACTTAACAACCTAATTTTGCTAAGTTAAACTAGACCTTGGGGTAGGTCCTGCCGTGCTGTACTCCAAACACCCCTTTCCTTCAGCACGTCGCAGATTTGTGTTCATTCCAGAGACATCACCCACAGCCGAGATAATAGAACAGCATGAGACACAGTGAATAATTATTAAATGAACATTCCATGCAATTCAATAAAACAATAGATTAAGGTTATAACACACTGCTGTCCCCCAATTTCGCTGACGTTCCCAGCAGTTCCCTTTGTGTTGATCTCTAGCCACCTGGGGCTGCACTTCTCCCTTTCAATCCCCCCCTCTCACCCTTATCCCATACAGACCACACCAACACGCTCCATGCAGTGATTCCTCCTTTTGGGCCTCTGTAGATCACTGAATCCTCGGGCTCCCCATCGCCATCCAGCAGCCTGTTCCATGCCACAGCACGGCTCTCTCTCGTCAAGCTGAAGCCTCCGTGACTTACAAGACCAGGCCTGGAGCCATGGGTGAGTCTCTGGTGTTGAAATAAAGAATATCTTTGTGTGTTGTGTTTTTAAATTGGGTGGTGCTGTGTCCACCTTCAGGATCCTACCCCTTTAAGTCTTTGATTGATTAATTGATTTCACTTTGCCACCATTGTTTTATTGCCTCGTGCTGAGACTCTAACATCATTCCAGGATGGCTCCGGAGAAGATTCTTTCTGTTCAGCTCTGTGAGTAGTGTTTGTTTTTATCCCAAATTTCTTTATGGATTCTACTCCTTCTTTTAGCTCCTTCATGGTGTTAGCAGCTCCGTCTTTAATCACCAGAAGCTTAAAAGGGAATACCCATCTATATTTCACTCCATTTGCCCGTAGGAATCTTGAAATAGGCTGCAGCTTGCGTCTTTTGGCTAGTGTTATGGGGGACAAATCTTGGTATATTTGAAAGTTTATTCCTTCATAGCAGGTGAGTGTGTTGAATTTCGGTAATTGAACATAAGGCATCTTTTGTCTTAAAGTAATGAAACCTTAGAATGATGCCACGGGAAGGCTCTCCTGACTGCGGTTTGCTCCGCAGGGCCCTGTGGCAACAACCTAGACCCAACTCTGCCTCTGTCTTCTCAAGCAGCATGATGTTAGCCATTTTGAGACAAAGTCTTCTGGCTCTGTGACTGACTCCGGGACCCTTCTAATATGAATATTGTTTCTCCTATCCCTATTTTCAGAATCTTCCTGTCTTTCTGCCAGCTCGTAAACATGCTCTTTCAGGTAATTTTTCCATTTCTCATTTTTTTGCCTTGATAGTTGTATCCAGCTTTTTTTTCCAAGATATCTGTCCTCTCCCCTATACTGACGATATCCTTCTTAAGTGCCTTAATTTCTCCCTGAAAGAATGCCTTCATGTCCCCCATAAATCTCATCATGTCACTTTTAGTGACCATCTGGCTTAGCAGATCAGAGTTTTAGTCCTTAACCGAATCGTTTTTGGAATCTGATCCCCCGCTATATGCCTGCTCCTCTGCTCTGTCTTTGCATGCCAAACCCTTTTTTTTTAAAGTAATCTTTTCAATTAGGGCCCGTCCACTTCTTCTGTGCCCTCGTTGTCATCTTTATGTATTCTGATTGGGAATCTTCCATTTTTAGGGGTTTTCGTATTTTTTAATGGTTAGTTTTGCTTTAAAGTGTCCTGGGGTATAATGGAGCCCACATGCAAGCCCTCCATACCCTTAGCTGTCGCGCATGTGCCTCAGGTCAGAATTTGTACTTATTTTTTTATGAAATAATGTCATTGTAAGATCTTCTATCCCTGCAAGTAGGATTTTGTCTAGTTGTAAATATTGCCTGATGTGGGAAGCATTCCGAGCCACCTCAGCATCTTCCCAGCAGTGTAACCAGATAAAATCAAGCTAAACTTTTATTTATACTATCCTTTGATTTTTCTTGCTGCATGTGGTGGGGATGGGAGCAGGGGCCCATGCTCCTTAATCTCTGGCACAGTCAGTGATGATAAGCTGGCCTCCTCCAGCCCCTCCACAGTGCACTATGAATTGTGTGTGTGCCTTTTACTGTTGGGCTGTTGGACTGTTTCCCTTGTCTCCTTCCCACCGGAGAAGCTCTCAACAGCAAGCGCTTCTCCTCCAGGCCCATGTGACAGGGTCGAATGGGAGGCATTGCAGAGTTTCCATGTAGCTCTATCAGCAGAGACCCATGCCGCTCCATCTGCCTTCCCATGCTTTCCTCTGCCTATTCATCAGCTATCTTGTGGCAGGGACTACCATGCCAATCCCCCCCCCCTTCCAGGAAAGGCGACTCCGATTGGGAAGCAGGCAGCCTCAAGCCACAATTCAGCAGCGCGTCACAGCAGGATGGCCACTGCGACTTACCTCCCGGCCACCGCATCTCCTCTACCGGCTCGAAGCGGGCCTGAACTCCGGTAGCACTCTGGCACCAAATTATTATTCTCTGCTTCTGTGTGTCTTTGGTTGATTAGTGTTCCAGCGTAGACCTTAATTATAGACTAATGTATTTGTATACAATCATACAGTATATTGAGTGCAGTCACTTCAGTTTCCTCATCTTTACTACAACTTTTCTACCATACCAATAATGTGTATGTTACTTGTTACTGGAGTGAACATGCCATTAATGTAAAAACAAAAGACCAATGTGCTTGGCAGATTTTTCCTTGTGTCAGAGTATTTTATCCTCCCCCAGTATTTCATTTTCTGTGTTCCCCTATCCCCTATTAACAATTATCTCCAAAATTGCCCTGGGAAAAAATACCACCAACATTTTTATTTTTGAGTGGAAACATACCGTAACATTGTTTTAATGTCATTTCTATAGTAGAGCAAAAGTATAACACGTGTTTTCCAATTGATGAAATATCTGGCCCGAAAGCCCCCTTTAATTTACATTCAATCATAGATTTTCCTGTGCTGTTGAAATCAGCTTAATGATCACACTAGTTTTCACATTTAGAGATTTTGTGAGTAAATATCTACCTTGTACCATTTTTAGACCATTTAATACCTACAATTACACTGGCGACACACGAATTCGGGTATACCCGGGTGTATTGAGGTTTGTGACTGTTTTCTGCCCGAGTGGATTGGGTTATTTTCCAGGCAGGGATTGAAGCATTTTATTCCCGCTGGCTGCAATACTGCACAGTATATATATATATACTGCATTACAATTCATGAATTTATGCCATCTGGTAGACACGCGAAGCATTGCAGCCTATTAAATCCTAATCATTATCATTTAACAGATCAGCCGCCCGTCAGCCAGGCATGAACCCAGGCTGGGAAGGCAAACGCAACGGGGCTTGTCAGAGGTGAGGAGCGGCGCATTCCAGGTATCTGCCAGGTACATACTGGGTATTTGCTCGAATAAAGTGTGTCGGTGCAGTAGTTTTCTCTTCTGACGGTTTGTGGTATTTTTAAAGTCTTCCCAGATTTACTCTTAGAATCACAGCTAAAAAGTACAGCAAAATAATTAACATTACTGTGTGATTGGTAAAAGGGAATCATTGCAAAGACCTGTGAAATACTGCTGCGGCAGACTTTATTCTAACAAATCACCGGTTTTTACCTGGCTTGTTCCTGGAATGCGACGCTGTTCACCCGGAGCATGCCGCGCTCCTTTTGCTTTCCCAGCCACGGGTCATGCCCGGCTGACGCGCGGTTAATGTGTTAATTGATAATGCTTCGGATTTAATAGGCTGCAATGCTTCGCGTGTCCGCCAGATGGCATAAATTCATGAATTGTAATACAGTATATAAGTATACAGTATATATACTGTATAACAACAACCCCTATAACCCCTAACATACTGTACACATAGAGTACTGTATATGCACATCAATGATACTGCAGTATAGGCCGCGGGGGCGAGATGTGTTTGCAGCAGAGAGAGATCCCTGCTCTTTCTGCGCAAACATCGGCACATTAAAAATTATTTAAAATACATTTTTATTCATAGTGTAGATGTGCAGGGGGTCTCCGGAGCTGAACCGCATTGTTTTCAGGTCCGGGGACCCCTCCTTCCCGAGATACAGGCCCCTTTATGAGGTGCCGGTATCCCTCTGCATTTAAGGTCCCGATCACGTGACCGCGGCATGTAAACCAAGTATAGTATCATTGATGTGCATATACAGTACTGTATGTGTACAGTACTGTATATTATATGTTATAGGGGAACGGCTTCAAAGACAACAGCTCGCAAACGCCCCCATGAGTTTTTACACGGCATTGCAGTATTGCAGACAACGGGAATAAAATGCTTAAATCACAGCCACGAAAATAACGCAATTCACCCCGGGCGAAAACGACACAAAACCGCACATCACCGGGATATTCTGAAATTCGCGGAGCTAGCCGAGTTAGAATAAAGTGTGTCGCCACTGTACTTTGGAGACCAAAAGAATAATAAGTAGGCTTACAGTATAAAGTAATACAATTCCGTATTAATTTTCCCACTGGATCAGTTGAAAAAATCATTCAAAACCAATGTCATTTTGATATAAATAAATTCATTTAAAAGAACAGACTGAACCTGAAAATAATTTGAGTGAAATATTAAAAAAAAAATAATGCTTTGACTTTTCAGTTTTCTCCAGTAAAGTATTACTTTGTTACTAAATAAAGGAAGAGTTATGTGTGACTTAAAAACTGCACTGCACCGGTAAAAAACAAAATCCATCTTTACTTTGGACAATGTTTTTGCCAAATATCACTCAAAGCAGAGTCATTTTGTTTCTAGTATTTGTTGTTCCGAAATGTAAGTTATTGGCTAAAAACTAGAATGCTGTGATAATGCAGAAATGTATTATTTATTGAGACTGTTTTAGCAATGTTAAGCTTGGCAGTCACAATGTATCCATAAATTCAAGGCCCTGGAAAATATACCTTGCAGCATATTTCTATATCATATCTAATTATGCATATAAAAAAGATTTTACTTAGTAATCTGCATATATATCGCCACATTCAGCAATTGTAATATATATTGTATGGCATGTACATAAAGATGCTTTCATCAAATGCCCATTGTCTCATTAGTTTTAATAAAATGTACAATGCATGATAGAAAACAGAATATATAGAATAAAGTAATCATTGAAAACCTAACATTAAGCAATCAAACACAATTTGCAATATTTTTTATACTAGAAGTTGAGCAAATAGAGCAGAAATTGTACTTTCATGCTTTACAGATGATCAGATTTCTTTTAAACTGATCTACTGAAAAATATCAATATATAATTTATTTATTTATTTATAATTTTTTTACCAGGAAGTAATACATTGAGAGTTACCTCTCGTTTTCAAGTATGTCCTATATAATTTAAATCACACAGAATTAAATAAATTATATAGTATTATGAAACTAGCAAAGAGAATGTCCAGGTAATAAACGGGAATACTTGAAGAAAATGACTGCATTGGAGATTAGTGACTGCTATCCTATAGTACTGTATGGGCATAATATTTTTATGGTCCAAATGCTGACTTCTAAAACATACTATTTATAGTTGGTTTACCTTGAAGGGCAACTGGTAATTTTTATAAATGGTTAAATTTTTATTACAGTAATTAACTTGGCCATACAGAAGAAAGTAAACATTGTTTACATATTAGGTGTTAGGATGGTCTAATGTTCATAGTTACAATATTGAGAAAGATTGTCAAAACTTGATATTGTTAGGCATGGTTCACAAAAATGTAAGCATACCGTTGGTGCCTGTGTACTATGATCACATCTGAATTTTTTTTGTGCTTCAAATTTTTTGTTTTAGAAAAATAGTTTTAGAAAATTGTACAAACTCCTATAAACTTTGCGTTGTTGTGTGACTTCCTACTGTGCAAATAATGCATAGTCCATTGTATGAAACAAAGTTTGACACTTTGCCTTACTGTATGTTGAATACCTGATTCATACAATTTAGGTTAAAATAGAATTGTGTATTTGTTTAAAATGTAACTAGTCAAAAGTGTTACTAATGTAATTAGTGTTAGTGAATATAAATGATTATATATAAATACAGTATGCATGCAGCTGATTAACTCACGCCATTCCCCCTGGACAACATCCTCCCTGTTGAACCCACCACGATAACCACCTAAGGTGGATAATAGCAGGGATATCGGTCAATGTTATAAATAATTATATATAATAAAAAATAATTAAAATAAAATGAATGCCTTCCCCTCTTACTGGGATGGGTTCCCCCGCAGTGTTCCTTCATCCTACAAAAATTTGCATCCTGCGATGAGGTGGGGAGGGCTTGGGGGTACTACTAGTGACACTTGTGGCAGGTGCTTGTCCATGGAGCTTGCAGGTGGAACTAGTGTAGTTTGTGACATCCAAATTGTCATGGCCTGCTGGATGAGGCCAGACATCTGGTCAGAGTTCGTATACATATTTAAAAATATTTGCTATAAATTATTAACAATGTTTGCGTTAATGTAATTTCGATGTGGCAATAGGGTATACATTTCGATGCTTGCACATATTTTCTTCTTTTGAATTAATATTTTTTTCTTTTTTTAATGGCAATGTGTCTCTTTTGAGCTTTATGATGGTTTTGCATGATCACTTTCTGCAAGGTACGTACTGTATAAGGAACATGAGAAAAACAGATGGGGTGCTCCACCCAGTGACACTCCATTCATTAGAATAATGAGTAAATAAGAACTCCAATGTTGGATATAAGGAGTGGGTATATGTATGAAATGACCTGTGAGTCACTATGGGAAATATAGCATCCAAGTACTCAACTATTAAAGTCAAAAATAATGTCTCTTACCCACTCCTGTGTATTCCAAAGCAGGTAGTTGTGGCGTGCCAGCCATGAAGATAGATCCGAGAACAACTACAAACAGCAGCAAATGGCGCACAGCCAGGGAGCCAGGTGGAGTAAAAGTAAATGTCCTTTATTTCAGTGCATGACTGGTAACAAGAAAACCCCCCATGGGGACAAAAGCGCACCTCCTACGCGTTTCAGACCGGTAGGTCCTTTATCAAGGAGTACGTACTGTAGTATTCTCATGTATAGTGTTCAGCGTCCTCATTAATTGCTTTATGTGTTTCACTCGAGCAGAATGAAGATGCATTACTTCCAAAGAAAAAAGCTGTGTGTGCTGTGCACGCGCATAGTAAGTAAAACTTCTTTGTGTGTTGTCAGCAACATATAAAGTAACAATAATATTATTACTGCTTAAAGTATGAGTAAATTTGATTGGCAGGGTCATGTTTTTTGGCAGCAGTACCAGGATCATGGATGTTGAGCGGGTGCGGGAGCTCACGGGGGGGGGGTGGAATAGGCACATCATTCAGGGGCGGTGTTCGGTACATCACTGGGGTGTGCGTGCATGTGTCAGTGTGTGTGCATGCGAGTGTGTGTTCGTGTGTATGTCAGAGTGTACGTGTGTGCGTCAGAGTGTGCGTGTGTGCGTCAGAGTGTGCGTGCGTGCGTCAGAGTGTGTGTGCGTGCGTCAGAGTGTGCGTGCGTCAGAAAGTGCGTGCGTGCGTGCATCAGAGTGTGCGTGCGCGTCAGAGTGTGCGTGTCAGAGTGTGCATGCGCCAGAGTGCGCATCAGTGTGCGTGCGCATGCGTCAGAGTGTGCGTGCGTCAGAGTGTGCGTGCATCAGAGTGTGCGTGCACGTCAGTGTGCGTGCGCGTCAGAGTGTGCGTGCGCGTGCGTCAGAGTGTGCCTGCATCAGAGTGTGCGTGCATCAGAGTGTGCGTGCGTCAGAGTGTGCGTGTGCATCAGTGTGTGTGTATGTGTTTATTGGCAGCAGTGCCAGCATCATGGATGTTGAGCGGGTGAGGGAGCTCAAAGGGGGGGGAGGAATAGGCACATCATTCAGGGGCAGTGTTCGGTACATCACTGGGTGTGCGTGCGTATGTCAGTGTCCGTGCGTGTGTCAGAGTGTGTGCGTGTCAGAGTGGGCACGTGCGTGCATCAGAGTGTGTGTGCGTGCATCAGAGTGTGTGCGTGCGTGCGTCAGTGCATGCGTGCGTCAGTGCGTGCGTGCGTCAGAGTGTGCGTGCGTCAGAGTAAGTGTGTGTGTCAGTTATTGTGTGTGTCTGTGTGTGTCAGTCAGTGTGTGTGTGTGTCAGTCAGTGTGTGTATGTGTGTGTGTGTGTGTATGTGTCAGTCAATGTGTGTATGTGTGTCAGTCAATGTGTGTATGTCAGTGTGTGTGTGTGTCTGTCAGTGTATGTGTATCTCTCTGTGTGTACACACCGTATGTCTCTCTGTCTGTGTCCTGCCCCCTCTCTCCTGAATCCCCCAACCCCCGGCGGAGCTGCGGACCTGCAGACCCGCAGACCCGGGGGGCTCAGTCTGAGTCTTCTGAGCAGACCCTCAGGTGGCGCGCCTAAACCCCCTCCCCAGCGGCGCACTCAAACCCCCCCCGGTGGCACGCTCAAACCCCCCCACACCCAGTTACCGGAGCAGGAGGCGACAGGGCACAGTGTGGGGGGAATGGTGGCGCCGGACTATAGCCGCACAGAGCTTGGCAGCAGCTGAGTTGAGCAGCGCCCCTCGCTGCCTGTCGTGAGCCCAGCGGCTCATGTGCAGGCCGCAGCCAATCATTGCTCAGCCGGTGGAGTGGGTGGAAGAGAAGCTGGCATGATGCGGCGGCATGGCAGCGGGCAGGGAACGGTGGCCGTTAGGAGCGGCGCCGGCGCCAGTCTCCCTCTTCCTATCCATCGGCATGTCAGCGGGCAGTGGGCGGGGGACGGCACCACTGCCAGCCGCTTCTGCGCATGCGTGGCTTTCCTCTGCATCCCCATGACTACTGCGCATGTGCGACATGGCAGCGGACATGTTTGGGGAACGGCACCGCTACCAGCCGCTTCTGCGCATGTGCACAAGTCCGTAAGCGTTGGCAGCGGACGTGTGGGGGGAATGGCAGCCGTTAGGAGCGGCACCGGCGGCTATCGCCGCCGCATCTGATTTTTTGAGCGGTTGGGATCATGTCATTGTTGGGGTCGGGCTGAGCCAGAACACAGCCCGGCCTCAACTGCCAGCACTGATGTCCCATCCGTTTAATTTCAATCCATTCAATACAATCCATTTTTGCCCCAGTTCGAATGAGGTGCCACTAAAGAAGTTTCACTTCAAATGTGGCATGCCCCTAACAGACCCATGCTTCTGTTAGGGGCTGAGGCTGTCTCTCAGGGGGCGATATGGAAGAGCATTTGTTGCAGAGAGTGAGTAGGTGCATCTTTATTCTTGAGACTATTAGACCTAAAGGCATGAATGAACAATTAGACTGTAGATTCTTTCTATAGAGTATGTTGGGGGCTCACTCATTGCATCAATTGGCTTTGCGCTAAACTTTTGGTATGATATTGTTAGATGCCATTTTCATTGTGATGGGTTATTAGGTTGGTTTAGCAGTGTCACCAATATACATATTTATTGAACATGTATAATTTATTCAATGATTGAGTCAAATATATTTGGCTAGTATTAGGTGCTCTTTTTATGTTCATATATATTAAGACTGAACGGTATCTCTTTAATATATGTATATATTGTTACTTGGTTTTAGATTGCCTTATCTATTTGTTGGTATATATATAGTAGTTTTGCCCTGAGGAAGGTCCTACAAGTACCGAAACATTGGTGTTGTTTGTGCTGTAGCATCTGAATACAGGTTTTTTTTATTGCCAATTATCCTTGAGTGCTGTCCTTTGTCTTCTCTTGCTAGTGCTAGTGTTGACTGCTTTCTCTGTTTATTTCTACAGGACAGGCACCTTACCATTTCACTTTGAAGGGAGTGCCAGCTGCACCCCTGTTCTAATATATATATATATATATACATACATACATACATATATATATATATATATATATATAAATTATATATATATATTTTTTTTTTATAGAACAGGGGTGCAGCTGGCACTCCCTTCAAAGTGAAATGGTAAGGTGCCTGTCCTGTAGAAATAAACAGAGGAAAATAATAACAAGAGGAATACATCGACTGGAAGCATACCGCAATGTTAAAAACAATACTAAAGTGTATATAGAAATACAACCAACCTTATACAGAGTGTGTTAAATAAACTGCAAATGTAGTTATCAAACCGGACGCAGCGGGTGTGAGATGCATGATGAAACGCAAATGTGAGTCAATCCGACAACCGGATGTCACATGATGCAGATTAACATCCCACCCCCATGTTGCTGAAATGCAGCGATATGCATAATGACACACAACATATCAAAATGGCACAGCACTCACCTGGAAAGAAGATTGGATCCCCATCTGGAGACATGCCTGTCAAATGTAACTAAATAATAAGTCAATCTAATTAAAGTGATAGTAACTGAATATACAAATGTAAAGATAAAAAAATCATAAATGAAAATCACCATTATTTATATATATATAAATATGCTGCGTCCGGTTTGATAACTACATTTGCAGTTTCTTTAACACACTCTGTATAAGGTTGGTTGTTTTTCTTTATACACTTTAGTATTGTTTTTAATACTGCGGTATGCTTCCAGTCGATGTATTCCTCTTGTTATTATTTGTCGTAAATAGAACTTTTTCAGGTTGGGCTAAAGTTGTGAGTTGAGTACCTCAAGGATCGGTACTGGGACCACTGCTTTTTAACTTTTTTATTAATTACCTTGAGGTTGGCATAGAGAGCAAAGTCTCCATCTTTGCTGATGACACTAAATTGTGTAAGGTAGTAGAATCAGAGCAGGATGTATTTTCTCTCCAGAAGGACTTGGATAGACTGGAAACTTGGGCAAGTAAATAGCAGATACGGTTAAATACAGATAAATGTAAGGTTATGCATTTGGGAAGCAAGAATAAACAGGCAACTTACAAATTAAATGGGAATAAATTAGGGGAATCCTTAATGGAGAAGTATTTAGGAGTGCTTGTAGACAGCAGACTTAGCAATAGTCCCCAAAGTAATGCAGTGTGAGGATCGGTCTTAGGCCCCGCCCCCGTGATGTGCCCCATGACGATACTGGTGAAGCACCTCACGCTGACAGGATTTGGCGTAGGCACTGTTCTACTGTTGTCAGAAAAACAGGAATACTTGAAACACCAGCTTACAATCCGGGTGAAAGGGTATGGCTGTCCAAAAAATATATCCTACTAAAGGCACCCACCGCAAAATTGACACCTAGATACATTGGTCTGTTTACCATAATTGAGATGGTCAATCTGGTAGCCTACCAGCTATGTCTGCCAGTATCTATGATCCAGTATTTTATACTTCTCTTCTCAAACCATTTTTACAGGATTCTTTGTCTCCTGCTTCAGGGGTCCCTCCTGAACCTGTCCTAGTAGAAGGACAACAAGAATTCGAGGTTCAGACTGTCCCGGATACCAGGGTTACCAGAGGGAAGCTCCAGTACCTGGTCCACTGGAGGGATTTTGGCCCTGAAGAGCGTTCCTGGATCCCCAGAGATCAAGTATATACTTCTAGGCTGGTCCAGGCCTTCCACTGGAGGTATCCTTCCAAGCCATCCTTGAAGCGCCCAGAGGTTGCTTCTGAAGGGTGGTACTGTGAGGATTGGTCTTAGGCCCCACCCCATGACATGCCACGTAACGCCACTGGTGACGCACCTCACACTGACAGAATTTTGCGTAGGCGCTGTTCTACTGTTGTCAGGCAAAAGGACCCAACCAGGAGTTAACACAGACAGCAGGATAACCATCTCATCAACTTCACCTGCAGTACTTAATCTGTCTCCTGACAATTAAATGGGCGGATGGCAATCAGCATTCACAGCCGTACAACTCAGCATGGATTGGTTCTGCTATCAAAAGACAATCATCACAGTCAGTGTTAGGTCCAATTCACCTGATCAGACCTAGGACAGGAAACCACACCAACTCTACCCGGGGAGCTTTCATCACGGCACCGCTATATTCTTTTAATCTCAGATATGATAGTATACGAGCTCGGAGAGGCAAGAATTCAGTGACACGATGTGACTGATTTCTCACTTCTGTTTAATAATTGGATGGAGCGGTCTTATATACAGAAAAGCAAGGAGAAAAAAAACATTGTCAGTTCCATACATCTGTTGTTCCCACATATAGATCACACATCTAAAAATTACATATACCATCTGGAAATGCCTTCCCTGGAAACCTAAAACATTTTACTGCTGAAAATAGGGATAAGGGTCAACAGTTATCAATGGGGTCACACAAGGCTGGGGTTTTTATTTCACATGTAAGACATATTGAGACAGCTGATCTAAAACTTAACGAAGCTAAAATATTTAACTAATTTAGTCCCTGAGAAGAATAAAGTTGGCACATATTGCTTTAACCTTTTCAGTCCCTGAAGGGAACAAAGCTGACAGATACCATTTTTAACCTTACAGTCAGCCTTCTGCTTTTCCCCTGATTGGCTTCCAGTCCTTTATATGCTCACCGATCCCTGCTCCAAATCGTCTGAGCATAGTAGTCCTAACCTGTGATGAAGTGCTACCCAGAAGCACCAAGCTTGCCGTGTCCTGCTTTGCCTTGTGCATTCTGCTAACCTTGTCTTGTCTCCTAGTATCTTCGACCTCGGCTTGTACCTGGACCCCTGCCTTCTCTTATCCACGACCTCAGCTTGTTCCTGGACTCCCACCTTCTCTTCATCTTGACCTCAGCTATGCACATTGACTTTTCTACATCACCAATCCTAGACCACGCGAGTATCGACACTATCCAACTTCTCCTACCCTGTCCCGTCCACACGACTACGGATCTGCATACCAGATGCAGTCTCGTGGTTGGTGTATTCTGAATCCCCACCTCAGCCTCGCGGTTCTGTGCTGTTTGTGGCGAGTACCCGTTACATGCAGTAGCTGCAAAGGCAAACAAGATCTTATCTTGCATTAAACAGGGAATGGATGGAAGGGAAGCAAACATAATTATTCCCCTTCACAAAGCATTAGTAAGACCACACATTGAATATGGAGTATAGTTTTCGGCACCACTGCATAGAAAAGACATTATGGAACTAGAAAAGCAAAGCAAAGAAGAGCCACCAAATTAATAAAAGTGCTGAATAATCTGAAGAGAGGCTAGCTAAATTAGATTTGTTTAAATTAGAAAAGAGGTGTCTAAGAGGGGATATGATAACTATATACAAATATATTCAGGGACAATACAAGGAGCTTTCAAAATAATTATTCATCCCAATGGCAGTACAAATGACACAGGGTCATACCTTAAGGTTGGAGCAAAGGAGATTTCACCAGCAACAAAGGAAAGGGTTCTTTACAATAAGGGCAGTTAAAATGTGGAATTCATTACCCATGGAGACTGTGATGGCATATATAATAGATATCTTCAAAAAAAGGTTGACAGCGTTTTTTTATTTTTTCGAAAGGATATACTGTATACAGGGATATACCAAATAAGGTAAATAAGGGAAGTATGTTGATCTAGGGAGTAAGCTGATTGCCAATATTTGGAGCAAGAAGGAATTTATTTTCTCCTTACGAGATATTGGATGATGTCTCACTGGGGTTTTTTGCCTTCCTCTGGATCAATATACTGTTAACACAAATATAGAATAAGTATCTAAATTTATCATAGTTTTAACTTGATGGATGTATATGTATTTTTTTCGACCTCATCTACTACAGTATGTAACTATTTTATGATGTTTGTGAGGATCCTAATCAGCTTCCGGTTGATCAAGTTTAGGCGCTAATGTTTGGCTATTTAAATGTGCATTTGGTTGTTATTTGGACCTGATGAAAGGTCAATGTGGGACCTGAAATGTTGTCTGTTTCTGCTGTCCTCAGCAATAAACCTTCATTGAACATCTCACACAAGAGTGTTGTAAGTAGTAATCTACTGTCCAGGTGATGACTGAAACTTGCTACAGAATAGTAAAGGCAATAGCTGGGAATAAAATAAATAAAATGATATGCATCAATTGGATGATTAAAGATACTGTTTTCTTATTGAATCTCATTCCTGTAACACAAGGAAGAGTATATCTCAGACAGTCTTGCCATACAGTACCATAATTATGCATATTCACCTTTAGAATATGCAGTATGTCTGTTTTCCATGGTCATGAGATTTCATACATTGCATTTAATAAAAACACTCACAAAAGGAATACAATCTTGCTTCCAAAGGCATAGTAAATAGCACCAAAAACGTTGTATAACATTATAACGTCATTGTTTTGACACTTTCCATGCCTTTTTTATTAAATTTTTTGTTTATTCACTGTACACTGCTTTGAATTAAATACAATGAAAATGACATAGCAATGATTGTCTGTTAATATTTTAACACATTTACAAAATAATATAGAGGATAAAATTAATGGCTTTCTGAATATCTTTTTTTTTTTTTTTTTAATATTTTTTTCTTTTATTGGCGTTTTGCAAGGTACATACATGTGGATAATAAGATGACATTCACAGCATAACAAATCATTTTGGTAAACAGGCTTATGACAGTGTAGTACTCTGAGACACACAATAAACCATTTTTTTCCTACTTTCAGTAGTAGGGACGGGTGGATAGTTGGGAACGACATGGGGAAGAAGAGGGGGGGGTGGGGGAAGGGGAAAGGGATTGTGGTGGGTAGGGCACTCCGGCCCTCGGGCCCAAGGGTATCAGAGTTGGGCCAGGGCTTGCAACAACGTCGGAGCCCCAGATTCCTGGCCAGGGCTCCCAGGTTCTATAGAATTGAGGCATTCTCTGCTTCAGCATGGCTGTCAATCTCTCCATGTTCATGACCCCGTCTATTCTTTTAATTACTGTTCTCCTGGAAGGGGCCTTTAATTGTTTCCAGGCCGCAACGATACAGCATCTGGCGGCCGTAAGGATCGCTGAGGTAAGTCTGGCTGTAGGGGCGGGGAGGTCTTCAATTGGTATCCCCAGCACATACGTCAGGGTGTCCAGGGGGACCTCCAATCCTAAAGTTTCAGTCAAGAGACTCTGGATCCTGGTCCAGAACCTCTGGATCTCTGGGCATGCCCACCAAATATGGGGCATGTCCCCCCTTTAGACAAAGACATGTGGCACCGCCATGGGTACGAAGTTCGCTCCTAGTTACGCTAATCTATTCATGGGCAGCTGGGAAAATCAATACATCTGGAACAGCTGTCCCCTAGGAGCGAACTTGGTCCTATGGCGGCGCTACATCGACGATATTTTCTTCATTTGGTCAGGCACTCCTTTAGAATTAATTTCATTTCAAGATTATATGAATAACAATCCATTTAACCTTAAGTTCACGTTCACATCTAGTAGCACTTCCATTGAGTTTCTTGATTTATGTATATACATAGAGAATAATATTTTGCACACCAAAACATTTTTTAAATCAGTTCAGGCCAACAATTATTTGCACGCCAATAGCCATCACAACCCTGCGTGGATCAATAACATACCAAAAGGTCAGTTTATTAGGTTAAAGCGAAACAGTTCTAAAAATAGCACATTCCAAATACAAGCACAAGAGTTAAAAGAAAAATTTATTAGTCGCAACTATCCACTTAATCAATTAGAACAAACCATATCAGAGGTCGAATTGCTAGACAGGGACGCACTGCTCGAATACAAAAAGAAAAGTGATACAGGTCCAAAGATATCTTTCATCACGCAGTATAATTCAATGGCTTCAAATATTAAAAAAATCTTAAACAAACATTGGCCCATACTCATGAAAGATAAAGATTTGTCTACTATATTACCTAAGAGACCCAACGTAGTATTCACCAAAGCTCCAAATCTAGGACACAATTTAGCGCCCAGCTGTCCGTTGTTGCGTAAAAATACCACCAGCAATTTCGGCCTAAAGGGTTATTTCATTTGCAACACATGCACAGCATGTAAATACAGTATTAAAAGCACAAAATTTTCCTCCAAAGACACATCAAAAATGTATAATATTAAACATCACATTAATTGTAATACTCAAAATGTTATTTATCTATTGGAATGTCCCTGCGGTCTGCAGTATGTGGGATTGACCACAAGGCCTATCAAACGCCGACTGTACGAGCATGTGTACAATATCACTAAAGGTTTGATCACGCATAACGTATCGAATCACTTTCTCCAAGTACACAATAGAGACCCTACGGGACTGAAATGTATGGCTATAGAGGCACTAACACCTAACTGGCGAGGGGGTAACATCAATAGTCTCCTGGGGAGAAAAGAGTCCTTTTGGATATATGAGCTTAAGACCTTGACCCCTAGGGGCCTAAACGTCGAATTTGACCTTAAAGCATTTTTAGTTAACAAATAAGTCCTTTTGTGGTAAATTTCTGTTAACATAGCACATACCAAACACATTACAATGTCTATAGGCTATATTTTAGTATTCCATTAAAAAGCTCTTTCATATACTTCAAAATTAAGACACATATATAGTATAATTCATAGAGTTTATTAGCACCAAGTATATATCACTTTTTTCACATGATAGCTAGTGAATATAGTCACTTTTTGTTTGATTGTACATTTCGTCCTGCTTGGAAGCCACTTGAAGACCAGTTCGTCTGGAGACAGCAGTTTATTCCCAATGTTTATGCCCTTTTACAGCAGCCCCCTTTGCACCCTGTCCATATATGAGATTACCAGCAGAACACTGTAGTTGGAGCACAATATGGTGCTTGGTGGATCATAAATTGTTCAATTAGACAAAAGGTGCAACTCGTCCCACAAGGGGTTAATTGTTATATTTGCCAACATTATTATTATGTGTTTTATATTATGCATAACTGTGTATTTTTTGTCTCCTGGTTCATTTCAGGTTATTTTAGAAGGATGTTCATTAGTGTTGTAGTTTATATGTAGTTTATATTGTGTCTAATGTCATATATGTGTTGTTATGTTATTGTACAATGTTGTTAGTGTTGCTGAGACCAGGGACTCATTTTAGAGCCACTGCGCATGTCCACCAATGTATTGGATCTATGTACCTTTAAACCGGGACTATATAGATGCGGACTGTGCCAGGCCAAGGAACTACTTTTCTACCCCTGAGGAAGGAAGCGCAGTCTTCCGAAACGCGTAGGGTGGTTTCATCTGCACAGCTGTTGCTCCGTTACCTGCCTCGTTACCTGCTGCATCACCCGGACTCATCCCCAGCCCACCCTGATGCTGCAGTCTCCGGTTGCGGTGGATGGCACACTGATCCGGTGAAACATCTGAGCATCCGGCAGAGAGCACTGACGCGCATCTAGGCAATCCACACGGCGGCTTTTCCAAGCATACACCAGCCGGTGCACGCGGGCAGTGGAGGTCCGTGGTGGTACAGACGGCAGGGGATTCTCACGGAGCCCCAGCCAGACGCTAGCACACGTGGTGCAACTCAAATGAGAGGGGATACTCTCCGATTTATCCACTGCTTGTACCCTATGCATGTCTGGTAAGCGGGCATTGTACACCTGAGGCTGCTGTGCAGACGATACCTATACTTTTAATGCTATTTTATTAAATGTGATTTTTTACTTTAGTCTTGTGTCTCAGCACATGTTTGTTTTTTAGTGTTTTGTGTTAGTCTAGTGGTGTATTATGTATTGTGAGTAACTGTATCACACTATGTCTGTTTTTATTCTTTTTGCATGACCCACTGTCATCATTGGAAGAGTTCCAGCGGAGCCCACCACCCCACTGGTTGTATAAAACTTTTATTTATTTTATGTTGTATACCCAGCGCCATAGATATAACATCGGTTTCTATGTCCCCCCTTTACCACATCCCCTCCAGCACACGTCTGTGGTGCCTGGGAAGATCTTGCTCAGTCTACTCGGGGTTAGGTACCATTGGAATAAGATTTTATAAATATTTTCCTTTGTGATTGAGCAAATTGATGTTTTGGTGGCAGCTTCCCAGATATCCTCCCAGTCTTCCAGGTCGATTGGGATGTTTAGATCAGTGCTCCATTTTTGCATATACACTGGCGACACACTTTATTCGAGCTCGGCTAGTCCCACGAATTCGGGTATACCCGGGTGTATTGAGGTTTGTGACTGTTTTCTGCCCGAGTGCATTGGGTTATTTTCCAGGCAGGGATTGAAGCATTTTATTCCCGCTGGCTGCAATACTGCACAGTATATATATATATATACTGCATTACAATTCATGAATTTATGCCATCTGGTAGACACGCGAAGCATTGCAGCCTATTAAATCCTAATCATTATCATTTAACAGATCAGCCGCCCATCAGCCAGGCATGAACCCAGGCTGGGAAGGCAAACGCAACGGGGGTTGTCAGAGGTGAGGAGCGGCGCATTCCAGGTATCTGCCAGGTACATACTGGGTATTTGCTCGAATAAAGTGTGTCGTGCAGTATGAGTGCGAGGGGGGGGGAAGTGGGATGCCTCTAATGTCCTATAAACTTCAGAAATTAAACCTCTCTGGTATTCCCCCTTTAGGCAGAAGGTCTCGAATCTAGTGCATGCTGGGAATATAAGGTTAGGGGATTGGGCTCTCAGGAAGTGCCTTATCTGAAGGTATTTGAAGATGGGGAGGTCTGGGGAGGAGAACTTATTTTAAAGTTCTTGGAAGGAAAGGACCTCATCGCTTTCCAGGAGATCCGCAACCTCTCTGATATTTAGGTCCTGGAATTGACCAAATTGGGTAGGGGAGCATCCGGGTGGGAAGTCCGGGTGTTACGCCAGTGCTGCCCACAGACCAGACCCGTCCCTTCTACTGAGATGAGGAACGTATATGGGCACGCACCCGCAGCAAAAGGAGCGTGTCCGGAGTGTGGTATTTTAGGCGTTGCCAGGCCAGGTGATCTTAGCTAGCAATACTTGCCGGTACCGGAGAAGAAGTGCCGTCGTCGTTGCCGTTTTAGCCAAGGTCAGGGATTGGAGAATTCTGGAAGGTCGTTGTCCAAGCAGGGGTCGAGAGCCAGAGAAGGACGTCCGCCAAGCCAAGTCGTAACCTGAGAGAAATAAGAGAGAGAACGCCAGAGTAGTAATCCTATTGGAAACTATGTCGAGCAATGAATGAGTGGGAGGACAGGCATTATAAAATGCGGCTGACCAATCAGAGGTGGAGGCAGGCCTGGAGGAGTGCGTAGAGCTGTCCTGGATAGGTCCACTTGACTGGCAGGCAGGTGAGGACACTTATTCTGGCAGGAGGTCCTATTAGTTTGCTGGGGGCGTGGTTTCACTGCTAGAGCAGTGAATAAATTATTTTCACCCGGCGCGTGCTGTACACGCGCGCGGCCGGGACACATGGCAGCCGCATGGGAGAGAGAAGAGCCAGCAGAAGCGGGAGACCGCCGGGGACGGCGAGGGACCTCTAGGACAGCAGGAAGTAAGTGGCGCCATCGAGGGGCACGCAACTCGGCAGTGGGGGTTACAGAAGGTGAGGAGGGGCCAAGGCACGGGCGCCGGAATCCCAAACTCCTCACAGTACCCCCCCCCCTCAGGATCGGCCTCAGGACGATCCTTCCATGGTTTTGATGGAAACTTCTTTCGGAAGCGTTTGAGGAGTCCGGGGGCATGAATGTCTTTAAGGGGTACCCACGACCTCTCTTCGGGTCCAAAACCCTTCCAATGGACCAAGAAGTGGACCTTACCTCCCGAAAGACGGGAATCTAGTAAAGCCTGGATCTCATACTCTTCGTTACCCTGTACCATCACAGGGTCTGGTTTAGAAGTGTGATCCGGAAAGAGGCTACTGGAGATGAAGGGCTTTAGAAGCGAGGTGTGAAAGACATTCGGGATTCTCATGCTTTGAGGTAGTTGATGTCGGAAGGAAACCGGGTTTACTTGCTCCATTATGGAAAAAGGACCCAGAAACCTCGGTGCCAATTTGGGGGAAGGGGTCTTGAGATGGATGTTCTTGGAAGATAGCCAAACCTTGTCCCCAGGTTTGTAGTTGGGTGCCGGATGGCGGTGACGATCAGCCTGGGTTTTAGATGCCAAGGAGGCTTTTTGCAGTGCGGATTGAATTCTGGACCAAGAGTCCTGTAAGAGGGCGATATGCTCGTCCACGGCTGGTACTCCAGAGGAGTTTTTAGAAATGGGTAGGCGAGCCGGATGGAATCCGTAGTTGATAAAGAAGGGAGTCTCACGGGTAGACTCGTTCCTAGAGGATTAAAGGCATACTCAGCCCAGATAAGTAATTCAGCCCAGTCATCCTAAGAGTTAGAAACGAAGCACCTTAAGTATTTCTCGAGGGATTGATTAACCCTCTCGGTCTGTCCATTAGATTAAGGGTGATATCCGGAAGAAAAGGAAGATGAGATGCCCAGTCTCTTGGTGAAATTCCTCCAGAATTTGGAGACGAATTGAGAGCCCCGATCAGATACGATGGATGTGGGAATCCCATGCATACGGAAAATCCCTTTGGAGAAAATATCAGCAAGGGTGGGTGAGGAGGGTAATCCTTTGAGAGGGATAAAGCGTACCATCTTAGAAAAACGGTCAACTACTACAAGAATGGTGTTCATGCCATTCGACCTAGGTAACTCCACAATAAAATCCATCGATATGTGTGACCAGGGATGCTCCGGAATAGGTAAAGGTAATAGAAGACCCTGAGGTTTCTGATGAGGAATCTTGTTACGTGCACATACCGGACAGGACCGTGTAAATTCAAGAATGGTTTTGGCCATATTGGGCCACCAGAAGGTGCGACGGATGAGATCCAACATCTTCTTGAATCCTGGATGCCCTGCTGAACGGACGGCATGTCCCCAGTCCAGTATCTCAGGAACGAATTTGGGGTCTACGTACAAAGTGTCTTTTGGAACCGCAAGACCGGTCGGAAGATGTTTTTGTGATTTGATGATCTTCTCGAGATTTTTGAACGCCGCAGCCGCTATGATCATTTGTTCAGGAGGGATGGACTCGGTGGTCTTCTCTGGTCTCTCTTTAGAAGAGTATTGCCTGGAGAGGGCATCTGCCTTGATGTTTTTTGTGCCGGGAATATATGAGAGAACAAAATTAAATCTGGAGAAAAATAACGACCAGCGGGCTTGGCGAGGACCTAAACGGCGGGCATTCTCAATGTACAACAAGTTTTTATGGTCCGTGAGAATCGTGAATGGCTCTTTTGACCCCTCCAGAAGGTGTCTCCATTCTTGAAGACCCAGCTTGATGGCCAAAAGTTCCCTATTGCCCACGTCATAATTTTTTCTGCTGGAGAATTTTTTTTAGAGAAAAACCCGCAAGGATGAAGTTTCTGAGACAGAACCGCACCAGCCCCACAGTCAGAAGCATCAACCTCTAGGGTGAATGGAAAATTAGTGTTCGGATGTCGAAGGATGGGAGCAGGAACAAAGGTTTGTTTCAGCGTTTTGGAAGCCGTGGCTGCCTCGGGTTGACCAAAAGGAAGGATCAGCACCTTTTTTGGTTAGTGCCGTGATAGGAGCGATGATGGTAGAAATGTTATGAATAAACTTCCAGTAATAGATGGAAAAACCCAAAAATCGCTGAATAGATTTGAGAGAATTGGGTTGTGGCCAATCCACGACGGCTTTCAGTTTCTCTGGGTCCATGGCCAAGCCTCTGTTGGAGATAATATACCCAAGAAAGGAAGTGGTAGACTAGTGAAAAAGGCATTTCTCCATTTTAGCAAACAACCGGTTCTCTTGGAGGCGTGAAAGCACAAACTTCGTGTGGATGATATGGTCCTGTAAGTTTTGGGAAAAAATAAGGATGTCATCCAGGTAAACAATCACAAATCGATTAAGGACATCACGAAAAATGTCATTGATAAAGTCCTGAAAAACTGCTGGTGCGTTGCACAAACCGAAGGGCATCACTAAGTATTCGTAGTGCCCACTACGGGTGTTGAAGGCAGTCTTCCATTCATCACCCTCTCGGATACGGATGAGGTTGTATGCCCCACGAAGGTCATGTTTGGTAAAGAGGTTGGCCCCCTGAAGTCTGTCGAAGAGTTCGGAGAGGAGTGGGAGTGGATAACGATTTTTCACCGTAATATGGTTCAGACACCGGTAATCAATACACGGTCTGAGAGTACCATCCTTCTTCTTGACGAAGAAGAATCTGGCCCCCGCGGGAGAGTTGGAATGACGTATAAAGCCCCGCTTTAGGTTCTCACGAATATATTCATCCATATCTTCCGTCTCGGGCAACAAAAGAGGATAAGATTTGGCCTTTGGCAAGGTGTATCCAGGTACCAGGTCAATCGGACAGTCGTAGGAACGATGAGGGGGTAAGAGCTCAGATTGCGTCTTGCTAAAAACGTCCAAAAATTCTGCGTAAGGAGAAGGTAACTCCCTCTGAGGATTGGATGTGTTAGCTAGTAGATGGGACGAACCTTCCGTAGACAAAGGAGATTCTTCTGACCTTGACCTCCAGTCAATGGGGTTAGAGGATACCCAATCGATGCGCGGATTGTGCTTCTGCAACCAGGGCAGGCCAAGTGTGACCGGTATACCCGGGGCATGAATCACGTCAATGCCCAGGGTCTCTTTGTGAGAGTGAGAAGAAAAGGTGATAGGTCCAGTCTCCAAGGAGATATATGCCGGAGTGAGTGGCCGATTATCAATCCCGACCAAGGCAACGGAGGACTTCTTCTTGGAAAGTGGAATCTGATTTTGTTCAGAAAAGGTCTGATCCATGAAGTTCCCTCCTGCGCCGGAATCGATAAATGCTGCTGTGGAGGTGCGGAAGGTAGGACCAGAATGGGAAACGGGAATGGTCAATTTTTTAGGGAGTTCCCTTCTGGGTAGGGGGTAAGGAGTTTTAGCACCCAGAAAGCACCCCTGCGTACTCACTGGGTTTGGTCGTTTCCCGGAGATGGTGGGTTGTCATGGATACGCTGCTGAGAAGATCCGCAATGATGACACGACTCTCCGGTTGAGCGAAATTGTCGGAAGGGTACCTGAGGTTGCTGGACTCCGAGTTGCTGGACTCCGACTCTGGGGCTTCCAGCGCAGGCAGCGGGGAGAAGACGGGTCTTGAGGTCGTAGAGAACATGGAGAAGGGAGCATGAAAAGGTGTACAAAGGGGTTGCTGACGCTGAGTTCGGCGTACCTGAAGACGCTGGTCCATACGAATGGCCAGGGTGATGAGGTCCTCCAGCAGTCCTGGCCTGGGTTGAGAAGCAAGTTCATCCTTCAGGGAGTCCGATAAGCCTTTCCAGAAGATGGAGACTAAGGCCTCCTGACCCCAACGAGTCTCAGCTGCTATGGTCCTGAATTCCAAGGCATATTGGGCCACAGGCCGACGTCCCTGTGTAAGCTGCAGCAGGGAATCAGAAGCAGTCTCTTGTCGTGCGGGGGTATCGAAGACCTGTTGAAAGTCTCGTCTGAAGGCTGCGTAACCTCGGGTAATATGAGGGTGCAGTTCCCAGATCGGGGAGGCCCATGCCAGTGCATTACCTGTGAGCAAACTGTATACATAAGCTACCTTTTTCTGACCAGTAGAATACAGCTGCGGAGCCATCTTGAACTGGATCTCACACTGGTTGAGAAAGCAACGACAAGCGTGGGGATCCCCTGCGTAGGGCTTCGGAGCCAGAATCTTCAGAGCTGAGGATAAAGTGGATGTTGAATCGGACTGCGCCGGCGGCGCAGGTGGTACCTGTAGAGAAAGATCCTGTACCTGTTGGGAGAGGAGAGCCACTTGATCCGTTAAGGCCTGGATTTGTTGGTACATAGCTGTCATCATAGAGTCCACATCAGTCTTGTCTACGTCTTGTGGGATCGACATAATGTTACGCCGGTGCTGCCCGCAGACCAGACCCGTCCCTTCTACTGAGGTGAGGAACGTATATGGGCACGCACCCGCAGCAAAAAGAGCGTGTCCAGAGTGTGGTATTTTAGGCGTTGCCAGGCCAGGTGATGTTAGCTAGCAATACTTGCCGGTACCGGAGATGAAGTGCCGTTGTCATTGCCGTTTTAGCCAAGGTCAGGAATTGGAGAATTCCGGAAGGTCGTTGTCCAAGCAGGGGTCGAGAGCCAGAGAAGGACGTCCGCCAATCCAAGTCGTAACCTGAGAGAAATAAGAGAGAGAATGCCAGAGTAGTAATCATAATGGAAAATTTGTCGAGCAATGAATGAGTGGGAGGACAGGCATTATAAAGTGCGGCTGACCAATCAGAGGTGGAGGCAGGCCTGGAGGAGTGCGTAGAGCTGTCCTGGATAGGTCCACTTGATTGGCAGGCAGGTGAAGACTCTTATTCTGGCAGGAGGTCCTATTAGTTTCCTGTGGGCATGGTTTCACTGCTAGAGCAGTGAATAAATTATTTTCACCCGGCGCGCGCTGTACACGCACGCGGCCGGCACACGTGGCAGCCGCTTGGGAGAGGGAAGAGCCAGCAGAAGCGGGAGACCGCCAGGGACGGCGAGGGACCTCTAGGACAGTAGGAGGTAAGTGGCGCCATCGAGGGGCACGCACCTCGGCAGCGGGGGTTACAGAAGGTGAGGAAGGTCCAGGGCACGGGCGCCGGAATCCCAAACTCCTCACACCGGGTTACCGAAGATGGGGGTGAGTTGTGAGGGGGATGAAGCTAGGCCATGTTTCCCTTTAGTTTTAGTCCAAGTAGACCACGTGCACCTCATCGCCCCAAGCTCAAATCTCAGGGGCCTCCTTTCTTTGTGAGCCTGAGACCATAGTAAGGCCGAGAGGGGCGTGAGGGCCGCGTGGTGTGTTTCTATCTCCAACCAGCAGTTGGAGGTCGGAGGGTTCTTCCAAACCACCGCCTGCCTCAGCTGGGCAGCCTGGTAATATCTGACCACATCCGGGGCCCCCAAACCCCCTCTCGTCCTCGAAGCCAACAGCACCGATCTAGGCACCCTTGGTCTACGCTGCCTCCATATAATACGGAGGATATGAGCCTGCATATTCCGCAGTTCTACTAGCGGGACAGGGACTGGGAGGGTTTGAAAATAGTAAAGTAATCGGGGAAGGACATTCATTTTAATGCACACAATTCTTCCAAACCAAGAGATCTGGTGGGCATGCCAAGTCTCCAGGTCTCTCTTGATCTGGCGGAAGAGGAGGGGGGTAGTTAGCTTGATATAGCGAGCTGTATGAACTTGCTATTTTTATACCTAGGTATTTAATGTGGGAGTTATTCCACTTATATTTGAAGTTGGTTTGTAGGAGTTTCCATGTAGGGTCTGGGAGAGAAATGTTGAGCGCCGTGGGAGAAGACAGGGTCACAGGCATGTCCAATGTCTAAACAGTGCTCCTAAAGCATAATATAGCTGATCCGCAGGTCTGGGGACACAACTGCATTCTGGACTCTCTTGGCCCTGGGTGGACACCATTGCATGGGTATACATAGGTCAGCTAGCGCTTGTCCTTGAGGTGTTGTGGGGGGGGGGGGTAAGGAGGGGAAGGGGGGTAATACTATGGAAGCGGGCAAAGTCAGAAGCATATACAAAGTCCAGACAGCACTCCTATATCACTTTTCAGCTGGTAACCTGGTCTAGTGGTACATATGTATTCTGGGGGCTCTAAGCCCTGAGCGGGCGACATTGCGTGGGTATGCTTAGATTGGGTAAACCTTTCCCCTTGGCTCACTATAGGGGAGGGGAGTGAGGGTGGTCTAGGGGTATACTGGGGGGATAGGAGGGGGGTGGGTAGGGGGTGCGCACGGGGGTCGAGAAGCATTTATACAGCCTGATCTTCTCGGGACAGGAATGGGGGGGGGGAGCCGGATAGACGTCCTTGGCTGGCGGGGCGCTTCAGGACCAATCGGGGTTCGGGCGGGTTGGCAGCAGTCCTGGATTAGGCCCGGCTCCACCTCCTGGGGGAGACCGGCTGTGGGCAGGATCTCTGCCGGGGAGGGGACCAAAGACCAAAGGCGGACGGATGATGGCCTCCATCCGGGTGAATGTCAGCGGGGGATGGAGGGGTCCTCTTCCTGTTGCCAGATCCAGGTAGGTGAGTAGCGAGGTTTCTTGGTGGGGGGAGGGGGGTGGGGAGAGGGGAGGGGGGGCGATAGCAGGAGGAAGCTCGCTGAGTGTCAGGAATCTGCGTTCTCCTCGCTCCCCACACAGAGCACTCCCTCCCCGCAGGGAGCCCCTGGACACACAAAACAATCCTGCGTTACCGGCCTCCACGGCTCCTCGCCCCTGCCGCCTTCGCGGGATCACTCCCCTCAGCGATTCCTCTGCTCAGCGCCGGGCGCGCCCACGCCCTCCTGCAAGCACACCTTCACCATCCACTGACTCGGTTCACACGCGTACACGAGTTACAGAGCACGCTCAGTCTGCACACTCTTATTCCCGTCTCCCGGACCTCAGGCTCCGCCCCCGCACACTGCACGGGCATACTCAGGTTACTAACAAGACTCTCCTGGTCTGTTATGCCTGCACCAATCTGCAGTGTCTCCCTGTAGCTCTTCCTGTCCCACCTCCGTTCCTAATTGGACCTTCCTGCTTTATCTAGCTCATCTCTGCTCTCAGTCTTTGCTCGACATAGTCTCTGTATGGAAGTACTTCTGGATTCTCTCAGTGTTTTCACAGGTTCTGACACAGCTTGTACGACTACCCCCTCTGGCTCTCGATCTCGGCACTCCTTGGACAACGCTCACTCTGGTAACCCCTTGAACACGGCTTGGACTACGACCTATCTCCACTCTCCACTCCCTGACTTCGGCAAGGCATCATTCACTCTATCTCTACAACCGGTACCAGCAAGTATTGTCTACCTTACTACACCTGGCCTGGCAACGCTTCATACCACACTCCGGACACGCTCCCTGTGCTGCGGGTGCGTGTATTACTACTTCCCCCTTCAGCTCAGGGGACGGGTCTGGTCTGCGAGCAGCACCGGCGTAACACTGAGTTGCTGCTGGGCCTTCCTGGAGAGCCTGGGGACGCAAAGAGCTTCCATGGCGGCCATCTTTAGTGTTCCCCAGAGCTTCGCTGGAGCGTTTCCTGCTGGCGGTTATGTGGGAAGCTGGATGGATGCCGTCGCGGCTCGTGGGGAGTCGATACTTCAGGTAGGGGAGAGGGATCAGCAGAAGTCCATGCAGACCTGGGACCTTGGGGTGCGTGGTCAGTCTTCAACCAGCCGGGGGTGCATAGTTCTCAGGGGAGGTGGAACGCTCAGTCACCGAGATTTTTGGCTGCTCGGGGGGTGTCTGGAGGGTCCGACCCTGCCACTGGACGGGGGGTGGGCGGTTGTCGCTGTGTGGTGGGGGGATCCCTAGGGCTTTGAGGAAGTCTCTCGCATCCTCCGGGGCCAAGATTGTGAAGTGGCACCCGTTGCGGAGCACCACCAGCTTGAAAGGGAACCCCCAGCGATATTTGACTCCCTGGTCGTGGAGATAGTTGGTGAGGGGCTTCAACTCCCGTCTCTTCATCATTGTGGTCCTGGACAGATCGTTAAACAGCTGGATGTCTGCGTTGTCCACTTGTATGCTGCGTGTGCCCCTGGTGGCATTCATTACTCGCTCCTTGGTGGTATACCGCTCTCCCATTGGAGCTACTGGGACAAGCAATTTTTTAGAGATGGAGGACCCCACACATATTTGGGAAACAAAAACCCGTTCACCCCCCTGTTAGAGAAAGAGGAGGGGAGCAACTACCCCAAAGGGGAAAGAAACAGAGAGGAAAACGGGGGGGAAGAAAGAAAAAAGAGAGAATAACTAACCCTCAGAAAAATAGAAGCATTTTTAATTTAAGCACTGTAGATTTAACTACCCCAAAATTAAATGTAATCTCCAAGGGGTTGTCGTTTGCACCCACTTGTGGGCCCAATCATTTCGAATTATTTGTAGACGCTAACAAATATATTAGAAAACTCACTGTGAAAAGGTTTTTTCTGAGCAAGAATGTTGAGTCTAGGTTGTCTAATCTTAATCCCATTGTGGAAAAGGAAAGTGAAACATATAAGCATACGACGTTAAGGAATAAATCTACTTTTAATCCTACCTATTACAAGGGCAATCATATTGAGGTTTTCTATAACTTAATTGTTAAAGATTTTGAGGAACTTTCGAAGAATAATAAATCAAAAATTAGGAATAACATGACCAAAGAAGAGACGCCTGCCTTAGAAGAAATAACAAATAACACTAACATAGTTATTAAACAGGCTGATAAGGGAGGGGGGGTGGTCATCTTGAATAGAGAGGATTACCTAAAAGAAGCCCACCGCCTCCTAGGAGACAAGAAGACGTATGAAGTCCTCAAAAAGAACCCAACAAAAACCTTTACAAACGACTTAAAGATACTTCTAGACAGAGGTAGAGAGTTAGGCATATTAACTGATAATGAATATAAATTTCTATTTAATGACCATCCCCATTTGCCAATATTTTATATATTGCCAAAAATCCATAAATGTCTGAAACAACCCCCCGGGAGACCTATCATCTCCGGAATCAATTCACTAACATCGAACCTGTCAGCCTACATTGACACTTTTTTGACACTTTTTTGACACTTTTTTTACAAGGTCATGTAAAATCTCTAAAATCCTATTTGAAGGATACCACAGACGTGCTTGAAATATTGGATAATTTCATTTGGAGAGATGATTATATTATGGCTACCATTGATGTAGCGTCCTTGTATACCTCTATAGAAAAGAACTTAGGTTGCAAAGCTGTTGACTTCTTCCAAGACCCCGAAATGAAAGAGCCACAAGCACAATTTATTATTGATGGGATATCTTTCATACTTGATAAGAACTATTTTAGGTTTGAAAATGAATTTTATATTCAAAGATGTGGCACCGCCATGGGAACGAGGTTTGCCCCTAGTTACGCCAACCTTTTTATGGGACTCTGGGAGGAACATCACATTTGGCCCGGTGGCGTTCTGGGGGCGGACTTTGTCCTATGGCGGCGCTACATCGATGATATTATTTTAATTTGGCAAGGAAGCCAGGAGATTTTAGATTCATTTTTATCAAGTATGAACATCAATACGTACAATCTGCAGTTTACTTCAACAACCAGTAAAATCTCTCTAAACTATTTAGATTTAAATATATATATAGAGAATGGCTCTTTAAAAACAAGGTCCTACTTCAAGGACGTTGACAGCAATAATTATATCCTACGCACTAGCTGTCACCATCATTTATGGATGGACAACGTTCCTTATAACCAGATCAGAAGGATGCGCAGAAACTGCACTGATGAAGCAGTATTCGATGATCAATGTGATATACTAAAAGAACGCTTCAAAGAAAAATATTATTATTAAAATATTATTAGGCCCCAAATGGGGTCTCCACGGGTGGGCCCGTGGGTGTCTGGGGGTCCCCGGGTCAACCCCACAGGTGTCTGAGGGTCCTCGGGTGGTTCACATGGGGGTCTGTGGCCCTCGGGTTGTCCCTACGAGTCCACGGGACCCCCACAGCAGTTATTCTTATCAAGTATGAACATCAATACGTACAATCTGCAGTTTACTTCAACAACCAGTAAAATCTCTCTAAACTATTTAGATTTAAATATATATAAGGACGTTGACAGCAATAATTATATCCTACGCACTAGCTGTCACCATCGTTTATGGATGGACAACGTTCCTTATAACCAGTTCAGAAGGATGCGCAGAAACTGCACTGATCAAGCAGTATTCGATGATCAATGTGATATACTAAAAGAACGCTTCAAAGAAAAACATTATAAAACAGACATTTTAGATACAGCACTTGTAAAAGCCAAGAGTTTAAATAGGAAGGATCTAAAAGTGCCTAAGAAAAAAGATACGAACACAAACACAAACTTTGACACAGCATTTTTAACCTCTTTTAATAAAGAAGCAAATAAAATTAGTAAAATAATAAACAAACACTGGCATGTTCTGCTTAATGATCCAGTTTTAAAGGACGAAATCCCAAAACATCCTAAGGTGATTTTTAAAAAAGCAAGAAATTTGAAAAATATGATTGCGCCTAGTGCAATAAAAAAATTGGAAATAAAAAAGAATGGATGGTTCCAAAAATTGGAAGGATTCTACGGTTGCGCATCCTGCAAAGCCTGTGAATATAGACAACAAGACAAAAAGGGATTTAAGTGTAATAACAGAAATGAGGATTATAAAATAAAACAATATATGAATTGCCACACTGAATATATAATCTACGTCCTTGAATGACCATGTGGGCTACAATATGTGGGAAAGACAACAAGAGCGATTAAAACACGCATCTTAGAACATCTAAGTAATATTAGACGCGGTGTCCAGACACATAATGTTTCAAAGCACTTTTCTAACTTTCACAACTCCAGTACACAAGGGTTAAAGTTTACTGCTTTTTAACATGTTGCACAGCACTGGAGAGGACGCAATAGAGATTTAGACCTTAGCAAAAGAGAGATGTATTGGATACACAGACTTAATACTCTAATGCCCAATGGTCTTAATGTAGATTTTGAAATTACACCCTTCCTCTAGTAATCATCATTTTATCCTTATTTGCACTTATATATATCTTATTTATACTAATTTTTATATATTTAAATTTTTATATCTTTTAAGTATTATATGCTGTTCCTAGTCCATTTTTATGTGTTTGACAATACTTTTACTAATTAGTTCTTTCTCTCTCTCTCTCTCTTCCAATCCCTCCCCCCAACGAACTGAGTTATGCTAATTTAATGATTTTTTAATATTCTAATATTTTCTATATACTTTTTTTCGAGTTAATAAATTTATTTTATGTAATTTTTAGATTTTAAGCGCCGTATTTTTGGACCACAGAGATTATGTACCCCTTTATGGGGAGAACCTGTGTGTAATTAATTATTTGATTGTTCTTAATTATTTACTTAATTGTGTGTACTATATAATATGAACCCATTGGGGACGTAATCATTGCTCCTGAGGAAACTGTTGCATACAGCGAAACGCGTTGAGCCGAGTAGCAGCACAGCTGAAGCACAGTCTGGGTAGCTGTTCCATCCCCGAAGGCACAGTGTCGGCACTGCGATCCCACCATCCCTTCTTCCATCCGCTCCAACCGGAAGTTGTCAGTCCAAGGCCCGGACGTGACGTCAGACGCTCTCCATCCGCGACCGGACGAGGGGGCACCCTCGTGGAGGGATACTGAAGGGACTGGAGTTACTACTTCCCGAGTACCGACCAACTGCCTCAAGTAAAATCTTACGTGAATTCGATCGTATGTCACATTGTGAGTACATGTCCTATGCATTTTTAATCATAAAGTTTGGTGTTTTTTGGCCAACACTATGGTTTCTCTCTATTCCTGCATGACTGCGTGTATCTGACTGGGAGTTGAAACCTTCATGAACATATCATCCAGCCCTATACCAGTATTCACTGCTGAGTGCTTCGGCCATATTCACCTGTCACTGTAAGTTGGAGTCTCCAAGAACCACCTCTTAACCACTTGCTGTTTTTTTATCTTACTTGTAGGCCATCTATAAGAGCCAAGTTTTCTCACTGCAGACCACTTTTTAGTTAACTCACTGCACCATGATTTTGTATATGTTTTTTCTTTCTGGGTGTTCCTGATGACATCGCTCGCTTCCTGCCCTGGATCCTGATATACACATGTAGCCTTACTATTATGTCCCTGTGGTGGTTGGGGTCTGTTGGCTTTGGGCCCAGGGCACAGTGGGCCCGATCCATAAGGAGCTCATGCTCAGAGAGGCCTGGCACCAGCTGGAGGAAAACTCTGCAGAGGAAGTCTTGCAGGTCCTCGTGGGAGATTGCTTCTGGTATGTTTCTCATGCGTATGTTCTGCCTCCTTTCACGGTTTTCAAGGTCCCCCAGGGCATTCTGGAGGTCCCTGATTGCGTCGCCGCATCTCGCACCTTCTTCTTGGGTCTCAGACTGGGAGCTTATAGCCACCTCGATTTTGGCCTCCAGCTCGTCAGTTCTCCCAGAGAGGGCCGCCATCTCTCTGATGCTTTGCAGGGCCTTCTCTGTGTCCTCTTGCACCCCTCTCCTCATTTTAAGGATCAAGGAGTCAAAAAACTCTTTAATGAGGACGCGGGGGTCCGAGTCAAGCTGCTCTTGGAGCTCGCCGAGCGCCACGTGCTCCGGCTCCTCGGCGCCATCTTGGGAGTCCGGATTCAGCTCAAGCTCTGCATGGCGCGGCGCAGGGGCAAAGAACTTCACAACGGTGTTCTGGATCTTCTTTGACTTGGCCGCCATCTCGCCTGTGTTGGGTCCAGTTGTGGGAGCTGAAATCGGGCGGTTTGGTGTGTAGGGGGGGGGGGTTGCGTTTTCTGCTCTTTTCTTCTGAGCGTGTCGGGAGCTCTTCACCTAGTCAGCCATCCATGGTGATGTCACCGGAAGTCTCCTGAATATCTATTTTTTAACATTTTATTAATATGGAAGCAACATACTGTAGAGAAAAGTGTGTTTTGACGCAATGCTCTATTTTTTGGAGTAGTGCTGTATCATATTGTATGTAAGAAAAGTTTCTTACATCTAATGCCGTATGTTACACTACTGCCACTTCAGAAACAGCCGCGGCCCCTTTTATTTTCCGTCATCTCCGTTTTTTTTAGGGGATTTTTTCCGAATGCCACGCACTTCACCGCGTTCATGCCACATTCATGTTGCATTCATGCCGGCGTCACCCACGGTTCATGTGTTTATTGATGTGTTTATTGATAATGGTTTGGATTTAATTGGTTGCAATTCATCGCGTATCCATCAGGTGGCAGATATTCATGAATTGTAATGCGCATGCGCTCCAGTAATGTGTCGATTTGCAGGTGTTTAAAAAAATACAACAGTGGTCTATTGTAAATTGACCTTGGTACTGAAGAAGTTACAATAATGTATCAATTTAGGCTTTTCATATTAAAAACTAAATGCGCAGTGTCTGGTGTTCTATTGTCCTGAGAGTTCCGAGATGAGTGCACCGCTGCAGTCCGTGTACCAAAAACCCGATATAATGTACGCTTATGTAATATGGGCCGCGATTAATGCAACAGATGATAAGATGGCAACAGTTGGTCAAATTTATCAGTATTTTATCGAAAACTATGACTTTTTCAAATTTTCACCACATGCTCATGTGTGGAAGCGTGCAATAAGGAAAAAGTTATGTATCGATCTGTGTTTTTTTCATATTGATCCCGGTGTTAAAGGAGGGTATTGGTGTGTATCACCGGATTTTTCCCATATCTATGATAATGGAGAGTTCAAAAGGCGAAAGGTCATGTTAAAACCAACTAAGAAACGTCAGTCGCAGGCAAGCAATGCGCCAGCTTCCAATAACGGTCCAACCGTCAGTGAAAACCTGATGACCGACAACCCTTGCTGTCTGTCCCCGCCCGGATTCCTGCAGCCTGAGCCAGATTTCGCGTACAGATTCCAGCAAGCTTGCATGTACCTAAGCGATTTCCAGCCTCATCAGCTGACTACAGGTGTAGTAGTCCCGCTGTCACCTGTCAACTACGTGTATAATCAAGAATACGGGACTGGCAGTGGCTCGGCGCCAGCTGATTGGCAAAGTCTATGGTGAGTAATGTTGCTATATTTTATTCTTTTTTTGAAATATCAATATCAATGCACAGTCAAGCGATTCTCCTGTAAGCAATATCATTGGCTGAGCAGCTTCTACAGTGGATACTGAACAATTGGTGGAAAGCTAGGCGCATGCGCATTGGAACCTTCTTGAAACGCGTATGCGTATCATCACATCTACAGTAGGCGCATGCGCATGTGAACAGGAGACGCCCCCCCGAGAAAATTATTCGTGGGACTGACTGTGGGAACTTCTTTAGGAGACTGACTGACCATTACAGTAAAACTTGTACTTTTATTTTTCCTCAGAAAAGAAATCTTAGGCATCTCATGCGGAAAACGGCAAATGGAGGGATTTCGATGGATAATATCGCTTTGTGTAATGATGTCTGCACATTGCTGAATCGGATTTAAAGAACCACGTACCGGAGTCAACAGTTTAGTGGCCGTTGTTATTGATTAGGATAGAATAATTGAGAGCTTCATAGAAAACCTGAAACAGTATGCTGTTGTTTTCAGGCAGTATACAATACTTTTTTATATACATACTGTATTATAAACCCGACAAATAAAAAGTATGCATTTATTCTAAATGTATTCCAGTGCATATATGTTTTCTATACCCGTACAGCATGTATTGTTTTAATACTCTTGTGATGTACTGAGCATGCCTACAGTATACAGTACAGTACTTTACAGTATGCCTGGACAGTACTGTACTTATGTTCTAGAAACACTGTATGTTGTTACAGTATAAAAGGTGACAATGGAACAATTTAAAACAAATAAATGTTTTCTTTTATTGGTGGAGTAAGTACAAAAACATTTATGAAGTAAGTAAAAACATTTATTTAAAAATACAATTTAAAAACATTTAAAGTGTACAGCAATTCAAAACATTTACAGGTGTATGGTGTACTGCTAATAAAACATTTATGTACAGTATTAATACAATTTCAAACTATTCAATTTCCTTTATTGAAATGCAGAAAGTCAAAACATTTACAGCAAGTAAGGCCTGTACAACTCCAGTCCTCAAGGGCCGCAAACAGGCCCGGTTTTCAGGAAAACCGGGCCTGTTTGCGGCCCTCGAGGTCAGGAGTTGTGCAGATCTTGTGTAAGTAAAAACATTTCTTTATTGATATGATACAATTTAAAATATGCAACATTTCCTTTATTGAAGTACAGAAAGTCAAAACATTCACAGCACAGGTGTACAGTATGGTGTTAGTAAAACATTTATTAATGAATACGATTAAGTTAAGTTATTAAGAATACAATTTATGAATACAGTAAGTCAGGCCTGCACAACTCCAGTCCTCAAGGGCCGCAAACAGGCCCGGTTTTCAGGAAAACCAGGCCTGTTTGTGGCCCTCGAGGTCAGGAGTTGTGCAGGTCTTGTGTAATTAAAACCATTTCTTTATTAATACAATTTAAAGCAAGCAACACGTCAAAAATTAAATAACATTTGAACAGTCACGCAAATTCGATCCCCACAAGATTGTCCTTCCAGGGCCGATGCCTTGTATGACGCAAAATGCCATTAATGGAGTCTCGCACGATTTTCATTAAAGGATCTGTAATTGAAAAATAGCGCCGCAATTCCTCCACAATAGTCCTTCTTAAATTTTCAGGGTGCCCTTTTTTCGTGATTTCCTTCATAGTTTACATTGTTGGCCCACCCGCATTACACCAAGTAGGACACGTGGTGCTTGAAAATTAACATGCCATACTTCTGGGGTAAACCAGCACTTATTACCCTATACTTCTCCCTGAGTGGCTGGGGCAGCTCGCGCAGGATGATGTCGGGCACCGTCTCAATGCAAGCGTATGTGGGTTGGATTCTGGGAGCGGGTGTTCTTCTGGGAGTGGGTGTGCTTCTGGGAGCTGGTGTGCTTGTGGCGGCGGGCGAGGGTAGGTTGTCTGGGTGGATGCTTTCCTCCTGTCTTGGTCACCGTGTTGTCTCCTGGCGTGGTCTTGACGGGGTTGTCATGTCATCCTTGTCAACGGCATACATGTACACATATTCTTCTTGTGGAGGGGGTGCGCTTGATGATAGAAGGCGGTCGAAGGTCCCATTCATCCCATCCATGCCACCCTCCTGCTCCGGCGTCGGAGATACAGGGGCATGAACTCCCAGCAAATGATGTATCCCCGCTATGTGTTGATTCATCTTCTCCATCCGTTGATCCATATTTAGCATGGTCTCTAAAAGAGTAGAGTTCCCGGGGATATAGTAGAGTAGAGTTCCCGGGGATATAGACACTTAACCCATTCAGCATGCGGTCTAACGAGCTGGATCTTGTGCATGGGGTGCTGTGGACATCTGGGTGGATGGGTGCTATGGAGGATGAGATGGGGGTTCCCTGGAGAGAAGCAGCAGCGTCATCGAAGAGGGATGGAGAAAGTGACCTGTGGATTTCCGGGAGAGAAGCGGCAGAGTCGTCTAAGCGTAATGGAGAAAGTGAAACATACTGGACACCTAACAAGCTCCTATTGAACCCCCAAAATAACCACAACATATATATAAGCATATGAGTGTCACAAAGGAGTGCTACTGAGCATGGCAATATATATTTAAAACCAGAGACAGAACATAAAACACAGACAGAGCTCAGTGCACATCCAGTGAAATTCATACACGGTACAGTGCCTAAATATATATGTATAAATATCTATTAAATAAAATGGTCTTTTAGTTTAACATTTAAATGGTTAAAAGCTCACTCCATAGCAATTCCCACTCACGGGAACTTGCTTGCTTGCAGTATGGTTGTGACAAATCTAATACAGAGTGCTTTTCCTGACGACTCTCCTCCCAGACCGTGCAATATGGAAAAGAAAGAAAACAGATTATGGTGCAGTATGCCTAATACTGTTGACTTTAAAACAGAACCAACTAACAACACATAACAGACAAGACAGACCACACAACAACACTAGCAAGGCTAAAATATATTGTTAAAAAGCTATTTTATTTACACAACTAATGCTAAGTTCCGGAGGTGGAATATCCAGGGGGGGTAAAACTAAAACCCTACTCACAAGACCCTGGTTGGGTAAAAGCAGTTCACACTGAGATGTGGTGTAGTCCTCCAAAGATGGTGACCGGACTCCCTCACGGGCGTCCCCACGTGATGTGGGTGGAAGATGAATCACTCGAACTGCAGGGCTTTCCGGCGGATGTGACATCACGCCCCTCACTGCTCCTGTTGCAATGCGATGTGATGCTCCCAATGCGAGTATCCTCTCTCGCTGCTCTGCCCCTACGGCTCTACCAGCTAATGCCCTGTCTTGTCTGTTATGTGTTGTTAGTTGGTTCTGTTTTAAAGTCAACAGTATTATGCCTACTGCACCATAATCTGTTTTCTTTCTTTTCCATATTGCACGGTCTGGGAGGAGAGTCGTCAGCTCAATTCCTCTGTTCATCTAAGCACTTTCATTTGGACTTCACCTTTTATGGTTTGGAATTGATTGACTTTTTATTATTATCATTTTTTGGCGCCGGTTTTTCTTTTTTGTTTCTATGGTTCTTAACTGACTGTACGGTCAGTTTATACCTGGCTGCCAGCTGTTTATAATTTACACTAATTATTTCATTTAGTACACATTTTTATGATTCATTAGCGCTGTTTTACACCGTCTTTTTCTGTTTCAGAGTGCTTTTCCTGGTAATGTACAGGTTATTAAAAGCTTCAATCAGACTTAGAACTTTGCAACTAATATTTATTATAAATCATTCTTCCTGGTATTGCACAGGTTATTAAGAATTTATATTAGTGTTAGGGACCCCTGGAAATGTGGTCTGCCGTGCAGTGGCTCAGGGGCTTACATCAATTTTGGCCAAAAATGTTAAACTAAAAGACCATTTTATTTAATAGATATTTGTACATATATATTTAGGCACTGTACCATGTATGAATTTCACTGGATGTGCACTGAGCTCTGTCTGTGTTTTATGTTCTGTCTCTGGTTTTAAATAATGGAGAAAGTGACCTGTAGATTTTCGGGAGAGCACCAGCAGCGTCGTCGAAGAGTAGTGGAGAAGATGGGCTGTGGGTTTCCGGGAGAGCAGCGGCAGAGTCGTCTAAGCGTAATGGAGGAAGTGGCCTGCTGGTTCGATGGGTTGGCTGCCATTTGTTTTGCTTTGAGTTTACATCACCGAATTTGTTCTTGACATAATAGGCTTACGTGTACTAAAACCCTTAGCCTTTGTGGTCAGCAGAAGGTTTTCTTTATTAGCCTTAGCCTTTCGCTTTGGCCTTGGCTTGGAAATGGCATGCGCCTTTCACTTTTTCTACACGACAGACACGGCAGAGGCAAGTGGGTTCCTGCGTCTGTAGAATCGGGGTTGATCCATGGCACAATGCACTATCTGGACAAGGGAAAGTTCAGATACAGATCATCGAGTGGTGGGCTATACAAAGTGTGTAACCTTTTATGCATGGTGATGAGGTACAGGTGTTAAAAGTGGGCGTACTCTAATGTGAGTCATTAATGTATAAATACACCATCCATTTTGTGGATTCACTGCACATTAAATACACATCGACTAAACATCGAATATACATTCTTGTGCTTGTATTTCTTTCTACTTTCAGCTATGCCTGTTAAAAAGATTTCAAATAATCTCAGCATGAGAATTAAGAATATGTACACAAGCGGACAACGAATTGCAGATATCCAACGCTGGTTAGGTGCTTCTGGTCTCATTTTACCAGCAACCACCGTGAGCTATCATGCACACGTAAAAAACAAAAAACGCACGAGGACACCAACGGTAACTAATGCGTAAGTATATTATACTGTGTATATATCTATTATTGTTTACATTGCTGCATATTATAACTATATATGATACTGTAGATCTATCATTATAGTTATCGCTGTATTTTTATAAAACTATAAAATACAGTAAATCTATCTATTATTGTTTATATCGCAGTATATTTATAAAACTATAAAATATAGTAAATCTATTATTGTTTATATCATAGTATATTTATAAAACTATAAAACACAGTATATCAATCTATTATTGTTTATATCGCAGTATATTTATAAAACTATAAACACAGTAAATCTCTATATTTTTGTTTATATCGCAGTATATTTATAAAACTATAAAACCCAGTAAATCAATCTATTATTGTTTATATCGCAGTATATTTATAAAACTATAAAACACAGTAAATCAATCTATTATTGTTTATATCGCAGTATATTTATAAAACTATAAAACACAGTAAATCAATCTATTATTGTTTATATCGCAGTATATTTATAAAACTATAAAACACAGTAAATCTATATACAGTATTATTGTTTATATCGCAGTATATTTATAAAACTATAAAACACAGTAAATCTATATATTATTGTTTATATCGCAGTATATATGAGGTGCTGTACAGTACTTGTGGCCTACTGCACTGTAACTTACAGGATTGTTGTTTTTCTTTACATTGTAGGGAGAAAATCTTCTGGTCGACAAAATAAGTGAAGAGAATGATGAGAAGAGTGCCTTAAGGGTCAAAGACACTCTGCTGAAAAATCACAATCTCACTGTATCCGAGACCAGCATAAAGAAGATGAGAAGCAGAATTGGATGGAAATATGGACGTGTGAGGTTACATAGTTACATAGTAGATGAGGTTGAAAAAAGACGTACGTCCATCAAGTTCAACCTATGCTAAATTTAGACAACAGATACTTTATCCTATATTTATACTTACTTATTGATCCAGAGGAAGGCAAACAAAAAAACCCATTAAGGGGAAAAATTAATTCCTTCCTGACACCAAGAATTGGAAATTGGATTAATCCCTGGATCAATATCCTTCCCATGTATACTTATTTGATCTATCCCTGTATACCTTTCCCATCTAAAAAGATGTCCAACCTTTTTTTGAACAAATCTATTGTATCTGCCATCACAGTCTCCATGGGTAATGAATTCTACATTTTAACTGCCCTTACTGTAAAGAACCCTTTCCTTTGTTGCTGGTGAAATTTCCTTTCCTCCAACCTTAAGGGATGGCCCAAGTCCTTTGTACTGCCCGTGGGATGAATAGTTCTTTTGAAAGCTCCTTGTATTGTCCCTGAATATATTTGTATATAGTTATCATATCCCCTCTTAGACGCCTCTTTTCTAATGTAAATAAATCTAATTTAGCTAGCCTCTCCTCATAAGTTAGAATGTCCATCCCCTTTATTAATTTGGTGGCTCTTCTCTGCACTCTCTCTAGTTCCATAATGTCTTTTCTTAGGATTGGTGCCCAAAATTGTACTCCATATTCAAGGTGTGGTCTTACTAATGCTTTGTAAAGGGGCATAATTATGTTTACTTCCCTTCCATCCATTGCCCGTTTGATGCAAGATAAGATCTTGTTTGCCTTTGCAGCTACTGCATGACATTGGGCACTATTGCTAAGCCTGCTGTCTACAAGCACTCCTAAATCCTTCTCCATCAAGGATTCCCCCAATATATCTCCATTTAATTTGTAAGCTGCCTTTTTATTCTTGCATCTCAAATGCATAACCTTACATTTATCTGTATTAAACCTCATTTGCCTTTTACCTGCCCACGTTTCCAGTCTCTCCAAGTCCTTCTGAAGAGAAATTACATCCTGCTCTGATTCTATTACCTTACACAATTTAGTATCATCAGCAAATATGGAGACTTTGCTCTCGATCCTAACCTCAAGGTCATTAATAAACAAGTTTTAAAATCAGGGGTCCCAGTACTAATCCCTGAGGTACTCCACTCATGACCTTAGCCAACCTGAAAAAGTTCAATTTATGACAACCCTCTGTTGTCTGTCCTGTAACCAGTTTTCAATCCAGGTGCATATATTATTACTGAGTCCAATTTTCTTTATTTTGTACACCAACCTCTTGTGTGAAACCGTATCAAAAGCCTTTGCAAAATCTAAGTAGACCACATCAACTGCATTACCCTGGTCACAATTCCTACTTACCTCCTCAAATAAACAAATAAGTTTAGTTTGGCAAGATCTATCCTTCATAAATCCATGCTGACTATTACTAATAATTTTGTTTTCCATTAGGTATTCCTGAATATTATCCTGTATTAAACCTTCAAGTAGTTTCCCTACTAATGAAGTCAGGCTTACAGGTCTGTAATTCCCCAGGTGTGATCTAGCTCCCTTTTTAAATATAGGCACCACATCTGCTTTACGCCAATCTTGTGGTACTGAGCCTGTGGAAATGGAGTCCTTGAAAATTAAATATAATGATTTTGCTATTACTGAACTTAACTCCTTGAGAACTCTTGGATGTATGCCATCGGGGCCAGGTGCCTTATTTACTTTAATTTTTTCAAGTCGCTTATAGACTTCTTCCTCAGTTAACCAATTGTTCATTAATATGGAGGTTGTGGCTTCCTCCTGTGGCGCTACTATTGAACTTGATTCTTCCCTGGTAAACACAGAGGCAAAGAATTTGTTTAATACCTCTGCTTTTTCCTTATCTCCAGTAATCTGCCTACCCATCTCAAACTGAAAGGGTCCTATATTTCTTTTCTCATTTTTTTGTTATTAAGGTACTTAAAGAACTTTTTAGGGTTGACCTTACTTTCTATTGCAATCCTTTTTTCATTATCCATTTTTGCTAATTTGATTGCCCTTTTGCAATTTTTGTTACATTCCTTATAATTCTGATACGATGTCTCTGTCCCTTCTGACTTAAAGAATCTAAACGCCTTCCTCTTCTTGTCCATTTCCTCCCCTACCTGTTTATTTAGCCACATTGGTTTTGACTTATTTCATTTATACTTATTACCCAAGGGTATACACTGGTAAGTGTGCTTTTCTAACAATGTTTTAAAGACTGCCCATTTATCTTCTACATTTTCCCTGCAAAAACATCATCCCATTGTATTACTACTAGATTAGACATCAGTTAATTAAAATCTGCCTTTCTAAAGTTTAAGGTCTTTGTTGAACCCAAGTAATCTGTTTTTTGATAATTTATTTCAAATGAGACCATGTTATGATCACTGTTACCCAAATGTTCCAGGACTTGAATATTTGTTATTACTTCTACATTGTTTGATATGACCAAATCCAGAACTGCCCCTCTCCTGGTTGGTTCCTCAATAATTTGGGTCATATAATTGTCTTTAAGCACCCCCAAAAACCTATTTCCTTTTGTTGAAACGCTAATCTCTTTGTCCCAGTCTATGTCTGGATAATTAAAATCCCCCATTATGCAAACATGACCCAGTTTTGATGCCTTCTCCATTTGCAAAAGTATTTTAGCTTCCTCAATCTCACAGATATTTGGTGGTTTATAGCATATTCCCACAAACATTTTCTTTATACTTTTACCTCCACTGCTAATTTCTATCCACAAGGTCTCTACATTTTCATCATTCCCTTCATAGACATCATCCCTTATAATAGGTTTTAGATCCGGTTTAACATATAAACATACTCCACCTCCCCTTCTATTTGTTCAATCCTTCCGATAAAGAGAATAACCCTCTAAATTAACTGTCCAGTCATGAGTTTCATCCCACCATGTTTCAGTAATGCCTATGATATCATACTGCTCCCTTGTAGCTATTAATTCAAGCTCCCCCATTTTATCTGTCAGGCTTCTTGCATTAACAGGCATGCATTTAAGGTTTTTTTCAGCCTGTACTATTATCTTATCTGCTCCTTCCTTTCTGCTACCACTTGGTTTAGTCTTTAGAAGTTTTCTAGTATTATCTCTATTTGCTATGGATATCTCACTGCTTGTCAAACTTGCACTTGCCCCCATTCTACCTCCATACCACCTTGTATCCTCATCTATTCCATTTAGTTCATTATCTGTTTCATTCCCTTCCCCTTCCATCCTAGTTTAAAATCTCCTCCAACCTTTTTAGCATTCTCCCACCTAGCACAGAAGATCCCTCTTCATTGAGGTGCAATCCTTCCCTAGAATATAGATGGCACCTCTCAGAAAAGGAGTCCCAGTGCTCTAAAAACCCAAACCCCTCCTTCCTGCACCACTTTCTTAGCCATGCATTAACCTCCCTGATCTCTGACTGTCTCCCTGCGGTAGCACATGGCACTGGTAGTATTTCAGAAAATAATATCTTGGAGGTCCTTGCCTTAAGCTTTTGGCCTAGATCCCTGTAATCATTTTTTAGGACCCTCCATCTTTCTCTAACTTTGTCATTGGTGCCAACATGTAGCAAGACCGCCGGGTCAATCCCAGCCCCCCCCCAACAATCTGTCTACCCGATCCGCAATGTGCCGAACCCGAGCACCCGGGAGACAACAAACTGTTCGGTTCATGCGGTCCCAGCAACAGATTGCCCTATCTACCTTCCTAATAATGGAGTCCCCTACCACCACAATCTTTCTTTGTATCTGAGCATCCTGGGTCCCCACTGTGCTGGAGAAACTATTCCCCTGGCTGCTAGAGGAATTAGTTTCCCCCAGCCTTGCCATTTCTGCCCCAACATTCCCAATATCTTCACTCAACATGGCAAATCTACTGGGATGTGCCAGCTCAGAAACGACCTGCCTCTCCCTATTGACCCTGCTTCCCCTTCTAACTGTCACCCAGCTATCTACCTGCTCCTCACTAACAGCAACTAAGCTACCTACCTGCTCCTCACTAATAGCAACTAAGCTACCTACCTGCTCCTCACTAACAGCGCCACCATCTGCACCACTAGTCGACGCAAGGGCCTGGTCAGTGAGCTCTAATTCCCTTTCAAGATTGCCAATGTCCATCAATATTGCAAGTTGCCTCTTCAGATCAGCAATCTCTGATTCTAAAGAGACCACCCGCTCACACCTCTCACAGCGGTATGCTCCTTGGAACAGCTGCTCCAAGTGCACATACATGTGGCAAGATGTGCATTGAGTGGCATTTTCAATCCTGCTCATTCTAGCAACTATGAAGTTTATAAGTACTAACAGTAAACTGTACTTCAATAAACTATACCTTATTTAACTGCTTCTGGTTCTAACTGCCCACACTTTAACCAACCAGCACTTCAATCAACCACACAGATCAATCAGTACACGCAAGCTCAGGATTCGTTAGAAGCCTCTGTTTAAATAGGGACACCCACCAGGTGTGTTAGGTTATCAATTAACTACCCCCACCCACTGCAGGTGTGTTAGGCCAGCCAATTAACCAACCACACCCACTCTGCCTCAGGCAGGAGAAAGGGAAAAAAAAGTTACAGGCTTCAAATTACAGCACACTTTAAAAATAGATTAACCCACTGCACACTCCCCAAAAACAGCCACCCCTGCTAATATACCCAGTACTTCCCTTTCCTTCTGGTTCTAACTGCACACACTTTAACCAACCAGCACTTCAATCAACCACACAAATCAATCAGTATACGCAAGCCAAAAGGTTAGTACTGGAGGTTAGTACTGGACTGTAACGGATCGGGGGACTCGCAGTTCCCAGCGTGTCCCTGTCACCCCAGCTTCCACAGTGCCTAGTTCCTCCGCTCCCCTACGTCCCCAAACTCTACCTTTTTTCCTCAGCCGTTCCTCCGTGGCTCGATCCTCATGCCTAGGCTTACACTCACCAAGCGCGCGCATTAACGATCGCGGGTTCCCTATCGTGGCTCACGCACTCCTCGGCATGCCTCTGTCACCCCTGTCCGTTCCTTACCTGCTTCCTCCGTTCCTCCTTCCCCTCTGTCTTCTCTCTCGTGCGCTTCCTCCGCTGGTCTCCCTCCATGCTCTGGTGCACGCGCATAGCAGGGTTAAATAGGGTGCGCGCACACGCTCTGATTACTTACCTCCTCCACGCTCTAGCCCTGCCCCCCGTCGGTTGCAAGCTATTACCTTAGATTACCTCCCTTTCTCCTCTCCTGCTCTCAAAGACCTATCTCTGCAATCACTCACTCAAACCTCTGCTCCCCTCACCCCCATTGGTCCTTCTTCCCATATAACCCCACTCCTTCCTCCCAGTCCTTGCTCTGCATTGCTTTCCTGTAGCTCCTGTGTGTGCAGTGTCTATGCCTAGCTCCCTTCTCTGTTTCAGCTCTGGTTCCTGTCCCTGCCCCTGTTTGGATTCCATTGGCTTGAACTTGAACTCTGCTTTGGACTTGACTACGTTGCTCTCTCCTGCCCTTGAACCCTGGCTTTCTGACATCACTACGCTGCACTCTTAAACCCTTGAACTCTGGCACTTGGACATTACCCTCCGACCTCTGGCACCCTGGACTCAGCAAGTATTACGTTAACCCTTACTCTCCAGGCCTGGCAACGCTACTACCACACTCCGGGCATGCCCTCACTGCTGTGGGTGCGTGTTATACCCTTACCCGAGACATACTGCGCACACAGACTGTGTACTGACGTAGGTTGAACTGCTACAGTATTAGACTTTGAAGACAACAGCTCGCGATCGCCCACCTGAGTTTTTAGACAGTATTGCAGTATTGCAGACAGCGCTAATAATACGAGCGCTAAAATACCGTAAAATATCGGAAGATATTACGGAAAAAAAGAAAATATACTGCATCTGCCCGCGGTTATCAGAGTTACGCCGCTACGGCCGCATTAGGATAAAGGGGGCCGCAGCTGTATGGAGGATTTTACAGGGCAAATAACAGGCAAAAAGAATGGTGCAGAGAGACACAGACTGAGATACATATAATTATAATCTGTGCACTATGTAACCTCCCAAATTCCTCCAACTGATACTTCACATGGAGCAAGCTAGGGCAGCTGGGGACAAATTGGAGCAAAATGCTTTAATACATGGGAGCGCAAACTTTTGCTGCTGTGCCCCTCTCCCTGGGGTGCCCCGGTGTTCGCACCCCCCCCCCCTCCACCTTGGAGCTGCGTCAAATGACGCTGTGACGTGGTGTTATTTGATGCCGCATTGCCATAGCGATGCATCACACAGCCTTCTCAATCACGGTAAGTTGAGAGTTGCAGAGGCCTCGCGATCCCCCGGCATTTAATTTAAATGCCTTGGGGAAGAGCGTGGGGCCTCTGCAACCACCGCCCCCATGAAAAATCTCCCGCACACCCTGGTGAGAGCCTATACATTCCATTGCATTATAAATCCACTATCCTAAAGTATAAAACCATACAGTAGCATTAAATTGTTCTGAAATGGCTTGTCCCTCTCACTCTATTTTTTTTCTAATTTTTCTCTTACTCATTGTTTCTTAATTTGTTTCATTATTTTCTTTGCATTCTTTTCTTGATTCTTTATTTTATCTGTATCATTCTGTCTCTTTTAAAGCTGCAGTTCAGTCAATATCCTGCATGTGTGTTTTTTTTAATAAATCAGTTATGTAGTAAGAAAAAATACTTTTAGCATTTTCTGTTTAAAAAAACAACAACTTTGAGAGACCAATTTTCTTGTATTCTATTTTAACAGCCATTTGCAAAGGCACTGCCCCTTCATGTCCTGTCACAAGCCCTGGCACAACCCTTTGTCAGCCCTGCCCTCCCTCTAGCACATGTCCATGCAGGAGTGCTTATGAATATTCATGAGCTTCCATTGAATGACAGAAGCAAATAAAAACATATGCCAGCTCTAATTATGTCACCAAATTTCGCCTATCAATACATGGAGAACGAATTGACTGGCAGCTATACCGTTCTTTAGGAAATTAGAGATTGCACACATGAAACTATTGAAGTAAAAAAATAAATTAAAAAAAAAAAAAAGACTGAACTGCAGCTTTAAAATCAGTCTTATTTTACTCTTGCTTCCTATCTCAGTATTTGTTACACAGTTATTTATGCTATCAGTCATCTGCTCTGTACACTAGAATTATACATAAGTTGGCTAAAGTGATATATAGTATGATTGGCAGGTGTATAATTGCACGTATTAATCATCTTGCTACCACATTTATCATTGCCATCTTTGTGCTCTGGATCCAGAAATTTAAAATTACTTTTTCAAATATCAACCACCTCCATAAAGTTTGTGTTGTTAATAATAGCTGTATTAGCAAAAATATTTAAGTCCATCATAGATCAACACTTTATTTGTGTTTCATGAACAACAGACATTAGTGTCTAATGGTCATTGTGATTTCTAGAGATATGCATAGCCATTTATTAATATTAATATACATTTCACTATAGAATAGATATATACTTAAGTATACTTTTATTTTATTTTTATATTTTTATTTAAATATTAAGTACCTGCATGTAGCACTTAAAAGAAATAGTCCAATATTGGAAAATATAATACAAAACAAGAACAGGGCTTTATAAATTAGGTACATAAAACAAGAAGGACTTAAGAACTTAGGAGCCTATACACTAAATTTCGATTTAGAGGGCGATTCACTAAGCAGTGATAACTGCTTTTAAGTACAATAAATGGCTTTTAAGACCGATACTGCCTGCTGTGCGATTCACTAACAGCAGTGTTTTATCACCGTAAAAGGCATTTTTTCAGCCCCCCCAAAAAAAATTGGAAAAAAAAACATCCAATCAGGCAAAAAATGGCAAACATGCCGGTTTTTGCCAGTCAGCGTGATTCACTAAGCAGTAATAGGTGAATTGTACTTTAAAGCACGCCAGATTTTTGCACCAGCTAAAGGCTGGCGCAAAAGAAATGGAGCTATGAATAAAATCATTGTTTATGTTTTTTTCACAACACAATTAATACAACAGGCCGGCGGGTGTCCCCGGGTGATCTCCGCGAGAGTCCAGGACCCCCCTCCCCCTAACTCATACTAATGGTCAAAATTACTACTGTATTATCCAGATATGGATAATAGGGCATTTGTCCATTACAAATTAAACATTATAAATACAGTAAAACTTGCACTCATCCCGTCCAAGCTGCCACGATGAAGGCTGTCCCCATCCTCATCACCGTCCATGTCCTCTGTTGCAACAAACAACATAGTACAATCAAAAATAAAATCTAATGTCCCCTAACCCCTTAATGACCGTAGCAATTAGTAACCGCTATAGTAATTAAGGGGTTAACCCACCCTCTACCACTACCCTCCTAGGAGGCCTAACCACCCTCCACAGGCAACTACCCCCACCCATCACCCATTCATTGGTACAGTGGGTACATCATGCTGATATAATATGGGCATGATTTACCACTATAGCAAGAAATTGTGAAGGAATAAAAATACAGGCCCAAATAAAACAACATTACATTGCAAAATGAACACATTACTAATGCCAATCCAACAATTGAATGGCACAGTGGGTACATCATGCCCATATAATATGGGCATGATTTAACACTATCCAGTCAATGGTAAACCTAAAAAAAAATCACAAACAAGATCCAATGCTTTCATAACAATCTCAAAATAAAAACAAATAAAGACGTAAACAGAACAAAATTACAAGAAGGAAAGTCACAATAAGGATTCTTGCGCTCGTGCTGTCCTCTTTAAAAGATAATCAGCTTGCAGCAGTGCGTGTAGGAGCCACTCCTCAAGATGCTCCTATGAAAGAAAAACTCCCAAGGGAGTTTTTAAAAAGACAAAACAAACACACGCAAGCGCACGACAGATTAGTAAAAGGTGCATCACAAAATGTAATAAAATGTAATAAAGGTCACTGTGACCAAAAGACAATAATCAATAAATAAAATGTACAAAACAAAATCACATACAAATACACATATGAAGCAGGTACTATGTATGTAAATCAAACCTATAATTGCTAAACCAAAACATAACTTCAGTGAAGTAAACAACTAGATGAGTTAAAAATACATCCACTGAGGATGTGCAATAACTCCTAGAAAGAACAAACCCAATTGAGGGGAACAAAACTAACCGAAAGAAGTGGCGGCAGGGGAAAAACAAAATTACCACTAATCAATTAATCAAATCCAAAATAAAGACCAGAATAAACAATTAAAACACCAAAACAAAATCATGAACAAATAAAATAAATATCTAAATAAACTGCATCATTCAAAATCTAATGTCAAAAAACAATCCATCATTAAAAGCAAACACCGATCAAAAAAATTATTAAAAATGTATCATATTAAAAAATTATTGTAAAAAAAATAAACCAAACGATCCTTTAACCTTCCAACTTTATATTTGCTGTACTTATAGCCACTATAGCCACTGTACTTTGAAACTATATATATATATATATATATATATTTATATAAATATTTAAATATTTCAAAGTAGGGAATGAGGAGAGGGCACAGAAATAAGAAAGGAGGGTGGGCATTAATACAGAATAAGTATGTATGTCTTTATTTATTTGGCGCCATTTATGTATGTATCGCTTCACAGCAGTAATACACGTGGCATAATAATAAAACATAATGGGAATAAGCACTTCAGACATAAAAGTATAATTAGGAAAATGAGTCCCTGCCACAAAGAGCTCACAATCTAAGTGGCAGGTAGAAATAATATACAGAAAGAGTAAGAAGGTGTTCTGGTAAGTGTGTCTACAAGGGGCCAAGGTTAACGTTTGAGGAATACCGTATGTGATTTATTTTCACATTTTTTCAAAGTATTCCCCATAAATTCAATTTTATAATAAGTCCACTGTACAAAGTATAAAACATACAGTAGCATTAAATTGTTCTGAAACTGCTTCTTCCTGTCATTGTATGTTTGTTTTCACATTTTCTTTTACTCATTGTTTCTGAATTTGTTTCATTATTTTCTTTGCATTCTTCTTTCAAATGGATATGTCTTTAGCGCATGGGATTGCAAGGAAAGTACGTGATTTAAAGAAATCAGGTTTGGTACAGTATATTGAAATAGAATGGATATACCAAGCCAATATCTTTGATGGTATTCGTAGAAATCGTATGGAAATCGGTCATAAAAAATATTCCCTCCTCTCATGTAATCATAGAATTTGGAAGAAAAGAAAATAGAAAACAGGACTGTAACACGGTCTTATCCCTGTTAACAGGCTTGCCTCTAATCCAGCAGTGTGCTGGTTAATTGCACACCTGCAAGCAACCACTCCACCTGCCTAATCACAGCTCTGTGAAAAAGCCTGTTCCCAGAAAGAGGAAGGAGATTTTTCCTCAGTACACAAGGGTGCTGACAAGAGGAAAGCAGGGAAGCCTGCACGCAGAGGTCTTGAGCAGAAAGGCTCTGCTGAGATCAAGACACCCAGAGACTTAAATCCCTGACACAGGGGACCCAGGAACCTACCAGAGACGGACATGAAGGGCCACCTGCTTTAAGGTATCTCTTGAGACTTTGGGGAGAGGGTGGTAATGGGATTATCCTTCCAGCCTTGGAGAAAGGGACTGGGGAATTAAGTTAGCCCTTACACAGGGATAGGCATTTGTTATTTTGTGTTTTTGTAAATTTAGCCTGCATTAAGGAACAGGCTCAATAAAGCCAAGATATAATTTCACCCCAATCGGTCTCCATTATATATACCTCTGAACACGTCTCTTACTAGGACATAACATAAAATTGCCTTTATATTTAGCGAAATTCAGGGGTTAGTCTAATTCCATCACACTCACCTTTAAAATAATTTAAAACGGCATTTAGAACAGTGGTTTTGAAAGCACCGCAGTCCCCACCACACCTCTCCAACACGACCCGATCTCTCAGCTACATTCGCATCACATGCCCATCTTGTGATACTACAGTTCTCCTGTTTTCCGGATGATGGTTAGTAACAAACTCCGACACCGACCAGGATACTTTGCTAACTCTGCATGACGTGCTTGCAATCCCGCAGCATGAAACTATCCTTAATATATCTAACTGTCAATTCTCATTGCATGACACATAATTAATGAGAGAGGGAGTTGAAAAAACACATTTAAAAATATACACTTCCTAACACTTTAACATTGATAGTTGTGTAGCTCGAAAAGCCAACTGATACCTATTTTGAATGAAGTGTATAAACAATACTTGCATATTACTGTATAAACAACATCAGTATAAATGAGGGACAATATACCCTTTTGAAACCAATAGTAACATAATGGTTTTGTTTAGAATATGCTCACATGCCATTGCTCCCATTATGCATGGGACTGGAATATATCAATACTGCTGTTTGTGTTGTAACTGTATGTATGTATGTATGTATGTTTTTATTTATATAGCGCCATTAATGTACATAGCGCTTCACAGTGGTAATACACGTGACAATCATATAAATAACATATAATACAAATAACAAATATAATACAAATAAGTGCTTCAGACATAAAAGTAACATTTAGGAAGAGACGTCCCGGCTCCGAGGAGCTTACAATCTAATTGGTAGGTAGGAAGAATGTACAGAGACAATAGGAGGGCATTCTGGTAAGTGCGTCTGCAGGGGACCAAGCTTTATGTACTGTATCATGTCTTGTATTATCTACGGTGCTACTCATATGCTTCTTTAAGCAAGTGTGTCTTAAGGTGGGTCTTAAAGGTGGATAGAGAGGGTGCTAGTTGGGTATTGAGGGGAAAGGCATTCCGTAGGTGTAGGGCAGTCAGTGAAAAAGGTTAAAGACCGGAGAGGGCTTTAGATACAAAGGGGGTAGAGAGAAGACATCCTTGAGCAGAACGCAAGAGTCGGGATGGTGCATAGCGAGAAATTAGGGCTGAGATGTAAGGAGGGGAAGAAGAGTGTAAAGAGTGTAAAGCAGGGGAGACGCTGAGACAGATTTAGGCAAGAGTATAGTGATTCTGGAAGCAGCGTTTCGGATAGATTTTATGGGAGACAGGTGAGAGGCAGGAAGGCTGGACAGCAGGGGGTTACAGTAATCGAGACGGGAGAGAATGAGGGCCTGAGTCAGAGTTTTAGCAGTCGAGCAACAGAGGAAAGGGCGTATATTTGTAATATTGCGGAGGAAAAAGCGTTAGGTTTTTTAGAAACTTTTGAATGTGAGAGGAGAATGCGAGAGGAGTCGAGTGTGACCCCTAGGCAGCATGCTTGGGCTACTGGGTGAATGATAGTACTCCAACAGTACTGTGGAAGGAGGTAGTAACTATTGTACCTATTGTAGTACCTATTGTAACTATTGTAGATACATAATGTTATGCAACATTATTGTTATTATTATAACTATTAAGGTGCCTAAAGTGGTACTCTCAGAAATGATTAAACCCAGTAAAAAATACAATGTATATATTAATACAGAAGAAACCGCAAAGATAAAAATAATCTAGATAATGAATGATGACAAAGTTAATATAGATAATATAGATTCGCTTATGGTTATCCTCATACTTGCCAGACTTCCTTACTTACGTCCAAATCTGTTTAACAAGCTCTCCCAATTTAACAAATTATCAGACTTCAAGATTGACAAAATGAAATAGGAAGCACTAAATATAAATCTGAAAAAAGAAGTGCTCAAACTTCTGGAACTAAACTTTGACTTTTGGTGGCATACCAAAGCGATATCTGTTTTCCTCACCAATGATTATAAGACCAATTACCACGTTAATTACTACCGGCTATTGAAAACCCTCCACACAGACCTACAAATGTGGTCCAGTTTTAATATATAATTGGAAGAATCCAATTAGTAAAAATTAATCTTCTGCCACAGGTGCTAAATCTATTCCAGACTCCACCCATTCCCATTGTTCAAAAAAGATTCTCAACCTACTGTACAATCTCTCATACCGAAATTTATTTGGATCAATAGGCGGCCTAGGATTAGTCCACAAACACCAACATATTCATCGAGAGCTGGGGGCCTGATTAAAATGTATCTCTATTTTAAGGTGGCTCAAGAGAGTCAGCTGGTGCTATGTCATGCTAACTGAAAAGAAATGTTAGTTTGTTCCCCAGATTCAATACTACTGTAGTTCGTAAGCACTAAAAATACCATGAGATTCTTTGTGTGGGAAATACAGTCTTCGACACAGGTTTCTTGAAGTTCCAATATTTATTGTTGAGGCAGTTTACAATCTCAAGCTTCAGTTAGTTACAGACAAGATGTTACAGGTTATAGATGTAGAGCAGTCTTTTTGTTAGTTGTTTCTCTCCTGCTCTGAGGTTCTATTCCTCAAGCAAGGCGTGATGCAGTTGTAGCTTTTCCAAACTGCAACTACAGTGGCGGCCGATCTGAGTCTAAGGGCTCTATGCAGTAAGCGCCGAAAAAGTGCTCTCGGCAAGTGTTCACTATCGGCATGATGTTGCCGATTTTCCATCGCCGTATGAAAACATTTGTTCCCACTCTGGCGATGATTTGCCGATCACACACAGGTGTATCGGCGTGCATGGCGAGGTGATGTTAGGTTCGCCAATGAAACTTCTTGCTCAATCTGCCGAAGCAAGCATGTTTTTCATTGAGCGGCCTATTTAAAAGTAGCGTGTATTTTTATTCATTCTCTGTGTTGTTGGGAGAGAGAGAGACACACAGAGCTTGGCGATTTGCATATTTCAGATTGACAGAGAGAGTTGCTGTGTATTGTGATCGGTTTGTCCTGTGTTGTTTGGTTAACATCTTTGTGTTGTGTTCAGTTTGTAAGTGTTCAGTGCGATTGTGTTTAAATTTCTTTTCTGTTCTTTGTGAGTGCTATAAGTATGGCCGAAAGGCGTGGGAAGAGTGATGCTAGTGTGAGTGGTTCTGGTAGTCGTGTGAGTACGCGTCTGAGTGAACGTAGGATTCAGGGGAGTGCTGTTATTGCGAGTGCGACTGGTGTTGCTGGGACTGCACGTGATGAGTCACCCAACCCCCCTCTCCACAGAGTCGTTAATTTACTGAATCTTGCCATTGTGTTCTGAATCCGTCCATAGTCGAGCTACAAAGCCTCACTGCGCATGCGTGTAATTCTCTTTGAGATGGGAATTTGAGTCTTTTTTTACGGCAACGCTTTGAAAAATCCCTTCTCGAATTGGATTTGCACATGGCATCACCTCTCTATATGCGCCTGTGTGTAATCATCTTTCGGATGGGAGCTAGTTTATTCCTGCTCATGCGCCTGTAACTTCACCCACCACTGCTTGCTTGAGTGCCCCCCCCAAAAAAATTTTAATTATGATTTTTTAACTGTTATTTTATCCACAAGCCTGCAAAAACAATCTTGATATTACGATATTAAATTTGTGCGTTTGCCTGCACATGGTTGATTTGTGTGCTTTTTATGTACTGTATTTGGGGGGGTGCAGGGATCAAATTACAGTATTATGATGAACTGCCTTTTGAAATTACTGTACTCTACAGTACAGTATGTTATTTCTTTGAACTGCTTATGATTAATCCTTCATCCCTCCCCCACGCACACACAAACTCTTATCAACAGACACCTCCACAGAGTCATTAATTTTCTGAAGTTAGCAGGTAATGGGAAATGAATCCCTGTGGGTGCTACAAATGTCTCTGCAGGGTTGTGCAATATAGCATGGGTGTCCAGGTACGAGTAAACTTCTTATACAGTATATAAAGTCCTGAATGCTCACTTGATAGCCATATGATAGGGTAACAGAGTGGTATGCAAGCACCACAGCAGGTGTGTGAAATGTACCCTCATTGAAGAGAGCACACCCCACACCCACTTATGGGATGGCACCCCTCAACCCATAGGCATGAGACATGATAATGACATTAATAATTGAACTGCAATCATGAAAATGAGTAACTCACGAGACTTTCTTGGACTGGTATAGCGTGCCTCCTTCCAATGAGATGAATCCAAGTAGAGAAGAAAGTGGTGGAGCACTGCTGCAAAAATTAAAGGGCTGGAGGCTGCTTGCAAATAAAAAATGCTTTAATTTATGGCATTAGTAGACCGGGCTACAAAAAAGGGGTACCTCTGACGCGTTTCGCGCTGTAGGAGTGCTTTATCAAAGAGTAACCTGCGTGTATGCAATCTCTCATTTATATATGCCAGAGCTACATAGCCTGTTCGCGCCAAAACGGGCCCCTCCGATCACATGGTCGGGTGTAATTACGGGTGTCCGTATAGGCAGGGACAGCCCACCCAGCTTGTGCACAATAAACCTAATTAAAATTAATTAAAAACAAGCTAACTAAATCGTCACTTAGCTGAGTCTGAAATCTGCAGATCATCTCTCCTCCCCACCCGGTCTCCTGTCTAAATCCAAGATGGCGGACGGAGCCAGATATCTATGGAGGCCCTGGATGGACAAAAAGATCCGACCTGCAGATAGTGACTTCAAAGCAAAAATAACTTTAACAGCCTGATATTTGAACACACAAACAATATTAAAAGAAATCAAACGAAAATATAAAGACAAGAAAAAAAGAAAATTAAAAACAAATCTAACATAGTAAGCTAAATAATGAAATAAACAAGATAATAATAATAATGATACATGAAAAACACACTTTTATATTAACCCCCACTAGTGAACAATATATAAATGAATTAATAATATTGTAACATAAATAGAATAGATCTAAGTAAGATACCAGTGTGCCTTAGATAAGAGCCACTGTACTCATATATATGCATATATATAGTTAACCACAGTAAAATATTTACTCCAAATAATGATAAATAATTATAATATATATAATAGATCTAAACACGTATATAAATAAATAATGACCTAAATACATTTACTACATATTATGAAATATCTGTGTAAGGTGATCATAATAAATCATCAAATGAATAAGTGATTGAATCCATCCCTATACATCATAAAAATATCAAGTATATAGAACAATCAAAATGTGAACTTCTAAGAATTTATAACAAAATAAAAAATATAATTAAATAAATCATAATACTAATTAAATAATATATAATATTGATGTTTAAAGAAAATGAACCAATTCCCAATCCTGGTTTATTCCAGATGGAAATAGAGTATCCATACTAAATATCCAGAACATCTCTCGTCTGTTGAGCATGTTCAGTCTGTCACCCCCCTGTTGGGGCATGGGAACATGCTCAACAGCCGAAAAGGAGAAGCCCTGGATACCTCCCTGTGGACAATCAACAAAATGTCTTGCCAAGGGATGGATAATATTGGATTTCTTAATAGCCCTCACATGTTCCATTATTCTTAGTTTTAAAGACCTAATGGTTCGGCCTATGTAATTTTTTCCACAACCACAATGGATGATGTACACTGTATAACTGGTGTTACAATTAATGAATGATGTTATCATTACATTCCTATTTGGTTTCACTGTGGTCATGTCCGAAATAGGAATAGCATACTGGCAGATCACACAATGACCACATTTGTGGAAACCCTTAGGGATATTAGTAATTAATGATTGATGGTGAGATTTAAACATACTGGGAGAGAGAAAGCTGGCCAATGATCTGGCCTCTTTTGAACACAAATCTCGGTCCCTCACTGACTATCGGTTTCAAATCTTTATCTAATTTTAGCATATCCCAATGCTTGCTGACGATCCGTCTAATGGAATCTGCTTGCCTAGATTGCTGAGTTATGAAAAATGGCCCTAATTGATCTTTGTTCTGAAAACAATCCACTTTGTTATTAATATTCCTGCGTGTTTTTTTGTTAGCTTGAATCGAGAGAAGGTCTGTCCTATTGGTACTTTTAACTATGTCTAATGCTTCCTGAATATGTGAATGTTGGTAACCCCTTTTCACAAATCTGTTAAATAGGTCTATAGACTGGTTCTCGAAAGACTCCTCTGTCGAACACAGTCTCCTTAACCGTAAAAATTGTCCTTTCAAAATGCCCTTCTTAAGTGGCCTTGAATGGTCACTATTAGCCATGAGGAATGCATTGCGAGAATTTGGCTTCCTGTACATGTCTGTTTGTATGTTTTTGTTGGTATCAACATATAACATTAGGTCCAAATAGCAAATTTTTTGAATGTGAAAATCATAGGTGAAAGTTAAATTGTACTCGTTTGTGTTTAAAGTGTTAAAAAACGATTCAAAAGAAAAAAATCACCGTCCCAAATAAAAAGTAAATCATCTATATAACGCTTATAATATTTAATGTGTTTCCTAAAATAATTGGAAGCACCATAAATAAAAGTGGATTCCCAAAAACCCATAAATAAATTGGCATATGAGGGTGCAAATGCAGTCCCCATAGCCGTGCCCTTAAGTTGTAAATAAAAATGTGAATCAAAGCTAAAATAATTGTGTGTCAATAAAAACGTGATAGCATCAATCAAAAAAGTGCAAAGTGTAGTGGGTAAATCAGATAAATGGAGATAATGTTGTATAGCCAATAGACCTTGATTGTGTATAATGTTACTGTACAAGGACACAACGTCCATGGTAGCCCAACAATAGGTTGATTCCCATTTCACATTTTGTAAATCAATTAACAGATGATTTGAGTCTTTAAGGAAAGAAGGTAAGGATTGGACAATGGGTTTTAGGAACCCATCCACATAACGTGATACACCATCTCCCAAAGATCCAATACTCGCCACTATAGGCCTGCCAGGAGGGCAGGTCAATGACTTATGGATCTTTGGGAGATGGTGAAAGATGGGCACTATTGGGCATTGACAATACAGGAAGCCCAATTCTTTATCATTGAGGACACACAGCAACTTGCCCGTATCAAGAAGTGATAGTAGTTCCTTGTTGAACACAGCTGTGGGGTCCCCCATTAGCTTTTCATAGGCACTAACATCTCCTAATTGTCTAAGAGCCTCCTGTTTGTAAGCAGCAGAGGACTGTACTACAACTGCACCCCCTTTGTCAGCATTTTTGATGACAATTGAATGGTCTTGTTCAAGACTAGATAATTCCATTTTCTCATCTCTTGATAGATTACCATGGGGTGCTTTTGGGTTGCGTGCACAGTCCTCTGCTAGTTTCTTAAGATCTTCCTCGACCAATCTCTCGAATGTGGCTATAAATGGCCCTTTTGATGTATATGGAATAAAAGTGGATTTTTTCTTGAATTGAGTGTCTTTGAACAAAGAAATTGTTTGGTACAGACTCATCATTGGAACTCAAATCATCTTGTTCCAGAAGTAGCCTTCCATATCTGATATGGCACATAATTCTTTAAAAGATGTTAATGTGTGGCGTGGGTCAGGGTCCAAGACCCCCCTAGTCCCAAAAGGGGGCTGGGAGACCGAGGAAACCTCAACCGCGTCACCTCCAGACGTAAAGAATTTTTTAAGGCATAACTTGCGTATGAAACATTGCAAATCAATCATAGCATTGAAAAGTCTGAAGTTATTAAGTGGTGCAAAGTTCAATCCTTTGTTGAGGAGAGATAACTGTCCAGGGGTAAGCGGTTTGTCTGAAATATTAATAACGTTATTGCTATCAGATTCTAAAAGTATTTCTTTCTTTTCATAGCTCCACGCGTATCCCCGTTTCTTCCTCGACCTCCTCGTCCTCTTCCAGAGCCGTTTTTTGCCTCCTTGTCTTTCTGCATTGGAAGCCAGTAGCTAGTTTGTCCTGTTGAGTTGGATGTAGAAGGATAATTGATATCCTCTCGTGACCTGCTACTGGATCTCCATGAAGGTGTGTTGTCGTCAAAAGCCACTGATATATTCCTGCCTTCTCCCTCCGATGCATCTGATTCAAAGCTAGATATTTCCGCCGCTCTGCTTTTAAGAATGGATTTACTGGGATTTCTTGAAGATTTCTCTGGATCCCTGGGGACAAAAGGAGACTTTCCAGATCTACCTCTGTTGTTAACAGTATAGGATTTCCTCTGCCATACATAAATTTGATTTCTGACATAATCTTGCTTATCGCGTTCAAACTTGATCTGCTTCTTTGTAATCAATTCTTTTTCCATACATTCTAGGTTTTTTGACAAGATCTGGTCATTTCTCTCAAAATTATCCATCTCTTCAAAGGCTTTCAATTTCATCTGCAATGTTTATATATCTTTAACTAATAAAGCAATCTCTTTAGTTTTATGTTTGATTATTAAATCTATCAGTTTAAATGAACACTCATTGAGAGTCTGTATCCAAATTTTTTCAAAGTCAGCATTATTGAAGCCAAAGGAGGGAGCCTTTTTAATGCGAAGTCCTCTTGGTATACGTTTAGTGCGGACATAATTTTCAAGGGATGTAATATCCCACCACAGTCTCAAACGAAAGGTTAATAACCTTTCTAATCTAGCAAAGTGTGCCCCTAGATCAGATGGTTCGTCACATAAAAGTTCTCCGCTGTCATCAAAAGCAATCTCTGCCCTTCTGGTACGTTTAATATTGTCAAAGCAGTTATAAGAAAAATTCTTGATCATCCCTTCCACAGCATCATCCACTGTGGAATCCTCCATTGTATCCAACAATAGTATAAATGTATATCCAACAAAGGTCGCTTAGTAAGGGTTAATTGTAGATATTGGAAAAAGGTGCAATACTAGAAATATTAAAAGTAAAAAATAAGCCAATCACAGCCCTTATTATAATATAAAAAATATATTAATGTCCAATTCGTTGAATCAATCAATCCTCCAAGAACATGAGCAACCTTCAATCAGGTATAGCAGGTAATGGGAAATGAATCCCTGTGGGTGCTACAAATGTCTCTGCAGGGTTGTACAATATAGCATGGGTGTCCAGGTACGAGTAAACTTCTTATGCAGTATATAAACTCCTGAATGATCACTTGATAGCTATATGATAGGGTAACAGAGTGGTATGCAAGCACCACAGCAGGTGTGTGAAATGTACCCTCACTGAAGAGAGCACACCCCACACCCACTTATGGGACGGCACCCCTCAACCCATAGGCATGAGACATGATAATGACATTAATAATGGAACTGCAATCATGAAAATGAGTAACTCACGAGACTTTCTTGGACTGGTATAGCGTGCCTCCTTCCAATGAGATGAATCCAAGTAGAGAAGAAAGTGGTGGAGCACTGCTGCAAAAATGAAAGGGCTGGAGGCTGCTTGCAAATAAAAAATGCTTTAATTTATGGCATTAGTAGACCGGGCTACAAAAAGGGGTACCTCTGACGAGTTTCGCGCTGTAGGAGTGCTTTATCAAAGAGTAACCTGCGTGTATGCAATCTCTCATTTATATATGCCAGAGCTACATAGCCTGTTCGCGCCAAAACGGGCCCCTCCGATCACATGGTCGGGTGTAATTACGGGTGTCCGTATAGGCAGGGACAGCCCACCCAGCTTGTGCACAATAAACCTAATTAAAATTAATTAAAAACAAGCTAACTAAATCGTCACTTAGCTGAGTCTGAAATCTGCAGATCATCTCTCCTCCCCACCCGGTCTCCTGTCTAAATCCAAGATGGCGGACGGAGCCAGATATCTATGGAGGCCCTGGATGGACAAAAAGATCCGACCTGCAGATAGTGACTTCAAAGCAAAAATAACTTTAACAGCCTGATATTTGAACACACAAACAATATTAAAAGAAATCAAACGAAAATATAAAGACAAGAAAAAAAGAAAATTAAAAACAAATCTAACATAGTAAGCTAAATAATGAAATAAACAAGATAATAATAATAATGATGCATGAAAAACACACTTTTATATTAACCCCCACTAGTGAACAATATATAAATGAATTAATAATATTGTAACATAAATAGAATAGATCTAAGTAAGATACCAGTGTGCCTTAGATAAGAGCCACTGTACTCATATATATATATATTGGAGGATTCCACAGTGGATGATGCTGTGGAAGGGATGATCAAGAATTTTTCTTATAACTGCTTTGACAATATTAAACGTACCAGAAGGGCAGAGATTACTTTTGATGACAGCGGAGGACTTTTATGTGACGAACCATCTGATCTAGGGGCACACTTTGCTAGATTAGAAAGGTTATTAACCCTTCGTTTGAGACGGTGGTGGGATATTACATCTCTTGAAAATTATGTCCGCACTAAACGTACACCAAGAGGACTTCGCATTAAAAAGGCTCCCTCCTTTGGCTTCAATAATGCTGACTTTGAAAAAATTTGGATACAGACTCTCAATGAGTGTTCATTTAAACTGATAGATTTAATAATCAAACATAAAACTAAAGAGATTGCTTTATTAGTTAAAGATATATAAACATTGCAGATGAAATTGAAAGCCTTTGAAGAGATGGATAATTTTGAGAGAAATGACCAGATCTTGTCAAAAAACCTAGAATGTATGGAAAAAGAATTGATTACAAAGAAGCAGATCAAGTTTGAACGCGATAAGCAAGATTATGTCAGAAATCAAATTTATGTATGGCAGAGGAAATCCTATACAGTTAACAACACAGGTAGATCTGGAAAGTCTCCTTTTGTCCCCAAGGATCCAGAGAAATCTTCAAGAATCCCAGTAAATCCATTCTTAAAAGCAGAGCGGCGGAAATATCTAGCTTTGAATCAGATGCATCGGAGGGAGAAGGCAGGAATATATCAGTGGCTTTTGACGACAACACACCTTCATGGAGATCCAGTAGCAGGTCACGAGAGGATATCAATTATCCTTCTACATCCAACTCAACAGGACAAACTAGCTACTGGCTTCCAATGAAGAAAGATAAGGAGGCAAAAAACGGCTCTGGAAGAGGACGAGGAGGTCGAGGAAGAAACGGGGATACGCGTGGAGCTATGAAAAGAAAGAAATACTTTTAGAATCTGATAGCAATAACGTTATTAATATTTCAGACAAACCGCTTACCCCTGGACAGTTATCTCTCTTCAACAAAGGATTGAACTTTGCACCACTTAATAACTTCAGACTTTTCAATGCTATGATTGATTTGCAATGTTTCATACGCAAGTTATGCCTTAAAAAATTCTTTACGTCTAGAGGTGATGCGGTTGAGGTTTCCTCGGTCTCCCAGCCCCCTTTTGGGACTAGGGGGGTCTTGGACCCTGACCCACGCCACACATTAACATCTTTTAAAGAATTATGTGCCATATCAGATATGGAAGGGCTACTTCTGGAACAAGATGATTTGAGTTCCAATGATGAGTCTGTACCAAACAATTTCTTTGTTCAAAGACATACTCAATTCAAGAAAAAATCCACTTTTATTCCATATACATCAAAAGGGCCATTTATAGCCACATTCGAGAGATTGGTCGAGGAAGATCTTAAGAAACTAGCAGAGGACTGTGCACGCAACCCAAAAGCACCCCATGGTAATCTATCAAGAGATGAGAAAATGGAATTATCTAGTCTTGAACAAGACCATTCAATTGTCATCAAAAATGCTGACAAAGGGGGTGCAGTTGTAGTGCAGTCCTCTGCTGCTTACAAACAGGAGGCTCTTAGACAATTAGGAGATGTTAGTGCCTATAAAAAGCTAATGGGGGACCCCACAGCTGTGTTCAACAAGGAACTACTATCACTTCTTGATACGGGCAAGTTGCTGTGTGTCCTCAATGATAAAGAATTGGGCTTCCTGTATTGTCAATGCCCAATAGTGCCCATCTTTCACCATCTCCCAAAGATCCATAAGTCACTGACCTGCCCTCCTGGCAGGCCTATAGTGGCGAGTTTTGGATCTTTGGGAGATGGTGTATCACGTTATGTGGATGGGTTCCTACAACCCATTGTCCAATCCTTACCTTCTTTCCTTAAAGATGTGCATATAAAGGGGGACTCCATTTTGATTGCTAGATAACCATTTTTCTATAACCATTCTGTACTAACATTTGAGTCTCAGGAACTAACCACATGCCATATGCCATACGTAATTATGCCTTCTAGTCAGATCTGAGAAAATGACAAAGCTTCATGGTTGTCTGTCTCAATTACTGTCTTCTCCCGAGCTCGTCCACCATTTTGTTTTCCCAGATCATCAGCGCTTTAAGAGTGGGTTAAAGCCTCCAGAGGTTGAAGTCATTTTCATGGTGTCAGATTTGGGACAGAAGCCACATTCGGGGTAAGCGTACAAGATATATATTTTATCTGTATATTATCCGTCTGTGTCTCCTTGCCCAAAGAGCCCATTAAGGTTTTAAGGTTTTAAGGTTTAGAAGTTTTTTAGAGGTACCGCTGCACCGAATGATTCAAGGTTAAGGAAAAATATAGAGACACTTGAGTAAGGGACTCAAAGTGAAGTCAGGATTACATGAATCCTTGACGGAGGTATATACACAGGGTTATAGTCCTTGCTGAGAGAAAAGGAACAAGCGATATATGTGGTTATCTGCTTGAAAAACTCTTAAAGTGTCTGTGGGAAAAGTGTATTTTTTTTTTTTAAAAGGGGGGAGGAGGATTGTAAGGGATTTTTAAGGGAATACTGTATTATTGTGCATTTGCATGTTTTATATATATATAAGATAAGATATATAAGATATATAACTGCATAAGTGCTAACTATATAAGTGCTAAGTATTTAAGTGCTAAGTATATAAGTGCTAAGTACATAAGTGATAAGTATATAATTGCATAAGGTTAAGCCGTATTGCTCATATATTTTTACAGTGCAGTGCTTGCTTGATTTTGGTTATTTTAATCAAGTGTGTATTGTATTGTCTAAATGATGGGAGTTTTTACCTCCAGATATTTTACCCCCAACACCGCCGCCTTGTGTGATGTTACAAGTACCCCCGTATACTCCTATCACACCTGTGCCACTATTTCCAAGTTTGGATCCTACCATGTTGGCAGCTTTATCACACTATGCTGCAAGTCATCACCCCAAACCTCCTGCATCCTTACGTAGGGAGGAGAGTAATAGCATTTGCCCACCGCCCTCTCAACCCACATATGGGGAGTTGAGAAACGATGCAGAATCAGAAGTGGTACACCGCTCTGAGTCTGACCATCATATATCGTCCTCTAAAGGAAGCCCAAAAAGACAGCTTCCCACTGTCGTAAGCCCCACAAGACTTTCATCTCATGGTTCACCCCCTGTCTCCGGGGAGAGTGAAGGGAAGATTCTAGTTCAGATTCATCTCATTCCGACATACCATCACCCACTAGCCGATTGCCTTTAAGTAAACTTAAAGAAACCACTGCTTCAGCAGCTTCTGTGACGTCTGAGTCATCTGCAGGAGCCAGCAACAATAGAGTTAAAGAGTTTTGTGCTTCTGTAAGGGTACTGACTGAGGAATTCAAGGAATTTAAAGACGTATTGACTGATTCATTTGCAATAACATCACCACCCGCACATGATAGCAAGCCTGTTATTGCAACACCGCAATCATTCATTCTCACACCTAGAAATACCACTAGGAAAGACGCGATTCGCACTGCTAAAAAAACGCGAATATGAAGCAGTGTTAGCTGACACTTTGGCTGATTCAATAAAACTCTCTGAGGAAATCAGAAGGTATAATTCTCCAAGACAGGATCCCCCAATATCAACTTGAACACAGCAGGCATCACAAATAAGGGAACAAGCTGACACACAGGATTGTGCTGAAGCAGAGGTTGATTTTAGCATTGTTAAAACTGATAAGGAATGTGCTGCAGCCTGTGTCAAAATTGCATCTTTTAAGTGCTGCCAACTGAATTTTTTTTTTTTATATATATATAGCTCTCAAAATGCATATTTGCCCCCTGCCCCTATGGCATCGGGACAATTACCATTTCCATAGGTAGCCCCAATTTACCCCAGTGTCCCTGTTCTAAAAAAAAACCCTGGACCCTTAACCTTTCCTAGGTCACAGGCTCTGAGGCAGTCTCCGATAAAGAAGTTCTTATGGCTTCATGGGGAACCCGAAGCAATAGGCTCCCTAGACCAGTCCCTATTGATATGCCTGCCAGGCAGATCGGTACGGATGGGGAAGAGACGGACTCTAGGCAGGAATGAACCCCTGTCAGGGACCGTTCATGGGACAGGGAAAAGTCACAGGATGAATCAGAATCAAATACTGACACTGTGGCACAGTTTTATGCAGGTCTGTCAAACAAAGCTTAAAAAAAAAAAAAAAAATGAGGAAGGAAAAATAAAAAAAAAATGTGTTATAACTGCTGTATTTATATTTAACATAACGTAAGAATGAAAAAAAAAAAAGAGCAGAGAAGCTAAGAAAGCAAGGGAAAAGAAAGGACAGGAAGTGCTATAATTGTAAAGAGACAAAATATTTTGCCAGTAATTGCAAACCAGCCCCTAAGAAGAGAACCAGAGAATTTTTTTTAGTAGAATATTTTTGTCTAAATTCAGACGGTCTTTCCCTCCGGTATTGAGATTCTCAAGTATTGTAAATCTTAGTGGAAAATATGTTTTGTGTGTAAATTCAAGGTAGGAAAATTAGCTTTTCCCCAAAATGCTTTATTAAATTTTATAAATGTGGTAAAAAGGTTGATTGAGTAATCCCTGTGTGCTTGTATAATCTGAGTGAATCCTAACTATGTGAAAGTTTTATGTGCATTGAATAATATGAATGTCGGTTTATTGTATATATACAATTATTATCTAGGTACTTGCAAATGTTTCTGAAATAAGAACATAATTAATTGCTCATGTTAAGTTTAAATTTTAAAGGTGAGAAACACCCCCACTATAACACAAACTAATCAATAATGGGAAAGGGAGAGTTTGACTGGTTATTGAGAGAAGGACAAAGAATGGGCAAATGTGAGAAAAAGAAAAAAAAAATTATAATTCAGCCCGGTCACTGGTATATTTTGAGGATTTATTCGTTCTGGCCAGACGATGATTTCTTAAAACCAGAAAGACATCCTTTTCCAACTTCTCTATTTCCATGTCAAGAGAGAGAGAGGGAGAGAGAGAGTCAGAATAGCAGCCCAGACAGCCCCCCTTCTCCAGTTGTAAAAAATGTGCGGAGATACATTTCAGACACGAAAGTTAACCGAAGCTCTGTAGCTACAAATTAGGTTTAACTGTAGTTTAGGATATGATAATAAAAGAAAGGGACATGTTTATTAATATAGTTTGCAGGCAGGATCAAACAGTTTTGCATTGCCATGTCTTGGTCATTTTTGTTGTATTATTTTTGTTTCTTTTGTGTGTCACATTTTATTCTGTAATCAGGCCGTGTGAGGAGCTGCATTTTTAAGATGTCCCAAATTATATTGCAATGTAATTAACAGTTTTTTTTTCTTATCTGTTTTGTTCCAAGGTTTTGGCAGGATGCCCAGAAAGTTATTTCAAGCTTGTTCCAATCCGGAAAAAAAAAAAAAAAAAGTTTTTAAATCTGTGTCTATAATTTCTTATATTACAGGATGTTTCTGTCAGAAGACAATAGCTGCTTATATTTATACAATATTCAGTAGTGTTTTCAGGGTTTTTAATGCAAATTTTATACCCAAAGGATTCAGGTTTGTTTAGCTACAGATCGAGCAACAATAGTTAGTTACTTTTTGAATGCTGTTATCCTTTCTGTAATATTGTTCACATATAAAAAAAAATTATGTGAACAAAGGAGGGGTATTATTGCTGTTTATCATATAGCTGTCTATGCCCAGAAGTTAGATGGGTTAGTGCCCGGGATGAACGAAATCTGAAATTATTATTTATTTATTTTTAAGAATAATGCTGAGTGCCTTTTAAGGTTGGCAGTGTGCTCGGCACTTTTCAAAGAAATTATATTACAAGTAATTAGTTTTGAGTTCTATACAGAATTATTTTAGCCATTTTTTCTTTTGGTTTGGCAATAGCTGAGGCACCAATTTGAATGAATTTAGATTGTAGCAAAGTCAAGACCACAGTGACTGTTTAGTAAAACAATTAGTAAGTATTGTATGCAACTAATATATTTTTGAGTCTCTCTAGGCACATGTCAAAGTTGAAAGTGCACCTACGAGAGATGGGTTAATGGTCAAGCATTTCCTACGCAAGAACGTTCTTCATCCTAGATGAAAAGTCCCTACTACTACTATTAAAAGTACTACTCATCACCACTACAGCAAATAAAGTGGCAGAGGTCTCTTTTTGGATCCACGTTACGTCTATGAAACTTATCCCAGCACCACTCACAGTTGCTTCAATCTACCCAATAGCCAAAGTGGAAAAGCCTAAAGACACAGCCAAAATTCCAGGCCTCAACATATGAACTTTGAACTTTTTAATAATCTTTTTTCTTTACAGGTTTTGTTATTTTAAATATAAATGTATAGTCTATTAGGTTTGTGTAAATAATGTGCACACAAAGACGATAGTGTAGGAACAGGTATATTTTGTTTAGTAATTGATATTTTGTATTTATTGATTTGTGTATAGCATATATGCACACCTTTTGTCACACAATGGAATCCTAGTAAACAACGCCCATATTTTATATATAATATAACCCAATATACTATCTATATTCAATAGGTTGCACCCCAGGGAAAATAAGTGTTATATTTAACCCCTTGAGAAACAGGCAATATGAAATAAGACATTTGTAGAACCATCTATAAGAAATTGGTTACGAAGGGTGTAGAAATAAGAGTTTGCCCTAGGGAAGTTATTGACTCTGTGATAGGAGGACAGATAGAATATTACCCGACAACTAGAACAGGTCATGTTATTTGGGGAAAATAGTCCAGTGTTTAAAGGTAGAGATGACGGATGGGATTTGTTGGGACTTGGTGGTTGGATTAGTTCTCTGGAAGCGAAGCTATTGGATGCTTTTGTGTGTGTGTGTCTGTCCTACTCATCACTCTCTATGTATGTGTCATATGCAGTAAACTTTGATCCAGAAGTGCGTTGCACCCCCACCGACGCTATGCCTCTTTTCGGTGATGTCAGCAGTCTCCCAGAAGAAGAGACCGAGAAGAAAACAACTGTGCCGATATAATGGCCAAAAAAGAATGACAAGGCACAATTGGACAATCTCCTGGTCCAGCAGGACTATGCAATGGTTAACTGTTCTTTAAATAGACTGTCTCTAAAGAATAAGAGGGGACTAAGAAGATTGGATATGAGGCTATGAGGAAAGTGGGAGGTCACCCAGAGGCGTGTGTCAGCCACAAGGAAAGGATCATAAGTCAGCCATTTTTTACCATAGCAGCCATTTTTCTGTTTTGCCATTCTGAATAAATGCAGTATGAAAGATGCGTGAAAGATGGATATTTGTGCAATCGCTCCCGGTAGAAATTGGCCCCCACCAATTTTCACAAATTTTAGCCGCCATAATGTGCTAGTAGTTACAGAAGAGCAGTATGAATAGTAATTTAGAGATCGGTAATAGGTTTTGTAGTAATAGTCAACCTGGTAAACAGAAAAGATATCATACCAGCCACACCGATATATATCTCTCTACAAACAAGAACTCCTGTGGATATATATATATATATATATATATATATATATTTTTTTTTTTATTTTCTTCGGACCCCCAAAACCTGCACCACTATTTCAGTACGACAAAGTATATCAACAATATCAAAAACAATATAGTAGTTGTTAGGTTATGGACCCATGACAAAATGAGGGAAAGAGAATTGTTATGGGACTGATATTTATCGTTTGCATATTTGTAGTATTAGTTGTTATTATTTCATGTTGCAAATTAATGTGTTTATCTTTATGTAAAATGATTATGCCTTTTGGTAAGTCAGTTGATCACACATATGCATCACTGAACGTTAATGCCCCCATTTATAGTTTCCCAAATATGATCCATGACTCTAGACCTAATACTACTAGAGTCCAAATACCTTTAGTGGATTATGATAATATTCAAATCCAATACGAGACCCCCATATCCTAGAGGTTAATTGTCATTGTCATGACAAAAGGGGGGATTGAAAATGTGCATATAAGGGGGGACTCCATTTTGATTGCTAGATAACCATTTTTCTATAACCATTCTGTACTAACATTTGAGTCTCAGGAACTAACCACATGCCATATGCCATACGTAATTATGCCTTCTAGTCAGATCTGAGAAAATGACAAAGCTTCATGGTTGTCTGACTCAATTACTGTCTTCTCCCGAGCTCGTCCACCATTTTGTTTTCCCAGATCATCAGCGCTTTAAGAGTGGGTTAAAGCCTCCAGAGGTTGAAGTCATTTTCATGGTGTCAGATTTGGGACAGAAGCCACATTCGGGGTAAGCGTACAAGATATATATTTTATCTGTATATTATCCGTCTGTGTCTCCTTGCCCAAAGAGCCCATTAAGGTTTTAATGTTTTAAGGTTTAGAAGTTTTTTAGAGGTACCGCTGCACCGAATGATTCAAGGTTAAGGAAAAATATAGAGACACTTGAGTAAGGGACTCAAAGTGAAGTCAGGATTACATGAATCCTTGACGGAGGTATATACACAGGGTTATAGTCCCTGCTGAGAGAAAAGGAACAAGCGATATATGTGGTTATCTGCTTGAAAAACTCTTAAAGTGTCTGTGGGAAAAGTGTATTTTTTTTTTTAAAAGGGGGGAGGAGGATTGTAAGGGATTTTTAAGGGAATACTGTATTATTGTGCATTTGCATGTTTTATATATATATAAGATAAGATATATAAGATATATAACTGCATAAGTGCTAACTATATAAGTGCTAAGTATTTAAGTGCTAAGTATATAAGTGCTAAGTACATAAGTGATAAGTATATAATTGCATAAGGTTAAGCCGTATTGCTCATATATTTTTACAGTGCAGTGCTTGCTTGATTTTGGTTATTTTAATCAAGTGTGTATTGTATTGTCTAAATGATGGGAGTTTTTACCTCCAGATATTTTACCCCCAACACCGCCGCCTTGTGTGATGTTACAAGTACCCCCGTATACTCCTATCACACCTGTGCCACTATTTCCAAGTTTGGATCCTACCATGTTGGCAGCTTTATCACACTATGCTGCAAGTCATCACCCCAAACCTCCTGCATCCTTACGTAGGGAGGAGAGTAATAGCATTTGCCCACCGCCCTCTCAACCCACATATGGGGAGTTGAGAAACGATGCAGAATCAGAAGTGGTACACCGCTCTGAGTCTGACCATCATATATCGTCCTCTAAAGGAAGCCCAAAAAGACAGCTTCCCACTGTCGTAAGCCCCACAAGACTTTCATCTCATGGTTCACCCCCTGTCTCCGGGGAGAGTGAAGGGAAGATTCTAGTTCGGATTCATCTCATTCCGACATACCATCACCCACTAGCCGATTGCCTTTAAGTAAACTTAAAGAAACCACTGCTTCAGCAGCTTCTGTGACGTCTGAGTCATCTGCAGGAGCCAGCAACAATAGAGTTAAAGAGTTTTGTGCTTCTGTAAGGGTACTGACTGAGGAATTCAAGGAATTTAAAGACGTATTGACTGATTCATTTGCAATAACATCACCACCCGCACATGATAGCAAGCCTGTTATTGCAACACCGCAATCATTCATTCTCACACCTAGAAATACCACTAGGAAAGACGCGATTCGCACTGCTAAAAAAACGCGAATATGAAGCAGTGTTAGCTGACACTTTGGCTGATTCAATAAAACTCTCTGAGGAAATCAGAAGGTATAATTCTCCAAGACAGGATCCCCCAATATCAACTTGAACACAGCAGGCATCACAAATAAGGGAACAAGCTGACACACAGGATTGTGCTGAAGCAGAGGTTGATTTTAGCATTGTTAAAACTGATAAGGAATGTGCTGCAGCCTGTGTCAAAATTGCATCTTTTAAGTGCTGCCAACTGAATTTTTTTTTTTTATATATATATAGCTCTCAAAATGCATATTTGCCCCCTGCCCCTATGGCATCGGGACAATTACCATTTCCATAGGTAGCCCCAATTTACCCCAGTGTCCCTGTTCTAAAAAAAAACCCTGGACCCTTAACCTTTCCTAGGTCACAGGCTCTGAGGCAGTCTCCGATAAAGAAGTTCTTATGGCTTCATGGGGAACCCGAAGCAATAGGCTCCCTAGACCAGTCCCTATTGATATGCCTGCCAGGCAGATCGGTACGGATGGGGAAGAGACGGACTCTAGGCAGGAATGAACCCCTGTCAGGGACCGTTCATGGGACAGGGAAAAGTCACAGGATGAATCAGAATCAAATACTGACACTGTGGCACAGTTTTATGCAGGTCTGTCAAACAAAGCTTAAAAAAAAAAAAAAAAATGAGGAAGGAAAAATAAAAAAAAAATGTGTTATAACTGCTGTATTTATATTTAACATAACGTAAGAATGAAAAAAAAAAAAAGAGCAGAGAAGCTAAGAAAGCAAGGGAAAAGAAAGGACAGGAAGTGCTATAATTGTAAAGAGACAAAATATTTTGCCAGTAATTGCAAACCAGCCCCTAAGAAGAGAACCAGAGAATTTTTTTTAGTAGAATATTTTTGTCTAAATTCAGACGGTCTTTCCCTCCGGTATTGAGATTCTCAAGTATTGTAAATCTTAGTGGAAAATATGTTTTGTGTGTAAATTCAAGGTAGGAAAATTAGCTTTTCCCCAAAATGCTTTATTAAATTTTATAAATGTGGTAAAAAGGTTGATTGAGTAATCCCTGTGTGCTTGTATAATCTGAGTGAATCCTAACTATGTGAAAGTTTTATGTGCATTGAATAATATGAATGTCGGTTTATTGTATATATACAATTATTATCTAGGTACTTGCAAATGTTTCTGAAATAAGAACATAATTAATTGCTCATGTTAAGTTTAAATTTTAAAGGTGAGAAACACCCCCACTATAACACAAACTAATCAATAATGGGAAAGGGAGAGTTTGACTGGTTATTGAGAGAAGGACAAAGAATGGGCAAATGTGAGAAAAAGAAAAAAAAATTATAATTCAGCCCGGTCACTGGTATATTTTGAGGATTTATTCGTTCTGGCCAGACGATGATTTCTTAAAACCAGAAAGACATCCTTTTCCAACTTCTCTATTTCCATGTCAAGAGAGAGAGAGGGAGAGAGTCAGAATAGCAGCCCAGACAGCCCCCCTTCTCCAGTTGTAAAAAATGTGCGGAGATACATTTCAGACACGAAAGTTAACCGAAGCTCTGTAGCTACAAATTAGGTTTAACTGTAGTTTAGGATATGATAATAAAAGAAAGGGACATGTTTATTAATATAGTTTGCAGGCAGGATCAAACAGTTTTGCATTGCCATGTCTTGGTCATTTTTGTTGTATTATTTTTGTTTCTTTTGTGTGTCACATTTTATTCTGTAATCAGGCCGTGTGAGGAGCTGCATTTTTAAGATGTCCCAAATTATATTGCAATGTAATTAACAGGTTTTTTTTCTTATCTGTTTTGTTCCAAGGTTTTGGCAGGATGCCCAGAAAGTTATTTCAAGCTTGTTCCAATCCGGAAAAAAAAAAAAAAAAAAAGTTTTTAGATCTGTGTCTATAATTTCTTATATTACAGGATGTTTCTGTCAGAAGACAATAGCTGCTTATATTTATACAATATTCAGTAGTGTTTTCAGGGTTTTTAATGCAAATTTTATACCCAAAGGATTCAGGTTAGTTTAGCTACAGATCGAGCAACAATAGTTAGTTACTTTTTGAATGCTGTTATCCTTTCTGTAATATTGTTCACATATAAAAAAAAAATTATGTGAACAAAGGAGGGGTATTATTGCTGTTTATCATATAGCTGTCTATGCCCAGAAGTTAGATGGGTTAGTGCCCGGGATGAACGAAATCTGAAATTATTATTTATTTATTTTTAAGAATAATGCTGAGTGCCTTTTAAGGTTGGCAGTGTGCTCGGCACTTTTCAAAGAAATTATATTACAAGTAATTAGTTTTGAGTTCTATACAGAATTATTTTAGCCATTTTTTCTTTTGGTTTGGCAATAGCTGAGGCACCAATTTGAATGAATTTAGATTGTAGCAAAGTCAAGACCACAGTGACTGTTTAGTAAAACAATTAGTAAGTATTGTATGCAACTAATATATTTTTGAGTCTCTCTAGGCACATGTCAAAGTTGAAAGTGCACCTACGAGAGATGGGTTAATGGTCAAGCATTTCCTACGCAAGAACGTTCTTCATCCTAGATGAAAAGTCCCTACTACTACTATTAAAAGTACTACTCATCACCACTACAGCAAATAAAGTGGCAGAGGTCTCTTTTTGGATCCACGTTACGTCTATGAAACTTATCCCAGCACCACTCACAGTTGCTTCAATCTACCCAATAGCCAAAGTGGAAAAGCCTAAAGACACAGCCAAAATTCCAGGCCTCAACATATGAACTTTGAACTTTTTAATAATCTTTTTTCTTTACAGGTTTTGTTATTTTAAATATAAATGTATAGTCTATTAGGTTTGTGTAAATAATGTGCACACAAAGACGATAGTGTAGGAACAGGTATATTTTGTTTAGTAATTGATATTTTGTATTTATTGATTTGTGTATAGCATATATGCACACCTTTTGTCACACAATGGAATCCTAGTAAACAACGCCCATATTTTATATATAATATAACCCAATATACTATCTATATTCAATAGGTTGCACCCCAGGGAAAATAAGTGTTATATTTAACCCCTTGAGAAACAGGCAATATGAAATAAGACATTTGTAGAACCATCTATAAGAAATTGGTTACGAAGGGTGTAGAAATAAGAGTTTGCCCTAGGGAAGTTATTGACTCTGTGATAGGAGGACAGATAGAATATTACCCGACAACTAGAACAGGTCATGTTATTTGGGGAAAATAGTCCAGTGTTTAAAGGTAGAGATGACGGATGGGATTTGTTGGGACTTGGTGGTTGGATTAGTTCTCTGGAAGCGAAGCTATTGGATGCTTTTGTGTGTGTGTGTCTGTCCTACTCATCACTCTCTATGTATGTGTCATATGCAGTAAACTTTGATCCAGAAGTGCGTTGCACCCCCACCGACGCTATGCCTCTTTTCGGTGATGTCAGCAGTCTCCCAGAAGAAGAGACCGAGAAGAAATCAACTGTGCCGATATAATGGCCAAAAAAGAATGACAAGGCACAATTGGACAATCTCCTGGTCCAGCAGGACTATGCAATGGTTAACTGTTCTTTAAATAGACTGTCTCTAAAGAATAAGAGGGGACTAAGAAGATTGGATATGAGGCTATGAGGAAAGTGGGAGGTCACCCAGAGGCGTGTGTCAGCCACAAGGAAAGGATCATAAGTCAGCCATTTTTTACCATAGCAGCCATTTTTCTGTTTTGCCATTCTGAATAAATGCAGTATGAAAGATGCGTGAAAGATGGATATTTGTGCAATCGCTCCCGGTAGAAATTGGCCCCCACCAATTTTCACAAATTTTAGCCACCATAATGTGCTAGTAGTTACAGAAGAGCAGTATGAATAGTAATTTAGAGATCGGTAATAGGTTTTGTAGTAATAGTCAACCTGGTAAACAGAAAAGATATCATACCAGCCACACCGATATATATCTCTCTACAAACAAGAACTCCTGTGGATATATATATATATATATATATATATATATATATATTTTTTTTTTTATTTTCTTCGGACCCCCAAAACCTGCACCACTATTTCAGTACGACAAAGTATATCAACAATATCAAAAACAATATAGTAGTTGTTAGGTTATGGACCCATGACAAAATGAGGGAAAGAGAATTGTTATGGGACTGATATTTATCGTTTGCATATTTGTAGTATTAGTTGTTATTATTTCATGTTGCAAATTAATGTGTTTATCTTTATGTAAAATGATTATGCCTTTTGGTAAGTCAGTTGATCACACATATGCATCACTGAACGTTAATGCCCCCATTCATAGTTTCCCAAATATGATCCATGACTCTAGACCTAATACTACTAGAGTCCAAATACCTTTAGTGGATTATGATAATATTCAAATCCAATACGAGACCCCCATATCCTAGAGGTTAATTGTCATTGTCATGACAAAAGGGGGGATTGAAAATGTGCATATAAGGGGGGACTCCATTTTGATTGCTAGATAACCATTTTTCTATAACCATTCTGTACTAACATTTGAGTCTCAGGAACTAACCACATGCCATATGCCATACGTAATTATGCCTTCTAGTCAGATCTGAGAAAATGACAAAGCTTCATGGTTGTCTGACTCAATTACTGTCTTCTCCCGAGCTCGTCCACCATTTTGTTTTCCCAGATCATCAGCGCTTTAAGAGTGGGTTAAAGCCTCCAGAGGTTGAAGTCATTTTCATGGTGTCAGATTTGGGACAGAAGCCACATTCGGGGTAAGCGTACAAGATATATATTTTATCTGTATATTATCCGTCTGTGTCTCCTTGCCCAAAGAGCCCATTAAGGTTTTAAGGTTTTAAGGTTTAGAAGTTTTTTAGAGGTACCGCTGCACCGAATGATTCAAGGTTAAGGAAAAATATAGAGACACTTGAGTAAGGGACTCAAAGTGAAGTCAGGATTACATGAATCCTTGACGGAGGTATATACACAGGGTTATAGTCCCTGCTGAGAGAAAAGGAACAAGCGATATATGTGGTTATCTGCTTGAAAAACTCTTAAAGTGTCTGTGGGAAAAGTGTATTTTTTTTTTTAAAAGGGGGGAGGAGGATTGTAAGGGATTTTTAAGGGAATACTGTATTATTGTGCATTTGCATGTTTTATATATATATAAGATAAGATATATAAGATATATAACTGCATAAGTGCTAACTATATAAGTGCTAAGTATTTAAGTGCTAAGTATATAAGTGCTAAGTACATAAGTGATAAGTATATAATTGCATAAGGTTAAGCCGTATTGCTCATATATTTTTACAGTGCAGTGCTTGCTTGATTTTGGTTATTTTAATCAAGTGTGTATTGTATTGTCTAAATGATGGGAGTTTTTACCTCCAGATATTTTACCCCCAACACCGCCGCCTTGTGTGATGTTACAAGTACCCCCGTATACTCCTATCACACCTGTGCCACTATTTCCAAGTTTGGATCCTACCATGTTGGCAGCTTTATCACACTATGCTGCAAGTCATCACCCCAAACCTCCTGCATCCTTACGTAGGGAGGAGAGTAATAGCATTTGCCCACAGCCCTCTCAACCCACATATGGGGAGTTGAGAAACGATGCAGAATCAGAAGTGGTACACCGCTCTGAGTCTGACCATCATATATCGTCCTCTAAAGGAAGCCCAAAAAGACAGCTTCCCACTGTCGTAAGCCCCACAAGACTTTCATCTCATGGTTCACCCCCTGTCTCCGGGGAGAGTGAAGGGAAGATTCTAGTTCGGATTCATCTCATTCCGACATACCATCACCCACTAGCCGATTGCCTTTAAGTAAACTTAAAGAAACCACTGCTTCAGCAGCTTCTGTGACGTCTGAGTCATCTGCAGGAGCCAGCAACAATAGAGTTAAAGAGTTTTGTGCTTCTGTAAGGGTACTGACTGAGGAATTCAAGGAATTTAAAGACGTATTGACTGATTCATTTGCAATAACATCACCACCCGCACATGATAGCAAGCCTGTTATTGCAACACCGCAATCATTCATTCTCACACCTAGAAATACCACTAGGAAAGACGCGATTCGCACTGCTAAAAAAACGCGAATATGAAGCAGTGTTAGCTGACACTTTGGCTGATTCAATAAAACTCTCTGAGGAAATCAGAAGGTATAATTCTCCAAGACAGGATCCCCCAATATCAACTTGAACACAGCAGGCATCACAAATAAGGGAACAAGCTGACACACAGGATTGTGCTGAAGCAGAGGTTGATTTTAGCATTGTTAAAACTGATAAGGAATGTGCTGCAGCCTGTGTCAAAATTGCATCTTTTAAGTGCTGCCAACTGAATTTTTTTTTTATATATATATAGCTCTGAAAATGCATATTTGCCCCCTGCCCCTATGGCATCGGGACAATTACCATTTCCATAGGTAGCCCCAATTTACCCCAGTGTCCCTGTTCTAAAAAAAACCCTGGACCCTTAACCTTTCCTAGGTCACAGGCTCTGAGGCAGTCTCCGATAAAGAAGTTCTTATGGCTTCATGGGGAACCCGAAGCAATAGGCTCCCTAGACCAGTCCCTATTGATATGCCTGCCAGGCAGATCGGTACGGATGGGGAAGAGACGGACTCTAGGCAGGAATGAACCCCTGTCAGGGACCGTTCATGGGACAGGGAAAAGTCACAGGATGAATCAGAATCAAATACTGACACTGTGGCACAGTTTTATGCAGGTCTGTCAAACAAAGCTTAAAAAAAAAAAAAAATGAGGAAGGAAAAATAAAAAAAAAATGTGTTATAACTGCTGTATTTATATTTAACATAACGTAAGAATGAAAAAAAAAAAAAGAGCAGAGAAGCTAAGAAAGCAAGGGAAAAGAAAGGACAGGAAGTGCTATAATTGTAAAGAGACAAAATATTTTGCCAGTAATTGCAAACCAGCCCCTAAGAAGAGAACCAGAGAATTTTTTTTAGTAGAATATTTTTGTCTAAATTCAGACGGTCTTTCCCTCCGGTATTGAGATTCTCAAGTATTGTAAATCTTAGTGGAAAATATGTTTTGTGTGTAAATTCAAGGTAGGAAAATTAGCTTTTCCCCAAAATGCTTTATTAAATTTTATAAATGTGGTAAAAAGGTTGATTGAGTAATCCCTGTGTGCTTGTATAATCTGAGTGAATCCTAACTATGTGAAAGTTTTATGTGCATTGAATAATATGAATGTCGGTTTATTGTATATATACAATTATTATCTAGGTACTTGCAAATGTTTCTGAAATAAGAACATAATTAATTGCTCATGTAAAGTTTAAATTTTAAAGGTGAGAAACACCCCCACTATAACACAAACTAATCAATAATGGGAAAGGGAGAGTTTGACTGGTTATTGAGAGAAGGACAAAGAATGGGCAAATGTGAGAAAAAGAAAAAAAAAATTATAATTCAGCCCGGTCACTGGTATATTTTGAGGATTTATTCATTCTGGCCAGACGATGATTTCTTAAAACCAGAAAGACATCCTTTTCCAACTTCTCTATTTCCATGTCAAGAGAGAGAGAGGGAGAGAGAGAGTCAGAATAGCAGCCCAGACAGCCCCCCTTCTCCAGTTGTAAAAAATGTGCGGAGATACATTTCAGACACGAAAGTTAACCGAAGCTCTGTAGCTACAAATTAGGTTTAACTGTAGTTTAGGATATGATAATAAAAGAAAGGGACATGTTTATTAATATAGTTTGCAGGCAGGATCAAACAGTTTTGCATTGCCATGTCTTGGTCATTTTTGTTGTATTATTTTTGTTTCTTTTGTGTGTCACATTTTATTCTGTAATCAGGCCGTGTGAGGAGCTGCATTTTTAAGATGTCCCAAATTATATTGCAATGTAATTAACAGTTTTTTTTTCTTATCTGTTTTGTTCCAAGGTTTTGGCAGGATGCCCAGAAAGTTATTTCAAGCTTGTTCCAATCCGGAAAAAAAAAAAAAAAAAAAATTTTAAATCTGTGTCTATAATTTCTTATATTACAGGATGTTTCTGTCAGAAGACAATAGCTGCTTATATTTATACAATATTCAGTAGTGTTTTCAGGGTTTTTAATGCAAATTTTATACCCAAAGGATTCAGGTTAGTTTAGCTACAGATCGAGCAACAATAGTTAGTTACTTTTTGAATGCTGTTATCCTTTCTGTAATATTGTTCACATATAAAAAAAAAATTATGTGAACAAAGGAGGGGTATTATTGCTGTTTATCATATAGCTGTCTATGCCCAGAAGTTAGATGGGTTAGTGCCCGGGATGAACGAAATCTGAAATTATTATTTATTTATTTTTAAGAATAATGCTGAGTGCCTTTTAAGGTTGGCAGTGTGCTCGGCACTTTTCAAAGAAATTATATTACAAGTAATTAGTTTTGAGTTCTATACAGAATTATTTTAGCCATTTTTTCTTTTGGTTTGGCAATAGCTGAGGCACCAATTTGAATGAATTTAGATTGTAGCAAAGTCAAGACCACAGTAACTGTTTAGTAAAACAATTAGTAAGTATTGTATGCAACTAATATATTTTTGAGTCTCTCTAGGCACATGTCAAAGTTGAAAGTGCACCTACGAGAGATGGGTTAATGGTCAAGCATTTCCTACGCAAGAACGTTCTTCATCCTAGATGAAAAGTCCCTACTACTACTACTAAAAGTACTACTCATCACCACTACAGCAAATAAAGTGGCAGAGGTCTCTTTTTGGATCCACGTTACGTCTATGAAACTTATCCCAGCACCACTCACAGTTGCTTCAATCTACCCAATAGCCAAAGTGGAAAAGCCTAAAGACACAGCCAAAATTCCAGGCCTCAACATATGAACTTTGAACTTTTTAATAATCTTTTTTCTTTACAGGTTTTGTTATTTTAAATATAAATGTATAGTCTATTAGGTTTGTGTAAATAATGTGCACACAAAGACGATAGTGTAGGAACAGGTATATTTTGTTTAGTAATTGATATTTTGTATTTATTGATTTGTGTATAGCATATATGCACACCTTTTGTCACACAATGGAATCCTAGTAAACAACGCCCATATTTTATATATAATATAACCCAATATACTATCTATATTCAATAGGTTGCACCCCAGGGAAAATAAGTGTTATATTTAACCCCTTGAGAAACAGGCAATATGAAATAAGACATTTGTAGAACCATCTATAAGAAATTGGTTACGAAGGGTGTAGAAATAAGAGTTTGCCCTAGGGAAGTTATTGACTCTGTGATAGGAGGACAGATAGAATATTACCCGACAACTAGAACAGGTCATGTTATTTGGGGAAAATAGTCCAGTGTTTAAAGGTAGAGATGACGGATGGGATTTGTTGGGACTTGGTGGTTGGATTAGTTCTCTGGAAGCGAAGCTATTGGATGCTTTTGTGTGTGTGTGTGTCTGTCCTACTCATCACTCTCTATGTATGTGTCATATGCAGTAAACTTTGATCCCGAAGTGCGTTGCACCCCCACCGACGCTATGCCTCTTTTCGGTGATGTCAGCAGTCTCCCAGAAGAAGAGACCGAGAAGAAATCAACTGTGCCGATATAATGGCCAAAAAAGAATGACAAGGCACAATTGGACAATCTCCTGGTCCAGCAGGACTATGCAATGGTTAACTGTTCTTTAAATAGACTGTCTCTAAAGAATAAGAGGGGACTAAGAAGATTGGATATGAGGCTATGAGGAAAGTGGGAGGTCACCCAGAGGCGTGTGTCAGCCACAAGGAAAGAATCATAAGTCAGCCATTTTTTACCATAGCAGCCATTTTTCTGTTTTGCCATTCTGAATAAATGCAGTATGAAAGATGCGTGAAAGATGGATATTTGTGCAATCGCTCCCGGTAGAAATTGGCCCCCACCAATTTTCACAAATTTTAGCCGCCATAATGTGCTAGTAGTTACAGAAGAGCAGTGTGAATAGTAATTTAGAGATCGGTAATAGGTTTTGTAGTAATAGTCAACCTGGTAAACAGAAAAGATATCATACCAGCCACACCGATATATATCTCTCTACAAACAAGAACTCCTGTGGATATATATATATATATATATATATATATATATTTTTTTTTATTTTCTTCGGACCCCCAAAACCTGCACCACTATTTCAGTACGACAAAGTATATCAACAATATCAAAAACAATATAGTAGTTGTTAGGTTATGGACCCATGACAAAATGAGGGAAAGAGAATTGTTATGGGACTGATATTTATCGTTTGCATATTTGTAGTATTAGTTGTTATTATTTCATGTTGCAAATTAATGTGTTTATCTTTATGTAAAATGATTATGCCTTTTGGTAAGTCAGTTGATCACACATATGCATCACTGAACGTTAATGCCCCCATTCATAGTTTCCCAAATATGATCCATGACTCTAGACCTAATACTACTAGAGTCCAAATACCTTTAGTGGATTATGATAATATTCAAATCCAATACGAGACCCCCATATCCTAGAGGTTAATTGTCATTGTCATGACAAAAGGGGGGATTGAAAATGTGCATATAAGGGGGGACTCCATTTTGATTGCTAGATAACCATTTTTCTATAACCATTCTGTACTAACATTTGAGTCTCAGGAACTAACCACATGCCATATGCCATACGTAATTATACCTTCTAGTCAGATCTGAGAAAATGACCTCTCACCCACTTATCGCTAGCTGAACTGTATTTGTTCAGACTTATTTTGCCCTGTAGAAACAGGCATATTGAGCAAGAGTTACACAAGAATGCATTACACAACATACTGACATTTCCTATAACGGCCTCCAAACTCGGTATTGAGCCCCCTTCCCAGACCATAAACTGTCTAACTGTCATTTTGCTGAGATAGACAGACTGTGAATTAAAAGGGGAAGTATGTTCTCATATCTGTGTTTTTTTCTATGCTCAAGATTGCTATATAAACTGTCTGTAAACCCTTCAATAAACGAGTGAACAGTTTTTGACAAAGCTTCATGGTTGTCTGACTCAATTACTGTCTTCTCCCGAGCTCGTCCACCATTTTGTTTTCCCAGATCATCAGCGCTTTAAGAGTGGGTTAAAGCCTCCGGAGGTTGAAGTCATTTTCGAGTAGCAGCAGGTGTATTCTCACGCAACGACGTTAGAGAATACGAGTATATATTTTCAGTAATCTATCCAGAGATGAGAAAATGGAATTATCTAGTCTTGAACAAGACCATTCAATTGTCATCAAAAATGCTGACACAGGGGGTGCAGTTGTAGTACAGTCCTCTGCTGCTTACAAACAGGAGGCTCTTAGACAATTAGGAGATGTTAGTGCCTATAAAAAGCTAATGGGGGACCCCACAGCTGTGTTCAACAAGGAACTACTATCACTTCTTGATACGGGCAAGTTGCTGTGTGTCCTCAATGATAAAGAATTGGGCTTCCTGTATTGTCAATGCCCAATATTGCCCATCTTTCACCATCTCCCAAAGATCCATAAGTCACTGACCTGCCCTCCTGGCAGGCCTATAGTGGTGAGTATTGGATCTTTGGGAGATGGTGTATCACGTTATGTGGATGGGTTCCTACAACCCATTGTCCAATCCTTACCTTCTTTCCTTAAAGACTCAAATCATCTGTTAATTGATTTACAAAATGTGAAATGGGAATCAACCTATTGTTGGGCTACCATGGACGTTGTGTCCTTGTACAGTAACATTATACACAATCAAGGTCTATTGGCTATACAACATTATCTCCATTTATCTGATTTACCCACTACACTTTGCACTTTTTTGATTGATGCTATCACGTTTTTATTGACACACAATTATTTTAGCTTTGATTCACATTTTTATTTACAACTTAAGGGCACGGCTATGGGGACTGCATTTGCACCCTCATATGCCAATTTATTTATGGGTTTTTGGGAATCCACTTTTATTTATGGTGCTTCCAATTATTTTTGGAAACACATTAAATATTATAAGCGTTATATAGATGATTTACTTTTTATTTGGGACGGTGATTTTCTTTCTTTTGAATCGTTTTTTAACACTTTAAACACAAACGAGTACAATTTAACTTTCACCTATGATTTTCACATTCAAATAATTTGCTATTTGGACCTAATGTTGTATGTTGATACCAACAAAAACATACAAACAGACATGTACAGGAAGCCCAATTCTCGTAATGCATTCCTCATGGCCAATAGTGACCATTCAAGGCCACTTAAGAGGGGCATTTTGAAAGGACAATTTTTACGGTTAAGGAGACTGTGTTCGACAGAGGAGTCTTTCGAGAACCAGTCTATAGACCTATTTAACAGATTTGTGAAAAGGGGTTACCAACAGTCACATATTCAGGAAGCATTAGACATAGTTAAAAGTACCAATAGGACAGACCTTCTCTCGATTCAAGCTAACAAAAAAACATGCAGGAATATTAATAACAAAGTGGATTGTTTTCAGAACAAAGATCAATTAGGGCCATTTTTTCATAACTCAGCAATCTCGACAAGCAGATTCCATTAGACGGATCGTCAGCAAGCATTGGGATATGCTAAAATTAGATAAAGATTTGAAACCGATAGTCAGTGAGGGACCGAGATTTGTGTTCAAAAAGGCCTGATAATTGGCTAGCTTTCTCTCTCCCAGTATGTTTAAATCTCACCATCAATCATTAATTACTAATATCCCTAAGGGTTTCCACAAATGTGGTCATTGTGTGATCTGCCAGTATGCTATTCCTATTTCGGGCATGACCACAGTGAAACCAAATAGGAATGTAAAGATAACGTTATTCATTAATTGTAACACCAGTTATGCAGTGTACATCATCCATTGTGGTTGTGGAAAAAACTACATAGGCCGAACCATTAGGTCTTTAAAACTAAGAATAATGGAACATGTGAGGGCTATTAAGAAATCCAATATTATCCATCCCTTGGCAAGACATGTTGTTGATTGTCCACAGGGAGGTATCCAGGGCTTCTCCTTTTCGGCTGTTGAGCATGTTCCCATGCCCCAACAGGGGGGTGACAGACTGAACATGCTCAACAGACGAGAGATGTTCTGGATATTTAGTATGGATACTCTATTTCCATCTGGAATAAACCAGGATTGGGAATTGGTTCATTTTCTGTAAACATCAATATTATATATTATTTAATTAGTATTATGATTTATTTAATTATATTTTTTATTTTGTTATAAATTCTTAGAAGTTCACATTTTTCTATATATTTGATTGTTCTATATACTTGATATGTTTATGATGTATAGGGATGGATTCAATCACTTATTCATTTGATGATTTATTATGATCACCTTACACAGATATTTCATAATATGTAGTAAATGTATTTAGGTCATTATTTATTTATATATGTGTTTAGATCTATTATATATATTATAATTATTTATCATTATTTGGAGTAAATATTTTACTTTGGTTAACTATATATATATGCATATATATATGAGTACAGTGGCTCTTATCTAAGGCACACTTGTATCTTACTTAGATCTATTCTATTTATGTTACAATATTATTAATTCATTTAAATATTATTCACTAGTGGGGGTTAATATAAAAGTGTGTTTTTCATGCATCATTATTATTATTATCTTGTTTATTTCATTATTTAGCTTACTATGTTAGATTTGTTTTTAATTTTCTTTTTTTCTTGTCTTTATATTTTCGTTTGATTTCTTTTAATATTGTTTGTGTGTTCAAATATCAGGCTGTTAAAGTTATTTTTGCTTTGAAGTCACTATCTGCAGGTCAGATCTTTTTGTCCATCCAGGGCCTCCATAGATATCTGGCTCTGTCCGCCATCTTGGATTTAGACAGGATACCGGGTGGGGAGGAGAGATGATCTGCATATTTCAGACTCAGCTAAGTGACGATTTAGGGCCTCATGCAGTAAGCGACGAATATGTGAAATCGGCAAGCTTACCGATTAGTCATGTTATTGGCGATTTTCCTTCTCCGTATGCAGTAAGTGCCGAATCCCTTCAAAATCAAGACGAAAACAAATCCGCCCACTCTCACGATGATTTGCCAATCACACACAGGTGTATCAGCGTGCGTGGCGGGGTGCTGTTACGTTCGCCAATCAAAAATCTTGCTGAATCAGGCGAAGCCAGCATGTATTGGATAGCGCGCCATATTTAAAGGCAACGTGTACTGTTAATCTTTCTCTGTGTTGTTGGGAGTGAGAGAGAGAGAGACGCACAGATCTGGGCGATTTAATATTTGCATATTGACTGAAAGACTTGTTGTGTATTGTGAAAGCTTTGTCCTTTGTTGTTTTGTTTACATATTTGTCTTGTTTTCTATGTGGAAGTGTTTCGTGTGATTGGCTGTACGTTTGTTTTCTGTTTTTTGTGAGTGCTGTAAGTATGCCCGCAAAACGTGGGAAGAGTGATGCTGGTGTGAGTGGTAGTGCTACTGGTGCGAGTACGCGTCAGAGTGAACGTACTGTTCAGGGGAGTGATGTTGCTAGGAGTGCGAGTGCTGTTGCTGGGAGTGTGAGTGCTGTTGCTGGGAGTGGGAGTGCTGTTGCTGGGAGTGGGAGTGCTGGTGCTAGGAGTGCGAGTGCTGTTGCTGGGAGTGTGAGTGCTGTTGCTGGGAGTGGGAGTGCTGTTGCTGGGAGTGGGAATGCTGGTGCTGGGAGTGCGAGTGCTGTTGCTGGGAGTGGGAGTGCTGTTGCTGGGAGTGCGAGTGCTGTTGCTGGGAGTGGGAGTGCTGGTGCTAGGAGTGCGAGTGCTGTTGGTGGAAGTGGGAGTGCTGCTGGTGGCTCAGTTGCTGATGGGGTGTCTGGTGGTGGCGTGCTTGCTGGTGGCCATCTTTTGGAGTCTCTTCCATTGGAACAAGGAGAGTCCAGTCAGCAGCAGCCAAGCTCTGAGCCTAAACCTGCTCGGAAGAAACGTGTGGAGAAGCCACGTAATCCTCGCTTCAATGACCAGGAAATAGAGCTCTTGTCACTGGGATTCTGGAGCACTATGACAGTCTCTATGGACATTTAGTAGGTAAGTGTACCTTTCCATTTATTCTTCAAATACATGTGATCCTAGGTCATGTGAGTTTTTTTAATATGCAAATATGGGTACAGAATATCTGTCTATGTTAATTATTGTGGAAACACAGCTTTTTATCATGCGTTTCAAGGACAACTAAACACAGGCGTTCAATTTGCGATAACTGCATACAATATTAATGCAAGCTTGCTTACATGTCTAGGTTTAGTAGTGAATGCTCATGTGCTTCACATATTACACCTAAAACAGCATGTTTGCTATCTCTTGGAACAGGTAGCAGTGTAGGAAACTGGTGCTTCTATTATTATGATTTAACGTCATATATTTTGTTTGTATTTCAAGCGCGGACAAGTTCATCAAGCAAAAATGAAATGTGGGACACAATAATAATTGGTGTCAATGCGTGTGGGAATCGTGTCAGGGACAAGCTGAATTGTCGCAAAAGATTTGACGATATTAGGTCAAAATTGAAAAAGAAAATACAAGACCAACGCGTGCATGCTTCTGGCACTGGAGGTGGCCCGCCACCACAACGTCTGATCTTAACTCCATTGGAGGAGCTGCTTCGGGGAAAATTACTTCCCGTCGTCGTGGAGGGTTTGGCCGGTGACCGGGACATCGGAATTTATCCCTCACAATTTCCACCAGGTGAGAAATCTTACTGTACTAGGCGTGTCGTTTCTTACAGTTATTTAACATATTTACGCTGCTTTTTATACTGTCTTCACAATATAAGCATACCTACATCTATATATGTATATGTCTGTTTCTCTCTCTATATATATATATATATCTCAAAATAGACATATATGTTGTAGTCCTACTAAAATCAGTAACTAATATACCACGTGCCATTGCGTGGTCATTTAAATGTGAATTCCCAAAAAGCTTTGCTGCAGTGGAAGCAATTGATGGTGGGCGAAGATGGGGAACAACAGGGTAGCACACATGTGTAACACATGCTAATGAGAAATTATTACTAGCTACTGGTACAGAACATAAATATGTATAATATAAATGTGTATATTATTTATTTTACTCCTACAAACACGACATTACTGCCTATTCTAATCATTTATCGAATATATTGCATGCAACGGCCTACAAACATAACTTGCACTAACAAATGTATAGTTGTTTAGGAAAAGGTCCATTTTTGCTTGATGTCATATACAGACAGCATAATGAGGCACACGTAGCATATGTTATGTCATTGTGTTCATAACTTGCACACTGCAGACGACTATTTAGCTCCTCTACCATTGTGTTAAAGCAGCTGCTATGAATATGTCATCACAGCATACACGTCAACAGAGGGGGTGGGGTTCAGCACACACCCAAATTACAGTGTCATCTTACGGTCATGGCGTAGTGTCAAACTCACAGGAGTTTGCTTCCGATTTGTAGAATAGCTTAATACTTTGATGTGGGCCACCAATGTGGATCCCACTAGCTAGCAACTAGGTATACTAGACCTCCTGCTGGCACTGGATAGCCCAGAGTATATTTACACAGAAGGGTTGAGACGTAACTCTTCCCCCCCCCCCCTAGAAGCAGCTGCAAAAGCGTGAGTGCGAGTTATCAGTCTGGGGTCCCCTTATGCCCTGTTGTAACAGGTTGATCACGGGGTTTACTTACTTGCACCTACCTCCCAGCAGCGCTCCCATTGATCTATCACCACGGGGGTCCCTTCCAGCCTGGGTCTGCATTTAGCTATCTGTGTATGCAGCAGTGCTATGTGCCCTACTGCAGCTTTGTAACACAGTGCTGCATTACCAATGCTCCCAGTGTTCTTGTGTATCACAATACTTGTGTAGATTGTACACCAATTACTTCCCAGACAGGGTTATATTTTCTGTTCATCTACTGAACTATTTCCATACAAGTATTGTGAGAATCAACAGTAACTCTATTCTACTGTGTATCACACTAGTTATGACACCACCTGGTCATCTAGAGTGATTTCACATCAGAACTGCACAGTACACTATTTAGGTTTTAAATATATTTGTTCTGTTTGCTTCTTTCAATTACATTAATAAAAGTTTATTATTTTCATCTAGTAGGGTTGAGTGCATCACATAGGGTTCTTTCCTCTCTCCCCCAATCATCTTACGGTCAACTTAGTTCACACCATTTTCACCTGTTTGAAGTAATTGAAAGGTCTGCCTGATTAGGGTTTTTGGGGAAGGGAATACCGTTCTTACAACCTGACTAGCAAAACTGAAGGTAATCACACTCATTTGAAAGCTTAACTCTAGGTACTAAATCCCCCAACAAGTCATTAGTTATCAAACCGTACGTCACACATTCGTTCACTCATATCTATAGTTCAACTGATATCAACAACACATTATCACACACTGCATGTGTTGTGTTGTTGAGTGACAGCCACATTCAGCTGTGCCACAGCTTCTATTAATGTACCACACATATCCTCTACCAAAAACGAAGCTTTTTGCAATATGACCACCTTCATGATAACCATTGTGAATGTTCATCTCATGATAGTTATGTACATTATGATACTGAGATGACTACACAACATATGATTTTTATGTACAAATTTAATCAATTTATCCTAACGCATTACTGCAGAAACATAGTATGTTGTATGTTAGGGAACTCAAAAGTTCTAAGTACACAGGCATGTACATTGTTATTACAACTATTTATGTTCACTTTCACACACACATTTTCGGTTAAGGAACTTATGCTGTTAGTTACTCATAAATACAGAACATACAATAACTGTTTGTTCAATATTTACACATGTAAATGTACAACTGATGTTATTGTTATATATAGTTGCCCCTGGAGGACATGTGTCACCTGAGACGGAACAAGTTTCTTCACCTGGTTCATGCAGCTCAACACACCTAGAAGGTGAGTGTATGAGGTGGTGCCCATATAATATGTGCACTTCTATATGTTATGTTGTCATGTTCATGATTTGTTTTGCACATGTTCTTTAAATAGGATTACTTAGTGTCAGTGAAAATGAAGTTTAAGACAACATGTATTGTGTTTGTGATGTTAAGTATCATGTAGGAGTTGTGAGTTTAGAGCAACTTTTCATTCATTCTTCTTTCATACTGAGTCCAAACATTATTCGTAAGTCAAGGTAGTTTTTAATGTGACGTTATAAAATGTATGGAAACATGTTAGGTGTTACTTATGACACAGTATAATTACATAGTAAAACAGCAGAGATTAACATGCCATTTCATAATGTGTACATTTATTTTTAGAACATGATGATGAAGATGATGATGATGCCGCCATAGACACAGAAATGCAATTAAGTGACCATGAAGAGGTTCCCATTGAAACAGTTACACAGCCAAATCGTCCATCAAGTAACACATACGATGCAATAGTAGCTTCTGAGGGAAAAATTGTTGAAGCTGAAAATCGTCGCCATTCTGAACTGATGAGAGTACACGAAAGGATGATATCACTGCAGGAAGAAACGATATCACAATTGTCACATCTCCACAGAGTCTTCATTGAAGTGCCTAAACAATTGCAAAAAATAAACACGTCATTAGAAGCATTAGTTGTTCAGCAAACCCAAGCTAATTACTTGAGAATGACAACAGTACCAAATTTCAACTTTAACACATCACAGGAAGGATCTTTACATGGTGCTCATTTTTCACCCCATGCATCTGATGTTCATTCCCCAGGTCGGGATGTTACCGGTAAAGTAGCAGAAAGTTCTGTGCATGTTCCTGACAACATCCTACCGCTGCCATCTGTAGAAATTCTGGAGCTGACACCTACAAAGGAGGCGGCAAAAACAAAAAAGCACAAGCAGTTACTACTGACCAGTTTTTGGACACAAACAAAAAAAAACAAACATGAAACGGACCAACCATCAGTTGTGCACTGTGTACCAACTTGCTCATATGTGTCAGTGGGCACAAGCCCTTTCCGTGATCAGTCACTGCCCACAAGCCCTTTCCGTGATCAGTCACTGCCCACAAGCCCTGCCCGTGAACCGTCACTGGCCACAAGCCCTGCCCATGAACAGTCACTGGCCCCAAGCCCTGCCCATGATCAGTCACTGCCCACAAGCCCTGCCCATGAACAGTCACTGGCCACAAGCCCTGCCCATGAACAGTCACTGGCCACAAGCCCTGCCCGTGATCAGTCACTAGACACAAGCCCTGCCCATGAACAGTCACTGGCCACAAGCCCTGCCCGTGAACAGTCACTGGCCACAAGCCCTGCCCGTGAAGTGCCACAGGCCACTCAAAGTGGCTCTGTTGTGACTCAAGTTGTAGCCAAACGGAAAAGAAAAATCCAAGAGACAACAAGCAGGCCTGTGACTCGCTCTCAAAAGGAAAAAAAATAATACATTTTATAATTAAGTAAATATGTCTTTGGCCTTGATTTGTTGACTTCAGATTATCTAATGAATATTTTATGTATGCTGAAGACCTGTTGTTTCCAAACATTCAAGTATGTCATTGTACACGTGAAGTTTTGGAAATGTTAACAGTCCTAATGAATGGTGTTATGAATATTTATGTATTAATCATCTGCTCAGTAATGGTCCACCAGGACCCAGTTGCTATTTTTAGAGAAGCTGCCATTTACTTACCTGCAAAACATTGTATTTGGGTGTGTTACTTGATGTAATCATTGCATGTAAATATTATTCACATGCAATTAAAAACACACATCTATTTAACTGCTCACATATTTCTTGCCCGTGTACAGCAGGATTAAGTGTTAAATATTACTTACCTTCACCTTGCTTGAACATTCTAATGTTGTCCTTTAATCATTTATGAGTTCTGTTTTCAATAACATATCTGTGAATGTTTAGTAATATATATGTAGTATGTATGGATATATGTACACACACACACACCGTGTGTGTATATATATATATATATATATATATATATATATATATATATATATATGTATATATATATATATATATACAGTGTTCGACAAATCACCCAAAAATCTACTCGCCCAACCAAAACATCTACTCGCCACCTAGTCCCGCCCCCAACTCCGCCCCTAGTCCCACCCCCAACTCCGCCCCTAGTCCCGCCCCCAACCCCGCTTTAAAATAAAATATATAAATAAAATACATTTAATAAATTCCTAGTCAGAACAACATTCGTTTTTGACATAAATGTATTTATTGTATTACATTATACTACAATTAGTCGTGTGTGTGTGTGTGTCAATGTCGGATCTAGAAATAAAAGCCAGATGTGAATAACTAGTTTCCTGAACCCCTTAACCAGTGTCTGGACGTCGGCGCTTCACAGAGAGAGACAGAGAGAGACAGAAAGACAGACACACACCCACACACACACAGAGAGCGGCACACCCACACAGAGAGAAAGAGAGACACACAGAGAAAGAGACACACAGAGAAAGAGAGAGAATGAGAGACACACACACTGAGAGAATGAGAGACAAAGAGAGAGTGCGACAGAGAGAGTGCGACAGAGAGAGGGAGAGGGTGACAGAGAGAGGGAGAGGGTGACAGAGAGAGGGAGAGGGTGACAGAGAGAGGGAGAGGGTGACAGAGAGAGGGTGAGGGTGACAGAGAGAGGGTGAGGGTGACAGCGAGAGGGTGAGGGTGACAGAGAGAGGGAGAGGGCGACACAGGGAGAGGGTGGGTGACACAGGGAGAGGGAGGGTGACACGGAGAGGGAGGGTGACACAGGGAGAGGGAGGGTGTCAGGGAGAGGGAGGGTGACAGGGAGAGGGAGGGTGACAGGGAGAGGGAGGGTGACAGGGAGAGGGAGGGTGACAGGGAGAGGGAGAGGGTGACACAGGGACAGGGAGAGGGTGACACAGGGAGAGGGTGACACAGGGAGAGGGAGAGGGTGACACAGGGAGAGGGTGACACAGGGAGAGGGTGACAGGGAGAGGGAGGGTGACACAGGGAGAGGGTGACACAGGGAGAGGGAGAGAGGTTGACACAGGGAGAGGGAGGGTGACACAGGGAGAGGGAGGGTGACACGGAGAGGGTGACATGGAGAGGGTGACACAGGGAGAGGGTGACACAGGGAGAGGGTGGGTGACACAGGGAGAGGGAGAGGGTGGGTGACACAGGGAGAGGGAGAGGGTGGGTGACACAGGGAGAGGGAGGGTGACACAGGAAGAGGGAGGGTGACACAGGGAGAGGGAGGGTGACACAGGGAGAGGGAGGGTGACACAGGGAGAGGGAGGGTGACACAGGGAGAGGGAGGGTGACACAGGGAGAGGGTGACACAGGGAGAGGGTGACACAGGGAGAGGGTGACACAGGGAGAGGGAGAGAGGGTGAAACACTCACAGACACAGACACCCACTCTCACTCAGACAAACTCACACTCACACACACACAGTCTATCACTCACACACACAAACACTCACCCGCAAGGCAGGGGGTCGCACATGGCAGCGGGGGCCTCTGCACGGCAGGAGGGCCTCTGCAAGGCAGGGGGGTCGCACATGGCAGCGGGGGCCTCCGCACGGCAGGAGGGCCTCTGCAAGGGGCCCGCCACCTCCAGAGGGGGACGCCGACACCGCAGTATCCTGCTTAGACCGAGCAGGGAGAGGCTCCGGTGAGGGGATTTCCCCTGCTTAGAGCAGGGAGAGGCTCCGGTGAGGGGATTTCCCCTGCTTAGAGCAGGGAGAGGCTCCGGTGAGGGGATTTCCCCTGCTTAGAGCAGGGAGAGGCTCCGGTGAGGGGATTTCCCCTGCTTAGAGCAGGCAGAGGCCCCGGTGAGGGGATTTCCCCTGCTTAGAGCAGGCAGAGGCCCCGGTGAGGGGATTTCCCCTGCTTAGAGCAGGGAGAGGCTCCGGTGAGGGGATTTCCCCTGCTTAGAGCAGGGAGAGGCCCCGATGAGGGGATTTCCCCTGCTTAGAGCAGGGAGAGGCATGCGTGGGGTGAGGGGGGGTCACGGAGGCCAGGAGAGATTGGGGTGAGGGGGGGTGGATGGCCCGATGGGAGGGGGTGGTGGATGGCCCGATGGGAGGGGGTGGTGGATGGCCGATGCGAGGGGGGGCGGATTGCCTGATGGGAGGGAGGGGGGGGGCAGATGGCCCAATGGGAGGGAGGGGGGGGCGGATGGCCCAATGGGAGGGAGGGGGGCGGATGGCCCGATGGGAGGGAGGGGGGGTAGACAGATGGCCCTGTAGGGGCCTGAGGGCAGACAGGCGTGGAAGGGGCTGGCTGGCGGAAGGGGGAGGAGTGGAAGAGCTGAGGAGGGAAAGTTGCTGAGAGGCGGGGGAGGAGCGAAGGCAGTGATCAGAGAGCTGTCTTTTTTTTTTTTTCTCCAGCGCGAGCGCGGGAAATTTAAAAAATACACGTGTGCTGCTTGTGCCAATATTTACTCGCCCGGGGGTTAAATCCATATAATTGTCGAACACTGTATATATATATATATATATATATATATATATATATATATATATATATATATATATTATTTGTACTATCTAAACTGGTATACATGTATTTTCACAAAACATACACTTAATGCTTCCTTGTGAAAAACAGTATTGTAATAATACAGGCCTACAGTTTGTGAAATATACTTACTGTGAGCCTATAACAGTATGGCCTTAAACAATTATTAATCACTTAATTCACTCATGTTTATCACCATTTAAATAGGTTTCATAAAAGGCCTACTTACTGCCATCAATATGATCTGTGTAGAACTGGATTACATAGATATATTATTGGTTGTAACACTACAGGCCTTCTCAATTAAAAAAAGGCGTTGTTTGATGGTAAATCACAATTGCTCACAAGCCAATGTCAAAGGCCATACAACATTGTAAGCCTCTATTATTTAAACCTTTAAATAAATCACACCAATATTAAAATCCCTCTTTACATATAAGCCATTAAATATTGTAATATACACACACATTAAAAGTTTGGTTTTACACACATATACATATGTATATTGTAATATATATATATATATATATATATATATATATAATATATATATATATATATATATATATATATATATATATATAATATATATAATATATATTTATATGTATATTATATATTTATGAGACAGATATATATATATATATATATATATACATATACACACTTACTTAAACTCTGATGCAGTCAGGGAGTTAACCAGACTGAAAAATAGACACTGAAATGTATGAAAACAAAAAAAGATTACAACATTTGCAGGTGTGTGTGTATTTCATTATATGGCTGTGTAAGCACTATTTTCATAAAGCGTACAATGTTTCTTTCCTCAACCCACAGTGTTTTTTAATTAAAAATAGTACAGTTGTTTTGAGAAAGTAGATAAAAGTAGCTTAATGTGGCATTCACACTGAAATGCCTATCAGAAACCACAAATGTGAACCAATTATCTGTACAACCCCAATTGGTGGTTGAAAACAGGAGTGAAAGAAGAAACATTTTGTGACCTTGAATGGAAAGACACTAAATAGATAACATTCTACTAGTTTGAGCATTGTGAGCAGACAACATTGAAGAACAGTCAGATTTTCTGTTAAGCTGCAATGGCTAACGATATGATTCAAAACAGCCATCCACACAAAGGGTATAAAAGGATGATAGCGGAGGCAATCGTGTCAACTGCGGAACAGAAAGCCAACGTGGGCCTAATCTATGATTTGATTAGAACAAAGTACCCTTATTACCAAGAACCTGGGCGGGCGCGAAATTTTAAATCCTCTGTAAGATTCACTTTATCAACTAATGAATGTTTGGAACGTGTGCAGGATAAGCTACAAGAAAGGTATGGTTTTTGGCAGATTGCTAAGGAAAATAAAATCACCGTGGAAAACGGCACATATATACTGCTAAATAGCATATTTATTCCTAATAACAATAGCAATGGATCCGCTACTACTGTTCCGTGTGAATCGATACCTGTTGCAATATCTGCACCCTCCATTCCTGAAACACACATTCTACAAGAACATAACTACTATGATTTTTTACCAAGCCTTTCTGCTGCAAACGCATTCGAATGGGTACCCGAAGAAATGAACCTACCTCCGGACCAATTGTTTGAAGAAGGCAGTGGCGTCCTATGAGCGCCTCATGGAGGAGATGTGTGTCATACAGGATTCAGCGTTTGGGTCAACTATGGATGCAAATGCATTGGTTTTCTGGAGCGACCAGTTGCAGGCAGATGAAGTGTTACTTCTAAAAGAATGGTAAATATAACAATCGTTATGCCTTGCCTCAGCGTTAAAAGTTGTTTTTTTTTTGCAACCACCATTTTTACTTTAAATGCGTGGATACAGCGTAACTTTGCAGACTGCATAACATGTAGCGATCACAAACACATTGTTTCCTATTACAATATAGTAGAACCAGAAAGATTAGTACACATTGCTCACGGAATAAATATACGTACTTTCCCATCCCTTTAAACATATTAGCAACATGTTACCATAACTGTAACACACACCTGTTTTATTATCATGCAACATCTTACAAAAAAACCCGGTCGACCACGTATGACGTGGGACCCTTGTCATGTGCCAAGGCGTCCTTAAAAAGGATTACGGATGTAAGTCCCGCCCCCAAGCGACGTGCGCGCGTCAAAGCCTATTGGCTGTGTTGTTTTGTTATAGTTACGGTAACTGCACTGTGTCATGCGTGCGCGTCTGTGTTTGTGGGCGTGCACTGGGCGTTAGCCGAATGTTAATTCAGTGGGAGGAGTGTTTGCGTGCGCTTCACGCTGGCTTAACATGACGTCACACGTATCGCATTTGCGCATTGTGTTATCAGCCGTGCTTTCTGTCCACACACGTCTGTTTAAAAAGAATACAGATGTAGTCGTTTAGAACGAATGTAGTTTCTCCTTCATTGTATTAGAAATAAATATTTTATGGTTAATGGTATTTACAACATGTATTGAACGCACCACGTAGGCATTGTTTTGCGCATGCGCTAACACTTAGTTGGCCCAAGCGTGAAGTGCATGCGCACAGTAAGATGTGCGCGCACATTTTTAAGTATACACCCAACGTTAACTTCATATACATAGTTATGCGTGCTACTAATTTTACAAATGAATACATAATGATGTTTAGTTGTACTTCTAACATATAACTGAGTGACGTGTGTATGTACACAATCATATAGAGATGTGTAACGCGTTGTCACGGATAATTATATAGTAAGGTGCCATCTTTGATCATCATGTTTTTGCTGTATTTCAGAGATGTCGGGCAAGATACAATCGGATCAATGTATGATTTCAGAAGAGTCTACCTTTATATGAGATGATTGTGAGGAGGAGCCACCGACTACTATACAACATATGGAACTAATTTTATATTGCTTGCAGCGCTTATTAACAAACAATTAAAAATTGTGATACCCTTATGCCTATATTGCATAAGCACTTAATTAACATAATGATGTTGCAAAAGAGTGCACCTAGAAAATTTCTTGAGTGTTCTTTAATTAGTACTAACATTTTATGGCATGGTGTGTTTTATATATAACAACCATTCCCACTCTGCTAACACATTTGTGTATTCTATTGTGTAATGGAATGTATGACTGTCGAAACTATGTAATAATAATAATAATAATAACATGTTCTTGTATAGCGCTTTACAGACACATTTTGCAGGCTGAGGTCCCTGCCCCGTGGAGCTTACAATCTATTTTCTGGCACCTGAGGCACAGGGAGATAAAGTGACTTTTCACAAGGAGCCAACACCGGGAATTGAACCAGTCTCCCCTGCTTCAAACTCTCTGTGCCAGTCTGTGTCTTTACTCACTGAGCCACTCCTTCTCCCAATGTAAAGGACACTTACAACCAACTAGCCATTTATTGTTAAAAATCTCTTGTTACATGGGTATGTTGATAAAATGGTTTGGGACTGTAGCAAATAATGTTATTGCCAAGATGTTGTGGTCCCCTACAATGCATGATGTTAAGAATATTACATCAACATCATGTAATGAAGTACGTTTATGTGTATATTTCATGTACCAAACTAAGTATAGTTTACTGTGTTCATTAAACTTTCTAAACATAAATAGTACAGTCAATATGATGATATAACCTACCATTATAAACCTGCTGTTATCATTTGTCGGTGTTATACATGGATCATAAACAAATTGATACAGACACAAACAGTTGTCTTAAAAAGTGTGCCTATGCTAATGTGCATGTGATTGACGTTTATATTTTGAGAATACTTGTTAATTATCATCATGATAATGATGAAGTGACGTCAATGACATTCCAAATATTTTAAGAACATTGTGATCGTGGGTAATTATTAATGCAAAATTACAGTAAGATTTTTGACACAATTGTGGTTTTGATTACAGTTTGACACTTGTTACATGTAGGTCACATCAACACACATTTGTGACTTATACATACACATGTGACAATGTTTAATTAACGTTGACAAATAATGTATAGCATTAATAATCACCTACATTGCTAAATATAAGATGTACAACGCATTGCTGTGATTACAGGCATTCATGCATGGAGTGTTATGATCAGTCAATTGCATCCGTGATTAATGAGCTCCCATAAATAAAAAAAATCTCTACAGTTATCCCCTTCTCTCCAAACACCTCTATATTACATTAATGGAAATTATAAGGGAACATACATTAAATGTGATGAAATGGGAGTAATCATTTTATAATACAATGCACATTAAACCTCATTAGTAGCTAAATGCATGTACATGATACAGAAAGTACATGTATGTAACATTTATCGTTTAACAATATGTTGGATTTGTACTTCAAATAATTATACGAATATTGAGGTAGGCACATCTTATGACAAATGTCAGCAAATATACATACCATGATCAGTCATACTGGAGATATACCTATAATGCAATGGAACAATATATAAATTGCAAACATTGACATGCCATCTTCAGTACCGTAAGCAACACAGCAAAGTGTGTATTTGGTGTTATATGTGCAACACCATGTATATTTTATGACATTCAAAATGTAAACCAGCCTGGTGTACACATCATATGGATGTACATGTTACACTGCAACAATAACATTGTATGTAACCATACTGCAAGAATGAATGACTATGGCCATAATATGTGTATTGTATTTGCATAAGGAACAACACAAAGCTAAAATATTACTGCGTTGTTACACCAGTTGTATTCACATACACAAAACTAATTTACAATGGAAGAGGGATTATATAACCTGTGCAACAATAACATACCGGTGCCACATCCCTTTGTGCACACAGCAGAGAAAAGAAAGGTGTGCAACCCATATTCATCTGTGTCCTAACAGAAGGTTATATAAAGAAACATTATTGTTAATATAACATAATTAATCTATAAAAGTAGTACTAGGAACATATATGTTTTTACTTACAAGAAAAAAAGGAATTGATGAGATTCTGGCGTGTCTGGACACCACTGGCTGTTTGTTAATTTTCAGCAGCTACATGGGTGGGATGCTCGTCTACCAAAGGCTCAGCTATGTCTGATTGTACATTGTGTCTGAGTGCCACATTGTGCAAAATGCAACAGGCAATTATAATATCAGACACTTTTTGAGGCTTGTATAGAAGAGCCCCACCAGTTCTGTCCAGACACCTAAATCTGGTCTTGAGTAGGCCAAATGTCCTCTCTATGACAGATCTTGTAGAGATATGGGCTGCATTGTACCTCTCCTCTGCTTCAATTTGAGGGTTTAGCACCGGAGTCAAGAGCCACGGCCTAATTCCTTATCCTGAGTCACCTATAATCAATGGAGCACACATAAGCTTACATTAGTGATTAGATTCTACAATGAAAACATTCCTAAAGAAAAATGTGTTTTGTGTTACAACATCCAAATGTGTACTCACCCAGCAGCCAACCATGTTCAAAATGTCCCTCTTCGAACGCATTGAAGACTGAAGAGTTCCTCAGGATATAGGAATCGTGACTGGAACCAGGGAATTTGGGTACCACATGCATTATCCTCATCGTGGCATCACATACCACCTGTACATTGAGTGAATGGTAGTGCTTACGATTACGGTAAACATGCTCACTCTGACTATGTGCAATCAAAGCAACATGTGTGCAATCGATTGCACCCAGCACACATGGTATCCCTGCTATATTATAAAAGCCATTCCTGACTTCCAGCCACTCTGTCGCCTCTGTAGGAAAATGAATATAATTCCTAGCGCGTCTATTGGGTGCATAGAGAAACTGGGTAAAGGCCCGCGAGAATGTAGATTGCGAGACCCCGCCCACTATGCCCACAGTTGTCTGGAATGACGCGGAAGCAAGATAATGTAATGAGCACAGCATTTTAACAAGCCCAGGGACTGCACGACCTCTGGCTGTCACAAAATCTAAATCTCCCCTTATCTCTTCATAAAGAGATAAGATTGCTGCTGAACTCAAACGATAGCGACTGACTATCTCCTCCTCACTCATCCCATCTAACAGGGTTCTCTCCCTGTACACACGCGGACGAGGCACAACTTGTCTCCTCTGTCTTCTCCTCTGATCTCCTGTCCCTCTACCTGTCCCTCAGCCTGTCCCTCGGCCTGTCCCTCGGCCTGTCCCTCTCCCTGTCCCTGTCGTATCCGCGTGCCTGTCCCTGTCACTGTCCCTGGCTCTGTCCCTCCCTTGCCCTACAGTATGTCATTCTCTTCATCAGCAAGCATGTCATAAAAAAGAATGTTCCTCCGTCTCCTAAACAATCACAACATTTTGAAATGAGTAGCTGTGAATGATCAGGTAATGGGCATCCTTTAAATAGGTATGTGATGATGTCAGGTGACATAGTAAAAAGCAAGGTGTTACATTAACATATTAAAGTACTTTGCTCACAAGCTGTGTCCATTTGAACAAAGAATTATTTGTTCTGTGTATTCAGCAGGCAATCATGATATTTGCCAATGATGTAACGTGAAGATTTGTACAAACATTGTTTGAAATTTATTAGTGTAATGTGCAATGCATGTAACACTTCTGAACGCAACAGTCAGTCATGTAAATAGACAAAAAGCCTGAGATTGACGTGTAAAATGTTTGCTGCAACATGTGTAATTAGCCATGTTATTGTCACATGTTCACAACAATGAATTCTCGTGTGCATATGCATACATTTATGTAATGAGGATAGTTGCTATAGAATCAGTTTGAAAGGTGTCACAATGATTTATTACTGTACATGTGTGTATAAGTTAGGTTGAAGTGCTTGTAATGCAACGGTTACAATGTGAACATGCAATGTGATTGAGTGTCCAATAAGTGACATCATGTAAAAAGGGACGACCCAAAGTACAGGTAAACATGAGAAGAAAGATGTACATGAAAGTTTAAAGATGCGTTACACATTACAAGCATTGTGTAATGTAAAGCAACATGAATATACGGTGTATGTGTTAGATGTGTGACGTGTAACATCATATAAATAATTGTCGCTCAGTTCAGTAAAATGTGTGTTATGATGTGAGGTTCTCCTTTAAGAGTTGAGTATAGGATTTTCCCTTGACACATCATCACATGATGAGTAATGTGACACGCAAATGATGAAAACATCTAAAAGTACAATGTTTATCAAATAATACACGTCAGGTGTGACACAATGCAGTGAATGCCCCCCACACTGTAATGCTAATCACATTTGTATTGTGAGCAATGGAACGTAAACAGTACTATAATGTTATACGTCACCGCTCCATTGACTCCATTGATGTGCAGATGATTTTTTTTTTCTAAGTGCCGTTCCGGCAGCCTTAGCGATTGTTCTCCCCTCCAACTTGCCAACTTTAGTTGGCGGTAGAAATTGGCCATAACATCTCAATTTCTTAGTGCCGATCAGCCCCGTTAAGCTGATTTTGCTACTTGAAAAGCCGATTTAAAAAAGTGGCGATCAGTGCCGAAAACAGGCTTATCGACAGCAGAGTGGCCATAACACAATTATCGGCTACGAAACCGGCCGAAATCAAGCACATATCGGCGCTTACTGAATCTCAAACCCAATTTTGCCTATAAAATGGCGAAAAAACCCTTATCAACGCTTACTGCATAGAGCCCTTAGTTAGCTTGTTTTTAATTAATTTTAATTAGGTTAATTGTGCCCAAGCTGGGTGGGCTGTCCCTGCCTATACGGACACCCGTAATTACACCCGACCATGTGATCGGAGGGGCCCGTTTTGGCGTGAACAGGCTATGTAGCTCTGGCATATATAAATGAGAGATTGCATACACACAGGTTACTCTTTGATAAAGCGCTCCTACAGCGCGAAACGCGTCAGAGGTACCCCTTTTTTGAAGCCCGGTCTACTAATGCCATAAATTAAAGCATTTTTTATTTGCAAGCAGCCTCCAGCCCTTTCATTTTTGCAGCAGTGCTCCACCACTTTCTTCTCTACTTGGATTCATCTCATTGGAAGGAGGCACGCTATACCAGTCCAAGAAAGTCTCGTGAGTTACTCATTTTCATGATTGCAGTTCCATTATTAATGTCATTATCATGTCTCATGCCTATGGGTTGAGGGGTGCCGTCCCATAAGTGGGTGTGGGGTGTGCTCTCTTCAGTGAGGGTACATTTCACACACCTGCTGTGGTGCTTGCATACCACTCTATTACCCTATCATATGGCTATCAAGTGAGCATTCAGGACTTTATATACTGCATAAGAAGTTTACTCGTACCTGGACACCCATGCTATATTGCACAACCCTGCAGAGACATTTGTAGCACCCACAGGGATTCATTTCCCATTACCTGCTATACCTGATTGAAGGTTGCTCATGTTCTTGGAGGATTGATTGATTCAACGAATTGGACATTAATATATTTTTTGTATTATAATAAGGGCTGTGATTGGCTTATTTTTTACTTTTAATATTTCTAGTATTGCACCTTTTTCCAATATCTACAATTAACCCTTACTAAGCGACCTTTGTTGGATATACATTTATACTATTGTTGGATACAATGGAGGATTCCACAGTGGATGATGCTGTGGAAGGGATGATCAAGAATTTTTCTTATAACTGCTTTGACAATATTAAACGTACCAGAAGGGCAGAGATTGCTTTTGATGACAGCGGAGAACTTTTATGTGACGAACCATCTAATCTAAGGGCACACTTTGCTAGATTAGAAAGGTTATTAACCCTTCGTTTGAGACTGTGGTGGGATATTACATCCCTTGAAAATTATGTCCACACTAAACGTATACCAAGAGGACTTCGCATTAAAAAGGCTCCCTCCTTTGGCTTCAATAATGCTGACTTTGAAAAAATTTGGATACAGACTCTCAATGAGTGTTCATTTAAACTCATAGATTTAATAATCAAACATAAAACTAAAGAGATTGCTTTATTAGTTAAAGATATAGAAACATTGCAGATGAAATTGAAAGCCTTTGAAGAGATGGATAATTTTGAGAGAAATGACCAGATGTTGTCAAAAAACCTAGAATGTATGGAAAAAGAATTGATTACAAAGAAGCAGATCAAGTTTGAACGCGATAAGCAAGATTAGGTCAGAAATCAAATTTATGTATGGCAGAGGAAATCCTATACTGTTAACAACAGAGGTAGATCTGGAAAGTCTCCTTTTGTCCCCAGGGATCCAGAGAAATCTTCAAGAAATCCCAGTAAATCCATTCTTAAAAGCAGAGCGGCGGAAATATCTAGCTTTGAATCAGATGCATCGGAGGGAGAAGGCAGGAATACATCAGTGGCTTTTGACGACAACACACCTTCATGGAGATCCAGTAGCAGGTCACGAGAGGATATCAATTATCCTTCTACATCCAACTCAACAGGACAAACTAGCTACTGGCTTCCAATGCAGAAAGACCAGGAGGCAAAAAACGGCTCTGGAAGAGGACAAGGAGGTCGAGGAAGAAACGGGGATACGCGTGGAGCTATGAAAAGAAAGAAATACTTTTAGAATCTGATAGCAATAACGTTATTAATATTTCAGACAAACCGCTTACCCCTGGACAGTTATCTCTCCTCAACAAAGGATTGAACTTTGCACCACTTAATAACTTCAGACTTTTCAATGCTATGATTGATTTGCAATGTTTCATACGCAAGTTATGCCTTAAAAAATTCTTTACGTCTAGAGGTGATGCGGTTCAGGTTTCCTCGGTCTCCCAGCCCCCTTTTGGGACTAGGGGGGTCTTGGACCCTGACCCACGCCACACATTAACATCTTTTAAAGAATTATGTGCCATATCAGATATGGAAGGGCTACTTCTGGAACAAGATGATTTGATTTCCAATGATGAGTCTGTACCAAACAATTTCTTTGTTCAAAGACATACTCAATTCAAGAAAAAATCCACTTTTATTCCATATACATCAAAGGGGCCATTTATAGCCACATTCAAGAGATTGGTCGAGGAAGATCTTAAGAAACTAGCAGAGGACTGTGCATGCAACCCAAAAGCACCCCATGGTAATCTATCAAGAGATGAGAAAATGGAATTATCTAGTCTTGAACAAGACCATTCAATTGTCATCAAAAATGCTGACAAAGGGGGTGCAGTTGTAGTACAGTCCCATGCTGCTTACAAACAGGAGGCTCTTAGACAATTAGGAGATGTTAGTGCCTATAAAAAGCTAATGGGGGACCCCACAGCTGTGTTCAACAAGGAACTACTATCACTTCTTGATACGGGCAAGTTGCTGTGTGTCCTCAATGATAAAGAATTGGGCTTCCTGTATTGTCAATGCCCAATAGTGCCCATCTTTCACCATCTCCCAAAGATCCATAAGTCACTGACCTGCCCTCCTGGCAGGCCTATAGTGGCGAGTATTGGATCTTTGGGAGATGGTGTATCACGTTATGTGGATGGGTTCCTACAACCCATTGTCCAATCCTTACCTTCTTTCCTTAAAGACTCCAATCATCTGTTAATTGATTTACAAAATGTGAAATGGGAATCAACCTATTGTTGGGCTACCATGGACGTTGTGTCCTTGTACAGTAACATTATACACAATCAAGGTCTATTGGCTATACAACATCATCTCCATTTATCTGATTTACCCACTACACTTTGCACTTTTTTGATTGATGCTATCACGTTTTTATTGACACACAATTATTTTAGCTTTGATTCACATTTTTATTTACAACTTAAGGGCACGGCTATGGGGACTGCATTTGCACCCTCATATGCCAATTTATTTATGGGTTTTTGGGAATCCACTTTTATTTATGGTGCTTCCAATTATTTTTGGAAACACATTAAATATTATAAGCGTTATATAGATGATTTACTTTTTATTTGGGACGGTGATTTTCTTTCTTTTGAATCGTTTTTTAACACTTTAAACACAAACGAGTACAATTTAACTTTCACCTATGATTTTCACATTCAAAAAATTTGCTATTTCGACCTAATGTTGTATGTTGATACCAACAAAAACATACAAACAGACATGTACAGGAAGCCCAATTCTCGCAATGCATTCCTCATGGCCAATAGTGACCATTCAAGGCCACTTAAGAAGGGCATTTTGAAAGGACAATTTTTACGGTTAAGGAGACGGTGTTCGACAGAGGAGTCTTTCGAGAACCAGTCTATAGACCTATTTAACAGATTTGTGAAAAGGGGTTACCAACATTCACATATTCAGGAAGCATTAGACATAGTTAAAAGTACCAATAGGACAGACCTTCTCTCGATTCAAGCTAACAAAAAAACATGCAGGAATATTAATAACAAAGTGGATTGTTTTCAGAACAAAGATCAATTAGGGCCATTTTTCATAACTCAGAAATCTAGGCAAGCAGATTCCATTAGACGGATCGTCAACAAGCATTGGAATATGCTAAAATTAGACAAAGATTTGAAACCGATAGTCAGTGAGGGACCGAGATTTGTGTTCAAAAAGGCCAGATCATTGGCCAGCTTTTTCTCTCCCAGTATGTTTAAATCTCACCATCAATCATTAATTACTAATATCCCTAAGGGTTTCCACAAATGTGGTCATTGTGTGATCTGCCAGTATGCTATTCCTATTTCGGGCATGACCACAGTGAAACCAAATAGGAATGTAAAGAGAACATCATTCATTAATTGTAACACCAGTTATACAGTGTACATCATCCATTGTGGTTGTTGAAAAAACTACATAGGCCGAACCATTAGGTCTTTAAAACTAAGAATAATGCAACATGTGAGGGCTATTAAGAAATCCAATATTATCCATCCATTGGCAAGACATGTTGTTGATTGTCCACAGGGAGGTATCCAGGGCTTCTCCTTTTCGGCTGTTGAGCATGTTCCCATGCCCCAACGGGGGGGTGACAGACTGAACATGCTCAACAGACGAGAGGTGTTCTGGATATTTAGTATGGATACTCTATTTCCATCTGGAATAAACCAGGATTGGGAATTGGTTCATTTTCTTTAAACATCAATATTATATATTATTTAATTAGTATTATGATTTATTTAATTATATTTTTTATTTTGTTATAAATTCTTAGAAGTTCACATTTTTCTATATATTTGATTGTTCTATATACTTGATATTTTTATGATGTATAGGAATGGATTCAATCACTTATTCATTTGATGATTTATTATGATCACCTTACACAGATATTTCATAATATGTAGTAAATGTATTTAGGTCATTATTTATTTATATACGTGTTTAGATCTATTATATATATTATAATTATTTATCATTATTTGGAGTAAATATTTTACTTTGGTTAACTACTGCTGCGGCACAGTTTATTCGAGCATTTGCCCGTTCTGTGCCGCAGCAGTAGCCTGGCGCGCGCCCGAGTGTGACGGGCGCACGCCGAAGCAGCGGAAGAGCGCCCTCCGATCGGGGCGCTCTCCCTACCGCTGCCGGGTCCGCCGGGTCCCCCGGAACCCCCTGCCGCTGTCCCACGATCGCGGGACACCAGGGCTCCCTCGGGGAGCCCCTGGACACGCGTGCAGGGGGCGCACGCTCCCGATGACGCGTGACCGCGCGTCTAAGACGCGCGGCACGCCGAGGGGCGGCCACTAGCAAGCCGGGAGATTTCCCGGCTTGCGGTACCGACCACACTTCAATAAAGTGTGTCGGTAGTGTATACACTGGCGACACACTTTATTCGAGCTCGGCTAGTCCCACGAATTCGGGTATACCCGGGTGTATTTAGGTTTGTGACTGTTTTCTGCCCGAGTGCATTGAGGTATTTTCAGGCAGGGATTGAAGCATTTTATTCCCGCTGGCTGCAATACTGCACAGTATATATATATATACTGCATTACAATTCATGAATTTATGCCATCTGGTAGACACGCGAAGCATTGCAGCCTATTAAATCCTAATCATTATCATTTAACAGATCAGCCGCCCATCAGCCAGGCATGAACCCAGGCTGGAAAGGCAAACGCAACGGGGCTTGTCAGAGGTGAGGAGCGGCGCATTCCAGGTATCTGCCAGGTACATACCGGGTATTTGCTCGAATAAAGTGTGTCGGTGCAGTATATATGCATATATTTGAGTTCAGTGGCTCTGATTTAAGGGACACTTGTATCTTACTTAGATCTATTCTATTTTTGTTACAATATTATTAATTCATTTATATATTGTTCACTAGTGGGAGTTAATATAAAAGTGTGTTTTTCATGCATCATTATTATTATTATCTTGTTTATTTCATTATTTAGCTTACTATGTTAGATTTGTTTTTAATTTTCTTTTTTTCTTGTCTTTATATTTTCGTTTGATTTCTTTTAATATTGTTTGTGTGTTCAAATATCAGGCTGTTAAAGTTATTTTTGCTTTGAAGTCACTATCTGCAGGTCGGATCTTTTTGTCCATCCAGGGCCTCCATAGATATCTGGCTCCGTCCGCCATCTTGGATTTAGACAGGAGACCGGGTAGGGAGGAGAGATGATCTGCAGATTTCAGACTCAGCTAAGTGACGATTTAGTTAGCTTGTTTTTAATTAATTTTAATTAGGTTTATTGTGCACAAGCTGGGTGGGCTGTCCCTGCCTATACGGACACCCGTAATTACACCCGACCATGTGATCGGAGGGGCCCGTTTTGGCACGAACAGGCTATGTAGCTCTGGCATATATAAATGAGAGATTGCATACGCGCAGGTTACTCTTTGATAAAGCGCTCCTACAGCGCGAAACGCGTCAGAGGTACCCCTTTTTTGTAGCCCGGTCTACTAATGCCATAAATTAAAGCATTTTTTATTTGCAAGCAGCCTCCAGCCCTTTAATTTTTGCAGCAGTGCTCCACCACTTTCTTCTCTACTTGGATTCATCTCATTGGAAGGAGGCACGCTATACCAGTCCAGGAAAGTCTCGTGAGTTACTCATTTTCATGATTGCAGTTCCATTATTAATGTCATTATCATGTCTCATGCCTATGGGTTGAGGGGTGCCGTCCCATAAGTGGGTGTGGGGTGTGCTCTCTTCAGTGAGGGTACATTTCACACACCTGATGTGGTGCTTGCATACCACTCTATTACCCTATCATATGGCTATCAAGTTAGCATTCAGGACTTTATATACTGCATAAGAAGTTTACTCATACCTGGACACCCATGCTATATTGCACAACCCTGCAGAGACATTTGTAGCACCCACAGGGATTCATTTCCCATTACCTGCTATACCTGATTGAAGGTTGCTCATGTTCTTGGAGGATTGATTGATTCAACGAATTGGACATTAATATATTTTTTGTATTATTATAAGGGCTGTGATTGGCTTATTTTTTACTTTTAATATTTCTAGTATTGCACCTTTTTCCAATATCTACAATTAACCCTTACTAAGCGACCTTTGTTGGATATACATTTATACTATTGTTGGATACAATGGAGGATTCCACAGTGGATGATGCTGTGGAAGGGATGATCAAGAATTTTTCTTATAACTGCTTTGACAATATTAAACGTACCAGAAGGGCAGAGATTGCTTTTGATGACAGCGGAGGACTTTTATGTGACGAACCATCTGATCTAGGGGCACACTTTGCTAGATTAGAAAGGTTATTAACCCTTCGTTTGAGACTGTGGTGGGATATTACATCCCTTGAAAATTATGTCCGCACTAAACGTATACCAAGAGGACTTCGCATTAAAAAGGCTCCCTCCTTTGGCTTCAATAATGCTGACTTTGAAAAAAATTGGATACAGACTCTCAATGAGTGTTCATTTAAACTGATAGATTTAATAATCAAACATAAAACTAAACAGATTGCTTTATTAGTTAAAGATATAGAAACATTGCAGATGAAATTGAAAGCCTTTGAAGAGATGGATAATTTTGAGAGAAATGACCAGATGTTGTCAAAAAACCTAGAATGTATGGAAAAAGAATTGATTACAAAGAAGCAGATCAAGTTTGAACGCGATAAGCAAGATTATGTCAGAAATCAAATTTATGTATGGCAGAGGAAATCCTATACTGTTAACAACAGAGTTAGATCTGGAAAGTCTCCTTTTGTCCCCAGGGATCCAGAGAAATCTTCAAGAAATCCCAGTAAATCCATTCTTAAAAGCAGAGCGGCGGATATATCTAGCTTTGAATCAGATGCATCGGCGGGAGAAGGCAGGAATACATCAGTGGCTTTTGACGACAACACACCTTCATGGAGATCCAGTAGCAGGTCACGAGAGGATATCAATTATCCTTCTACATCCAACTCAACAGGACAAACTAGCTACTGGCTTCCAATGCAGAAAGACCAGGAGGCAAAAAACGCTCTGGAAGAGGACGAGGAGGTCGAGGAAGAAACGGGGATACGCGTGGAGCTATGAAAAGAAAGAAATACTTTTAGAATCTGATAGCAATAATGTTATTAATATTTCAGACAAACCGCTTACCCCTGGACAGTTATCTCTCCTCAACAAAGGATTGAACTTTGCACCACTTAATAACTTCAGACTTTTCAATGCTATGATTGATTTGTAATGTTTCATACGCAAGTTATGCCATAAAAAATTCTTTACGTCTAGAGGTGACGCGGTTGAGGTTTCCTCGGTCTCCCAGCCCCCTTTTGGGACTAGGGGGGTCTTGGACCCTGACCCACGCCACACATTAACATCTTTTAAAGAATTATGTGCCATATCAGATATGGAAGGGCTACTTCTGGAACAAGATGATTTGAGTTCCAATGATGAGTCTGTACCAAACAATTTCTTTGTTCAAAGACATACTCAATTCAAGAAAAAATCCACTTTTATTCCATATACATCAAAAGGGCCATTAATAGCCACATTCGAGAGATTGGTCGAGGAAGATCTTAAGAAACTAGCAGAGGACTGTGCACGCAACCCAAAAGCACCCCATGGTAATCTATCAAGAGATGAGAAAATGGAATTATCTAGTCTTGAACAAGACCATTCAATTGTCATCACAAATGCTGACAAAGGGGGTGCAGTTGTAGTACAGTCCTCTGCTGCTTACAAACAGGAGGCTCTTAGACAATTAGGAGATGTTAGTGCCTATAAAAAGCTAATGGGGGACCCCACAGCTGTGTTCAACAAGGAACTACTATCACTTCTTGATACGGGCAAGTTGCTGTGTGTCCTCAATGATAAAGAATTGGGCTTCCTGTATTGTCAATGCTCAATAGTGCCCATCTTTCACCATCTCCCAAAGATCCATAAGTCACTGACCTGCCCTCCTGGCAGGCCTATAGTGGCGAGTATTGGATCTTTGGGAGATGGTGTATCACGTTATGTGGATGGGTTCCTACAACCCATTGTCCAATCCTTACCTTCTTTCCTTAAAGACTCAAATCATCTGTTAATTGATTTACAAAATGTGAAATGGGAATCAACCTATTGTTGGGCTACCATGGACATTGTGTCCTTGTACAGTAACATTATACACAATCAAGGTCTATTGGCTATACAACATTTTCTCCATTTATCTGATTTACCCACTACACTTTGCACTTTTTTGATTGATGCTATCACGTTTTTATTGACACACAATTTTTATTTACAACTTAAGGGCACGGCTATGGGGACTGCATTTGCACCCTCATATGCCACTTTATTTATGGGTTTTTGGGAATCCACTTTTATATATGGTGCTTCAAATTATTTTTGGAAACACATTAAATATTATAAGCGTTATATAGATGATTTACTTTTTATTTGGGACGGTGATTTTCTTTCTTTTGAATCGTTTTTTAACACTTTAAACACAAACGAGTACAATTTAACTTTCACCTATGATTTTCACATTCAAATAATTTGCTATTTGGACCTAATGTTATATGTTGATACCACCAAAAACATACAAACAGACATGTACAGGAAGCCCAATTCTCGCAATGCATTCCTCATGGCCAATAGTGACCATTCAAGGACACTTAAGAAGGGCATTTTGAAAGGACAATTTTTACGGTTAAGGAGACTGTGTTCGATAGAGGAGTCTTTCGAGAACCAGTCTATAGACCTATTTAACAGATTTGTGAAAAGGGGTTACCAACATTCACATATTCAGGAAGCATTAGACATAGTTAAAAGTACCAATAGGACAGACCTTCTCTCGATTCAAGCTAACAAAAAAACACGCAGGAATATTAATAACAAAGTGGATTGTTTTCAGAACAAAGATCAATTAGGGCCATTTTTCATAACTCAGCAATCTAGGCAAGCAGATTCCATTAGACGGATCATCAGCAAGCATTGGGATATGCTAAAATTAGATAAAGATTTGAAACCGATAGTCAGTGAGGGACCGAGATTTGTGTTCAAAAAGGCCAGATCATTGGCCAGCTTTCTCTCTCCCAGTATGTTTAAATCTCACCATCAATCATTAATTACAAATATCCCTAAGGGTTTCCACAAATGTGGTCATTGTGTGATCTGCCAGTATGCTATTCCTATTTCGGGCATGACCACAGTGAAACCAAATAGGAATGTAATGATAACATCATTCATTAATTGTAACACCAGTTATACAGTGTACATCATCCATTGTGGTTGTGGAAAAAACTACATAGGCCGAACCATTAGGTCTTTAAAACTAAGAATAAAGGAACATGTGAGGGCTATTAAGAAATCCAAAATTATCCATCCCTTGGCAAGACATTTTGTTGATTGTCCACAGGGAGGTATCCAGGGCTTCTCCTTTTCGGCTGTTGAGCATGTTCCCATGCCCCAACGGGGGGGGGGGGGGTGACAGACTGAACATGCTCAACAGACGAGAGATGTTCTGGATATTTAGTATGGATACTCTATTTCCATCTGGAATAAACCAGGATTGGGAATTGGTTCATTTTCTTTAAACATCAATATTATATATTATTTCATTAGTATTATGAGTTATTTAATTATATTTTTTATTTTGTTATAAATTCTTAGAAGTTCACATGTTTCTATATATTTGATTGTTCTATATACTTGATATTTTTAGGATGTTTAGGGATGGATTCAATCACTTATTCATTTGATGATTTATTATGATCACCTTACACAGATATTTCATAATATGTAGTAAATGGATTTAGGTCATTATTTATTTATATATGTGTTTAGATCTATTATATATATTATAATTATTTATCATTATTTGGAGTAAATATTTTACTTTGGTTAACTATATATATGCATATATATGAGTACAGTGGCTCTTATCTAAGGCACACTGGTATCTTACTTAGATCTATTCTATTTATGTTACAATATTATTAATTCATTTATATATTGTTCACTAGTGGGGGTTAATATAAAAGTGTGTTTTTCATGCATCATTATTATTATTATCTTGTTTATTTCATTATTTAGCTTACTATGTTAGATTTGTTTTTAATTTTCTTTTTTTCTTGTCTTTATATTTTCGTTTGATTTCTTTTAATATTGTTTGTGTGTTCAAATATCAGGCTGTTAAAGTTATTTTTGCTTTGAAGTCACTATCTGCAGGTCGGATCTTTTTGTCCATCCAGGGCCTCCATAGATATCTGGCTCCGTCCGCCATCTTGGATTTAGACAGGAGACCGGGTGGGGAGGAGAGATGATCTGCAGATTTCAGACTCAGCTAAGTGATGATTTAGTTAGCTTGTTTTTAATTAATTTTAATTAGGTTTATAGTGCACAAGCTGGGTGGGCTGTCCCTGCCTATACAGACACCCGTAATTACACCCGACCATGTGATCGGAGGGGCCCGTTTTGGCGCGAACAGGCTATGTAGCTCTGGCATATATAAGTGAGAGATTGCATACAAGCAGGTTACTCTTTGATAAAGCGCTCTTACAGCGCGAACGAGTCAGAGGTACCCCTTTTTTGTAGCCCGGTCTACTAATGCCATAAATTAAAGCATTTTTTATTTGCAAGCAGCCTCCAGCCCTTTCATTTTTGCAGCAGTGCTCCACCACTTTCTTCTCTACTTGGATTTTCTGAAGTTAGTTAGTCATTGTGTTTTGAATCCGTCCCTAGCCGAGCGTCAATCGCCTCTCTGCGCCTGCGTGTACTCTAATCCTTTTAGAGATGGGAGCTTGCTGCTTACTGCGCATGAGTCACCCAACCCCCTCTCTCCACAGAGTCGTTAATTTTCTGAATATTGCCATTGTGTTCTTAATCCGTCCATGGCCGAGCTACAAAGCCTCAGTGCGCCTGCGTGTAGTCACCCCCCGCCCCCCCAACCCTTTGAGGCTTTCTTTACGGTAACGCTTTGCAAAATCTCTTCTCGATTTTGAAATGTAAATCCGATTTGCACAGCATTGTGAGAATTGAGAGTTCAAAAAACCATTAACTGATTCATGTTGTTTTGTCATTCATTCTTATTCATTGGTGTACTGTAGGGGTGGGGGGAGTGGGTTATGGTTGTTGTCAATGATTATGATTAGCAGGAATGTGAATAAATATTTATTTTATTTTATCAGGAACCAAAAAATAAAAATATAAAAATAATCATGAATAATACATAATGCAGTCTTTATTAAGTTCTTTTGGCAGATTGAAATTGGATAAACATTTAGAAAACATTTGTAAAACATGGGGAAACATGAATAATGCACATTTATAAGAATATTATTTAATAATATATACTGTAATGTATCTACTATATATTTCAGAAAGCACTGTATGTCTGCGTCCCAAGGGCCAATCGCATAGCACCTTGGGCCTGTCACTCCGGATCAGGCCACGCCCGCCCCCGCACACCTCTCATTGGCCTGCGTCCAACACCAATGCCACACTGTCCCACCCCTCACTGACTCTCATTGGCCTGCGTCCAATGCCCGCCCCCGCACACCTCTCATTGGCCTGCGTCCAACACCAATGCCACACTGTCCCACCCCTCACTGAGCTAATACTTCCACACTGTCCCACCCCTCACTGAGCTTTGGGAACGCTTTGCATTTGCAGCACCTAATCCTCTAATCCTCAACCTTCACTGCTCTGGGGCCACGCTTCACAGCTATCAAAACCCTCACCGTCTGCTAACACAGACTGCCCAATCAGGTACAGAATCAGCTACACACAACACCTACACACAACGCACGATAACACCAAACACTGCACACACACACATTCACATAACACCAAACACTGCAGACACTGCACACACACACATTCACACAACATTCACACAACACCAAACACTGCAGACTGCCTCTTCAAAACACCACCCTCGCCCCCCCCCCCGCCTGGTCCACGCCACAGATCTCCCTCCGCAACCACACACCCTCTACAGGCCGCGGCCTACAGTCAAACACCATCGGCACCGATCGCCCTCCCGCTACCTCACACACTGTACGGCCCGTGGACCGACCAGCATGCCACAGATCTCCCTCCCGCTACCGCACACCCTCTACGGCCCGCGGACCGGGACGCACGCCACAGATCTCCCTCCCGCTACTGCGCCCCTCCCATCTCCCGCTAAACAACATCGCCACCGGCTACCTACTCATTTCGGCAGCGGCCCGCACGGATCTCTTCCGAACGCCAGCGCACGACACACATCTCCCTCCCGCTACCGCACACACTCTACGGGCCGCGGACCGGGACACACACCACAGATCTCCCTCCGCAACCGCAGACCCTCTACAGGCCGTGGCACCGATCGCCCTCCCGCTACCTCACACACTGTACGGCCCGCGGACCGCCCACCACGCCACACATCTCCCTCCCGCTACCGCACACCCTCTACGACCCGCGGACCGGGAAGCACGCCACAGATCTCCCTCCGCAACCGCAGACCCTCTACAGGTCGTGGCCTACATGTGGGTGGGGGACAGTGTGTGTGTGTGTGGGGAGGGGACAGTGTGTGTGTGGGGGGGACAGTGTGTGTGTGGGGGAGGGGGGACAGTCTGTGTGTGTGGGGGAGGACAGTGTGTGTGGGGGGGGAAGACAGTGTGTGTGTGGGGGGGGAGACAGTGTGTGTGTGGGGGGGACAGTGTGTGTGTGTGGGGGGGAACAGTGTGACTCCCGGGCAACGCCGGGTTTCTCAGCTAGTAATATATATATATATAGTAATATTATTTTTTCCGTCTTTATCTTGTTCCTCATTCTGTGTACAGTACAGTAGTTCATTGAGAGAGGAGAGGTTTTGTGTACATCATTACTGCTAGTTATATACTGTACATTTGACTGTACAAACAGATAATTGTGCTTAATGCGCGTTTCCTGGATAAGGATAATATCTCCCCAGATTTGTAGTAGTACAAGAAGGCCTTCACCTTTTACAAGGGCCATTCAAGCCCTTACCATTGTGGGATTGTGGCAGGACGGCCTGTAGCCGAGGTCAGGGAATAGTCCACATGGGTACTTTCAGGTTAATGAAAACTTTGAGTGGCTTTATTTTCTCCACAGCATAACATAACATGTGGGCACACTGTCCTTTTAATCACCAAAACAAAACCTGCTCCACATTTGGAGAACTGACTAACACTCCAGGCCTATCTATCAGGCTGGCTGGCTAAACCATTTACCAAACCGTAAATGTATATTAAGCAGTCAGGAAAACAAATGAACAATTCTTACTTTGGTTGAAAGAGTTAGTTGGGAGATCCGTCTTGCTAGCAGCTCACATAGCAGAGTTCTGTGGTCTGAGGCAGCAGCTACTACCAGTAACAACATCCTAATATACCCTGCTGGTTATCAGGTGTCTGCTTACATCCTGATTCCCCAGCTTTTCCTCCTGAGTGCTGGATGAAGCACTCAGATGTATGTCTCCCAGGCATAACTGATAGGGGTTGACTTCACCCTGTCACATACCTCCCCTGTTTGTGTGTGGCTAGGGCCCCACACGGCTGAAGCCCGACCCTCCACTCCTCTTGACAGAAAATCGGCATTTCCATGGTCCTTCCCAGGTCTATGCTGTATATCAAAAGAGAAGGGTTGGAGGGCCATATACCACCTGGTCAACCTTGAGTTTGTGTCCTTCATGGTGTTTAACCATTTCAAAGGTGCATGGTCAGTGACCAGGGTGAAGTGTACTCTGGCGACATAATGTCTCAATTGCCCATTTTACAGTGAGGCACTCCTTCTCAATGATGGAATACCTTACTTTCCTTGGGAACAGTTTTCGGCTGATGAACAATATGGCGTGTTCAACACCATCAAATTGTTGGGACAGCACTGCTCCCAGTCCTACCTCGGAGGCATCAGTCTGGATTATGAAGGGCTCTTTAAAATCTGGGTTCCGAAGAGCGGAGCCCTCTGAAAGGCACTTTTTTAACACATCAAAGGCGTTTTGGCATTCCCAAGACCAACTAACTTTGGGTCGGGGCACTCTTTTTTGTTAGATCTGATAGAGGTGCAGTTATTTCTGAAAAATTTGGTATAAACCGCCTGTAATACCCTGCTAACCCCAAAAGGGAGTGGACCTTTGTCTTTGTCTGTGGGGTGGGGACTTCCTTTATGGCGGCCACCTTGCTGGTTAGTGGCCTTACTATCTCTCCCCCAACGGCATAGCCCAAGTATTTTGTAGTGGCTTTTCCCAGGGCACATTTTTTTGGATTGGCAGTGAGCCCTGCTTCTCTTAAGGACATTAGGACTGCCTTAACCTTTTTATATGAGACTGCCAGTGCCTGCTATAGATAACAATGTCATCCAAGTAGGCCACGGCATATGCCCTATGGGGTCGTAGTACCTTGTCCATTAACCTTTGGAACATGGCTGGAGCCCCATGTAACCCAAATTGCATAGTGATGAATTGGTATAAACCAAGAGGGCTGGCGAAGGCAGTTTTGCATTTGGATTCTTCCGCTAGAGGTATCTGCCACTATCATTTTGTGAGATCTAGGGTGGAGATATACTCTGCTTTGCCAAGAGAGTCAAGCAATTCATCCACCCTAGGCATTGGGTATGCATCGAATTTGGATACAGCATTTACCTTTCGGAGATCCACGCAATACCTCACCTTCCCATCTGGTTTAGGGACCAACACTATAGGGCTACACCATTCGCTGTGGGACTCCTCGATCACACCCAATTCCAACATGTCTACAATCTCCCTCTATACCAGGTCTTTTCGGCCCCCTGGCAATCTATAGGGACGGGACTGTACTTTTACGCCAGGTTCTTTCTCAATCCTATGGGACACTAAATCAGTCTGCCCTAGCAGCTCAGAGAAAACATCTGGGAACTGGTCACATAATTCTAGTTGATCTGACCTTTGTTCCATTGTTAACTGCTCTCCCATGGGAACCTGATGGTCATTGTACGTACTACCCTTTAGAGGCTGTGGACCCAAATCCTTCTCTCCTTCCTGAGGGTGGATGAACAGCGATCTCATCATTTGCCAGGGTTCCAGGAGGTTTATGTGGTAGATTTGTTTACCCTTCCTGGACCCTGGTTGAGAGATCTCATAGTTCACCTCCCCGGTGCGGCGGAGAACTTGGAAAGGACCCTGCCACTTTGCAAGGAGTTTACTCTCTGATGTCGGTAGTAGTAGCATCACTTGGTCCCCAGGTTGGAAGACCCTCAAGCGGGCATTTTGGTTGTTCTGCCTCTCTTGACGTTCTTGAGCAGATTTGAGATTTTCCTTAGCAAACCGACCTATCATGTCTAGGCGGTTTCTAAGGTCTATGACATTATGAAGGGTATTCTTGGAGGGGGAGGGCTCCTCCTCCCAGGATTCCTTCAGTAGGTCGAGAATACCCCGAGGTTCGCGTCCATATTGGAGCTCAAACGGGGAGAAGCCTGTGGATGATTGGGGAACTTCTCATACTGCAAACAACAGGAAATGGAGAAGTTCATCCCAAGCTCGCTTTTCAGTGTCCACAAACTTCCTAAGCATGGTTTTCAAAGTACGATTAAACCTCTCTACCAATCCATCAGTCTGAGGATGGTAGACTGAGGTCCGGACGGATTTAACCTCCAATAACCTCAGGACATCCTGCATTAACTTCACCATGAAATTTGTTACCTGGTCAGTTAACATTACTTGGGGAAGTCCTACCCTAGAGAACAGCTACAACAGCCTGTGAGCAACCTGTTTAGCAGTGGCTGATCTCAGAGGGAAGGCCTCAGGATATCTGGTGGGATAATCTACGACAACGAGTATAAACTTATGTCCCTTTGCAGAGGGTTCTAAAGGTCCTACCAGATCTACCCCAATCCCCTTGAATGGGACTGCTACCAAGGGCAGAGGAACCAAGGGAGATGGCTTCTGTCCTTTTTGGCTAGTTAACTGGCATTCAGGACGTCTCACATAGTTTCATGATGTTACCATGTATGCCTGGCCAGTAAAACCGGGACGAGATGCGGTCCGTGGTCTTATCTCTGCCCAAATGACCACCCCATGGGAGAGTATGGGCTAGGGTAAACACTGTTTTAGTCAACCCTTTAGGGACTAGCATCTGTTGAATGACCTCCCCTGTTTGTGTAACCTTATTCACACGAATAGTTCAAAATGTGGAAACACTCTTACACCTTGTTCATCCATTATCTTGTCGTTGACCCGTACCACCTTCTCATATTGTCTGGCCAGAGCTGGGTCTTCCCTCTGCCTTTGACGGAAGTCAGGAAGGTCCAGGTCTGGCAAAATTCCCGTATCTATCTGTTCTCCACCCTGGTCATCTCCTGCCATGACTTGCAGTCTTTTGGGCTGACTAACGTTACCCAGAGTCCCAGCGTTTCTTAACCAGTCCTCTTTTTCCGCACGTCTCTGTTTATGTGTCTTTGGAACGCGGTGTCTATGGGGAAAGATCTCTGGGGAAAAAGGGAACAAGTCCCTGGGCTTCTCTGGAACCGGGGAAGTAGGCCCTGTAGGAGTAGGGGCCAACAATGTTCCGAAGTGGGGCCAGTCTCGGCCAAGTAGAACCAGAGCAGGTAGCCACTGAGCAATTCCTACTAGCAGTCTAGCCTCCCGATCATTGATGCGGAGGAGGATGGTCGCCGTCGAGTATTTCTTTATATCACCATGGATACATTAGATATTCCATGGAGCGTCATAAGATAGTCGGTGGTTGGGAATGAGGCCCTCTAGGAACAGGGTTTTTCCAGATCCCGAGTCCACCAGGGCTGTTACGGTTTTCCCCTCCAGAGATGCCGGGACCAACCACGGATTGTGGTCCCTTCGGAGTGAAGCAGTGGCAGTGGTTCTGCCATAGGAACATTCCATATCATCATCTCCGGAGTCCGCAACCTCGATCGTCAGCGAAAGCTCTCATCGGGGTTCTGCGTTTGGCCCTCTCTGCTGTCGGTAAGTCTCTGGAGTGAGGCATAGGCGATCCAGAATAGCAGCCTTTAGTTTCTGGTAGTCCATGGCCTCGTCTGCTGGAAGAGCCTGTCCTGAGCTTCTCCTATGAGGAGTGGAGCCAGAGTCGTTACCCAGCGATCAACTGTCCAGTTGTGGGCCGTGGCTACCCTTTCAAAAGTGAGGAGAAATACCTCTGGGTTGGCTTCATTTTAGACAGCATCACTGGTGGGTTATTTGGCAATTCCGGTCTGACTGGGGCTGGGCCTGTGGCTAGCATTTGGAGGAGCTTTTCTGTTTGCAGGGCCTGGTTTTCTGCTTGCTGTTTAATCAGCCATTCTGTTTGCTGAGCCTGCTTCTCCTCTCGCTGGGCCTGTTGCTCAGCTTGTTTCTCTGCTAGCTGGACCTGTTGCTCCAGGAACTGAGAAAAAAAAATCTCCATTTTTAAAGTTTTTTTTTTTTCAATTTTACTGTGTGGCCCTTCGGATACAGGGGCCATCTTTATCCCACTTCTGACACCACCTGTGGCAGGACGGCCTGTAGCCGAGGTCAGGGAATAGTCCACATGGGTACTTTAAGGTTAATGAAAACTTTGAGTGGCTTTATTTTCTCCACAGCATAACATAACATGTGGGCACACTGTCCTTTTAATCACCAAAACAAAACCTGCTCCACATTGGGAGAACTGACTAACACTCCAAGCCTATCTATCAGGCTGGCTGGCTAAACCATTTACCAAACCGTAAATGTATATTAAGCAGTCAGGAAAACAAATGAACAATTCTTACTTTGGTTGAAAGAGTTAGTTGGGAGATCCGTCTGGCTAGCAGCTCACATAGCAGAGTTCTGTGGTCTGAGGCAGCAGCTACTACCAGTAACAACATCCTTATATACCCTGCTGGTTATCAGGTGTCTGCTTACATTCTGATTCCCCAGCTTTCCTCCTGAGTGCTGGATGAAGCACTCAGATGTATGTCTCCCAGGCATAACTGATAGGGGTTGACTTCACCCTGTCACAGGGATATAATCTTAAGAGACATTTGGGGACATTTGTGGTGCACCTGGCCTTTCCTCTGATCCATCATGAGAATTCCTGAGGTAACAATTTTAAGAGGGGGCAAGAGATAATATAACACTCATCTGGATGTGAATACACCATTTCTATAGAACTCTGAGAAAACACAGTAGGAAATAACCAATGGTCACACATGAGAAATACATCAAGTACAGAACTTGTAGAAAAAAACACTGTGTGGTGCTCTAAACGACTAAGCAGATCTGTAAATAACAACTTTGTAAGTACATGAACATCCTCAATGAAATAAACCCTCCCGTGGCTTGACGAAAATGCAGATGAAAGTCCCAATAAAGATGTAATAACTGGTAAATCCCACGGAACACTGCAGATCCGGATTCAACACTCTCTGGTGTCCAGTCTAGGTAAACATCTAATGTAAATGGGTACTTTATGACAAATGAAGCAGATAAGGCAATTGCCCTAGACTCACGTGAATATGCGTAGTCCTGATAGTGAAGCCTGCTTGTCCTGGGGTATAATGTGTGTCTCCGCCTGTGGTGATCAACAGGAAAACACAAAGAGAGAAGCAGAGCACTACATCCATAGCGTATACAAATTACGGAGATAGCATTCCCACAGTAGAAAAAATGCTGGTTTTAATGGATCATCTTAAAAAAGACAGACAACCACAGAGCCCACACCTACATGTTTCGGGCTGACAGCCTTTATCAAGGTGAATAACATAATAGTTACTGGAGTGTTTTAAATAGCACGTCCGCACCATAGTGACCAATCCCCTCCATTTCCTAATACGTCAAATGACGCTGGGTATGTGACGTCAGCGCGCTTAAATTGATATACAAAGCAAAAAAAACTTTATTTACAAACGTAATTGACAAATGAACACTCCGGTAGTAAAGTTACAGACAAACTTTTAAAAACAAAAACTACGTTGACACAAATCATGAAATTAAAAATAAACTAAAAAAATCTACTTGAATAATAAATAAATAAAGAGATATAGCCTATATATAAGAGATATAGCCTTTACTATATATAATTCGTTAGCTGAAAGGTAGAGGACCCGACAGCTCAACAAAGAGAGTATATCTGTATGATTTATGTGCCTACTTTTGAAAGTGAGAAAAGACTACCTAATGAGGAATGTATATAAAGATTTTATCAAATGTGATGTTTTAACAATAGCTACATTGTAACTTATAATCAAAATTAAATAAATATATATTTAAAAAAAAAGATAGAAGAAATATATATATAATAATTAACATTCCAAAGCCATATCATATGACAACCTACTATTGAGTGTGGAAAGGAATCCCAAAAAGGGGCATGATCACTACAATGTTGATAAATAGATAGACATCATCCATAATAGACAATTTGAACGATTTAAAACAAAAATATTACCATATATTATGATGTTTATGTTTATGATAATGTATTCTACATAAATGATCTCTATCAAAATTATCATGGTCCTGTTTACTAAGGAACATCATCTGTGTGAACACACATTCAGATTACCATATATTTTAGCAGAGATGATAATGTAAAATAACCAGAAAGGTTTAATTTACATAGCTATTAATGATGAATTATGTGAATGTATTTCAATGTATAAATGGGCTCAGATCCCAATCTGAGTTTAGACCTTGGGAGTTCTGGTCTGTAGGGTAAAGATCCAGAACAGTTCACGTTTGTCTATTATCTTCATTCTATTTCCACCCCTTATAGGACATAATATGTGTTCTATACCCATATATGTAAATGTGTCAACATTACCCAAACTGCAGTTGGTGAAATATTGAGAAACTGGGTGACTAATATCCTTTTTAGTAATGAGGCGTAGGTGTTCAAGTATATGGACCTTTAAGGCCCTGGTAGTATGTCCAATTTATTGCTTACCACATCCGCATCTGAGAAGATAGATAATGAATGTGGATTGCAATTAATGAAAGATTTTATGGTGAACTTCCGTCCTGTGGATGTAGAAACAAATTCAGACGTGGATTGCATATGTTTACACAATTTGCATTTTAAGCATTTGGAGCTGCCTTTTAGGCACATAAATCATATAGATATACTCTCTTTGTTGAGCTGTCGGGCCTCTACCTTTCAGCTAACGAATTATATAAAGTAAAGGCTAAATCTCTTTATTTATTATTAAAGTAGATTTTTTTAGTTTATTTTTAATTTCTTGATTTGTGTCAACATACAGTAGTTTTTGTTTTCAAAGTTTGTCTGTAATTTTACTACCAGAGTGTTCATTTGTCAATTACGTTTGTAAACAAAGTTTTTTTTGCTTTGTATATCGATTCAAGCGCGCTGACGTCACATACCCCGCGTCATTTGACGTATTCGGGGCCACTTCAAGGCATACTCGTTAAGGCAGTGTACCTACACTAAAGATATATGTAATAGTTCCCACATTTCTCAGTGAGGCAAGTAGTTTTTAAATGTTGCATAACAGCTTCATAACGTAAATTAACACTTAAAAAATGTTGTTACTCTAATTACCAGAAGTTATTATTATTATTATTATTATTAATTGTAAGAGATGTGTGCAGAAGTACGCAATGGAGACTGGTTTTAAGGTGAACAAAAATAAGGCTTTTATTGCGCCTGCTTCTTTAACACATGAAAATCATCAAACGTATGCAAATAAGGCCCAGGACATAGTGCACTCAGCGTCGCTGAGCCGCGCTGAACAGATGCACAAAGCCCCTGCATTTGTTATCAGTGCGGCTATAGTTTCTCCCTCCGCACACTTGCTGATGTGTGCGGAGGCTGAGAAACTTCCCCGAGACAGGCAAGTTTGAAATTTGCCGCTCGGGGAAGCGGAGGAGCGATCACGTGACCGCTTCCATCCAATGGGTCTGCAGCCGGTCCGGCACTACCAGACAAGACAGTGGCAGCACAGAGGAGTGTGTGTGTGTGTGTGTGTGTGTGTATGTGTGTGTGTGTGTGTGTGCATGTGTGTGTGCATGTGTGTGTGTGTGTGCGTGTGTATGTGTGCATGTGTGCGTGTGTGCATGTGTGTATGTGTGCATGTGTGTGTGCATGTGTGCGTGTGCGTGTGCGTGTGCGTGCGTGCGTGCGTGTGTGTGTGTGTGTGTGCATGTGTGTGTGCATGTGTGTGCGTGTGTGCGTGTGTGCGTGTGTGCGTGTGTGTGTGCGTGTGTGTGTGTGTGTGTGCGTGTGTGCATGTGTGTGTGTGCATGTGTGCATGTGTGCGTGTGTGTGTATGTGTATGTATGTGTGTGTATGTATGTATGTGTGTGTGTGTATGTGTGTATGTGTGTGTGTATGTGTGTGTGTGCATGAGTGTGTATGTGTGCATGTGTGTGCATGTGTGCGTGCGTGCGTGCGTGCGTGTGTGTGTGTGTGTGTGCATGTGTGTGTGTGTGTGCATGTGTATGTATGTTTGTGTGTGTGTATGTATGTGTGTGTGTGTGTGTGTGTGTATGTATGTGTATGTGTGTGTGTGTATGTGTATATGTGTGTGTATGTGTGTGTATGTGTATGTATGTGTGTGTGTGTGTGTGTGTGTATGTGTGTATGTGCGCGCATGCGTGTGTGCGTGAATATATTTATCAAAGTTGCACAATGTTAATAAATAATTTATTCTCACAACATGTCTTTTTTTTAATTTTTAAAATATTATATAATATACACACACACACACACAGGTTCCCCAAAGACACACTGTGACAGAGTGAAGTCAACTCCTATCAGTTACGCCTGGGAGACATATGTCTGAGTGCTTCATCCAGCACTCATAGGGGTTAACTTAGGTAGTCAGGAAGTAAGCTGACACCTGAGAGCCAGAAAGGTAGAAAAGGATCTTGTTACCAGCAGTAGCTGTCTTTCTCAGACAAGAGCACATGGATAGATGTGCTGCTAGCCAGAAGGATACAACACTACTTACTGCAGCCAAAGTAAGATTTGTTTCATTTGTTTTCATGACTGCTTAAAAGACTCTGAAGGTTTGGTTATTGTTTAGCCAGCCAGCCTGCTAGATAGGTCTGCTGTGTTAGTCAGTTTTTCTCCCATCATGGAGCAGAATTTATTTTGTTAAAGGGACAGTGTACCCGAATGTTATGTTACTGTGGAGAAATAAAGCCATTGAACATTTTTCATTATCCTGAAACTACACGTGTGGACTGTTCCCTGACCTCGGCTACAGGCCGTCCTGCCACAAGTGGTGTCAGAAGTGGGATGTTGGACAGCCCCGTATCTGAAGGGCCACAAAAAAAAAAAAAATGGAGAAATTTTTTTCTCAGTTCCTTGAGCAACAGCTCCAGCTAGCACAGGAACAAGCTGTGCGACAGGCCCAGCAAGATGAGCGACAGGCCCAGCAAGCTGAGCGACAAGCCCAGCGAGATGAGCAACAGGCGCGGCGAGAGGAAAAGCTACTCCAACTGCTGGTCGAAGGCCCAACCCCAGGCAGACCAGGGATTCCAAATAACCCACCGGTGCTGCTGCCTAAGATGAATCCAAACGAAGACCCAGAGGCATTTATCCTCACTTTTGAAAGGGTAGCCACGGCCCACGGATGGACAGTTGATCGCAGGGTAACGACTCTGGCTCCACTTCTCATAGGGGAAGCTCAGGCAGCCTACCAGGCTCTTCCAGCAGACGAGGCCATGGACTATCAGCAACTATAGGCTGCTATTCTGGATCGCCTAGGCCTCACTCCAGAGACCTACCGACAGCGGTTCCGGACAGTCAAATATACAAACAGAGACAGACCCCGGGTCGTAGCCCACCGCTTAGTAGACTTATGTACCAGGTGGATACAACCAGAAAAACATGACAAGGCAGAGATCCTTGAACAGTTTGTGCTCGAGCAGTTCATACAGATACTGCCCCCCTCCTCCCGCTCCTGGGTAAAAAGACAAACTGCATTTTCTCTGGATTCAGCGGTCTGCTTGGTGGAAAACTTCCTGGGCGACGACACCCAACAGGATAGCTGGGAACGGCCCGTGCAAACACCAGTTGCTTCCGGTGATGCTAGAGGCAGGAGAGCAGACAATCGAGGGGTCTACAACCCGCCAGCTCGGGAGATCCAGTCAACTCGATCGGAAGACCCTTTCCCATCTCGGAGGGTTCCTGGTACAAACTCCCGCAGAGACGCCATCCTGGGTCCGAGGCCACTGGATCACTCAAGGGAGGCCGCCACCCACAGTATTCCCTGAGAACCTGGACTCCTGTCACCCACCCGGTGGAGAGGATAACCCCACCAACTAGAAGGGAGGACCCCATCCAACAGCGGAGAGGTCCAAACACCGAGCCCCGCCGAGAGCTTCCGCGGACGACCGAGTTTGCGGACTCAGGAGATGATGAGATGGACTGTTCATATGGCAGAACCACTACCACAGCTTGTCTCCAAGGGGACCACAATCCGTGGTTAGTCCTAGCATCTCTGGAGGGGACAAAAGTAAACACCATGCTGGACTCGGGCTCTGGAAAAACCCTGATCCTAGAGGGCCTAATTCCAAGCAATAGACTATCTTATGACTCTCCTTGGAATATCGAGTGTATCCATGGGGATACAAAAAGATACCCGACGGCGAACGTTACACTGCGTATTCAGGATCAAGAGGCTATCCTACTAGTGGGAGTTGCTCCCTGGCTACCTGCTCCTGTTCTACTTGGCCAAGACTGGCCCTACCTCGAAACATTGTTGGCCCCTACTCCTACGGAGCCTTCTTCTCTGGTACCGGAGAAGCCCGGAGACTTGTTCCCTTTTTCCCCAGAGATTTTCCCCCGTAGACACCATGTCCCAAAGACACGTAAACAGAGACGTGCGGAAAAAGAGGACTGGTTAAGAAAGGCTGTTTTTTTGGTAACATTAGTCAGCCCAAAGGACTGCCGGTCATGGCCGGGGATGACCAGGGTGGGGAACAGATAGATACGGGAGTGTTGCCAGACCTTGATCTTCCTGTCTTCCGTCAGAGGCTCTGGCTAGACAATATGAGAAGGTGGTACAGGTCAACAACAAGATAATAGATGAACAAGGTGTAAAAGTGTTTCCACATTTTGAACTGTTGAATGACATGCTATATCGTGTGAATAAGGTTACACAAACAGGGGAGGTCATTCGACAGATGCTAGTCCCTAAAGGGTTGATTAAAACAGTGTTCACCCTAGCCCATACTCTCCCATGGGTGGTCATTTGGGCAGAGATAAGACCACGGACCGCATCTCGTCCTGGTTTTACTGGCCATGGTGACATCATGAAACTATGTGAGACATGTCCTGAATGCCAGTTAACTAGCCAAAAAGGACAGAAACCGGCTCCCTTGGTTCCTCTGCCCTTGGTAGCCATCCCATTCGAGAGAATTGGGGTAGATCTGGTCGGACCTTTAGAATCCTCTGCGAAGGGACATAAATTTATACTCGTTGTTGTTGATTATGCCACCAGATATCCTGAGGCCTTCCCTCTGAGATCAGCCACTGCTAAACAGGTTGCTCACAGGCTGTTAGAACTGTTTTCTAGGGTAGGACTTCCCCAAGTAATGTTAACTGTCCAGGGAACAAATTTCATGGCAAAGTTAATGCAGGATGTCCTGAAGTTATTGGAGGTAAAATCCGTCCGGACCTCGGTCTACCATCCTCAGACTGATGGATTGGTAGAGAGTTTTAACCGTACTTTAAAATCTATGCTTAGGAAGTTTGTGGACACTGAAAAGCGAGCTTGGGATGAACTTCTCCATTTCCTGTTGTTTGCAGTATGAGAAGTTCCCCAATCATCCACAGGCTTCTCCCCGTTTGAGCTCCTATATGGACGCGAACCTCGGGGTATTCTCGACCTACTGAAGGAATCCTGGGAGGAGGAGCCCTCCCCCTCCAAGAATACCCTTCATAATGTCATAGACCTTAGAAACCGCCTAGACATGATAGGTCGGTTTGCTAAGGAAAATCTCAAATCTGCTCAAGAACGTCAAGAGAGGCAGAACAACCAAAATGCCCGCTTGAGGGTCTTCCAACCTGGGGACCAAGTGATGCTACTACTACCGACATCAGAGAGTAAACTCCTTGCAAAGTGGCAGGGTCCTTTCCAAGTTCTCCGCCGCACCGGGGAGGTGAACTATGAGATCTCTCAACCAGGGTCCAGGAAGGGTAAACAAATCTACCACATAAACCTCCTGGAACCCTGGCAAATGATGAGATCGCTGTTCATCCACCCTCAGGAAGGAGAGAAGGATTTGGGTCCACAGCCTCTAAAGGGTAGTACGTACAATGACCATCAGGTTCCCATGGGAGAGCAGTTAACAATGGAACAAAGGTCAGATCAACTAGAATTATGTGACCAGTTCCCAGATGTTTTCTCTGAGCTGCTAGGGCAGACTGATTTAGTGTCCCATAGGATTGAGACAGAACCTGGTGTAAAAGTACTGTCCCGTCCCTATAGATTGCCAGAGGGCCGAAAAGACCTGGTAGAGAGTGAGATAATAGACATGTTAGAATTGGGCATGATCGAGGAGTCCCACAGCGAATGGTGTAGCCCTGTCGTGTTGGTCCCTAAACAAGATGGGAAGGTGAGGTTTTGCGTAGATCTGCGAAAGGTAAATGCTGTATCCAGATTTGATGCATATCCAATGCCTAGGGTGGATGAATTGCTTGATTCGCTTGGTAAAGCAGAGTATATCTCACCCTAGATCTCACGAAAGGATATTGGCAGATACCTCTAGCGGAAAAATCCAAATGCAAAACTGCCTTCACCACCCCTCTCGGTTTATACCAATTCGTCACTATGCCATTTGGATTACATGGGGCTCCAGCCACGTTTCAAAGGTTAATGGACAAGGTACTACGACCCCATAGGGCATATGCCGCGGCCTACTTGGATGACATTGTCATCTATAGCAGACACTGGCAGTCTCATATAAAAAGGTTAAGGGCAGTCCTAACGTCCTTAAGAGAAGCAGGGCTCACTGCAAATCCAAAAAAATGTGCCCTGGGTAAATCCACTACAAAGTTCTTGGGCTACTGTATGCTGTTGGGGGAGGGATAGTAAGGCCACTAGCTAGCAAGGTGGCCGCCATAAAGGAAGTCCCCACCCCACAGACAAAGACACAGGTCCGCACCCTTTTGGGGTTAGCAGGGTATTACCGGCGGTTTATCCCCAATTTTTCGGACATTTCTGCACCCCTAACAGATCTGACAAAAAAGAGTGCCCCAACCCAAGTTAAATGGTCTTGGGAGTGCCAAGACGCCTTTGACATGCTAAAAAAGTGCCTGTCAGAGGGCCCCGCTCTTCGGAGCCCAGATTTTAAAGAGCCCTTCATCATCCAGACGGATGCCTCAGAGGTAGGACTGGGAGCAGTGCTGTCTCAGCAATTTGATGGTGTTGAACACCCCATACTGTTCATCAGCCAGAAGCTGTTCCCAAGGGAAGTGAGGTGTTCCGTTATTGAGAAGGAGTGCCTCGCTGTAAAATGGGCAATTGAGGCCTTGAGACATTATGTCGCCAGAGTACACTTCACCCTGGTCACTGACCATGCGCCCTTGAAGTGGTTAAACACCATGAAGGACACAAATCCAAGGTTGACCAGGTGGTATATTGCCCTCCAACCCTTCTCGTTTGATATTCAGTATAGACCTGGAAAGGACCATGGAAATGCTGATTTTTTGTCAAGGGAAGGAGTGGAGGGTCGGGCTTCAGCCGTGTGGGACACTAGCCACACACAAACAGGGGAGGTATGTGACAGAGTGAAGTCAACTCCTATCAGTTACGCCTGGGAGACTTATGTCTGTGTGCTTCATCCAGCACTCATAGGGGTTAACTTAGGTAGTCAGGAAGTAAGCTGACACCTGAGAGCCAGAAAGGTAGAAAAGGATCTTGTTACCAGCAATAGCTGTCTCTCTCAGACAAGAGCACATGGATAGATGTGCTGCTAGCCAGAAGGATACAACACTACTTACTGCAGCCAAAGTAAGATTTGTTTCATTTGTTTTCATGACTGCTTAAAAGACTCTGAAGGTTTGGTTTTTGTTTAGCCAGCCAGCCTGCTAGATAGGTCTGCTGTGTTAGTCAGTTTTTCTCCCATCATGGAGCAGAATTTGTTTTGTTAAAGGGACAGTGTACCCGCATGTTATGTTACTGTGGAGAAATAAAGCCATTGAACATTTTTCATTATCCTGAAACTACACGTGTGGACTGTTCCCTGACCTCGGCTACAGGCCGTCCTGCCACACACACAAACACACAGACCAATTCAAAGTGACACACACACACACTGACAGCTACCAAGTGACACACACACAGTGATACCCGCCTCCCAAGCGCGCTTGCTGTCTCCTCTGCCAGGACAGCAAAAAGCTCCTGGTAGAGCGAGCGGCAGTAAGCAAGAGCGAGCAGCAGCACCTAAGTGCTTACTATGTCCCAGGCCTAAGGGGTCAAACAAAGCTTCTGCTCCATTTGAGAGTATTTCTAGGCAAACATATGCAGTACAGAAATCACTTTAGATAGTATGTTTCCCAGCCCCAAACATATATTTTGATATGTGCAGATATACAACAGTCTAGAAAGTAAAGCTTATCTGTCTCTCTGGTAGCTGTAGGAGAAGGCTTCTTTGTTCTCCTGGTTTGTCCACACCCTTGTACGATAAGGCAAAGTCAGATTCGAGGTTTAGAAGTATTGTCCCCTGTGTCTTGCTGGCAGCGTGCAGTTTCTTTTGGCAGCCTCAAGACGTCTGTGTTCCCTCTGTCAGTCTCACCTGTGAGACTCAGGAACCTCTCCTCTGTTTGTTTACTGGTTCAGCTCACGTGTGGGCTCAGGAAGAATCTCCCTTCCTGTCTCAGAGGCAGGCTTTTTCTGATACCTGTATTTAAAACCAGAGACATACAGTAACATAAAACACAGACAGAGCTCAGTGCACATCCAGTAAAACTTATATACTGTACAGTGCCTAAATATACATGTATAGATATCTATTAAATAAAATGGTCTTTTAGTTTAACATTTTGGCCAAATTGTTGTAAGCCCCTGAGCCACTACACGGCAGACCACATCTCAAGGGTCCTTAACACTAATATAAATTCTTAATAACCTGTGCATTGCCAGGAAGAACAATTTATAATAAATCTGTCAAAATTAGTTGCAAAATTCTAAGTCTGATTGAAGCTTTCATTAACCTGTACATTATCAGAAAAAGCACTCTGTATTAGATTTGTCACAATCACACTGCAAGCAAGCAAGTTCCCCTGAGAGTGGGAGATGCTATGGAGTGAGCTTTTAACCACTTAAATGTGGGAGGAAGTGAGCTTCAATTAGGCAGGAGGTTGCCACCCTTCAATCAGCTAAGACTAGCTGAACAAGAATTATAAAACATACAGGACACCCACAAGCTCATATTGAACCCCCAAAATAACCATAACATATATATAAGCATATAAGTGTCACAGAGGAGTGCTACTCAGCATGACAATATATATATTTAAAACCAGAGACATAACATAAAACACAGACAGAGCTCAGTGCACATCCAGTAAAACTTATATACGGTACAGTGCCTAAATATACATGTATAAATATCTATTAAATAAAATGGTCTTTTAGTTTAACATTTTGTCCAAATTGTTGTAAGCCCCTGAGCCAATACACGGCAGACCACATCTCAAGGGTCCCTACACTAATATAAATTCTTAATAACCCATGCATTGCCAGGAAGAATGATTTATAATAAATCTGTCAAAATTAGTTGGCAAAATAACCTCACCGAGGATGAAAGACAGCGGTCACGGCCGCGCAGCAAGTGAATAAGGCTGGACTGTGCTGTGAAAAAATCTTCTTTATTATAACATGGAAGTTAAAAAAGAGAGAGTGGGAGGCACCCCCCGCAACTCTAACGCGTTTCAGCCGCAACAGGCCTTTCTCAAAGAGTACCGTATCTATTAAATAAAATGGTCTTTTAGTTTAACATTTTGGCCAAATTGTTGTAAGCCTCTGAGCAACTACACGGCAGACCACATCTCAAGGGTCCCTAACACTAATATAAATTCTTAATAACCTGTGCATTGTCGATCAGACTTGTGACAAATCTAATACAGAGTGCTTTTCCTGGTAATGTACAGGTTAATAAAAGCTTCAATCAGATTTAGAACTTTGCAACTAATTTTGACAGATTATAAATCATTCTTCCTGGCAATGCATGGGTTATTAAGAATTTATATTAGTGTTAGGGACCCTTGAGATGTGGTCTGCCGTATAGTAGCTAAAGGACTTACAACAATTTGGCCAAAATGTTAAACTAAAAGACCATTTTATTTAATAGATATCTATACATGTATATTTAGGCACTGTACCGTATATAAGTTTTACTGGATGTGCACTGAGCTCTGTCTGTGTTTTATGTTATTTCTCTGGTTTTAAATATATATATTGTCATGCTCAGTAGCATTCCTCTGTGACACTTATATGCTTATATATATGTTGTGGTTATTTTGGGGGTTCAATATGAGCTTGTGGGTGTCCTGTATGTTTTACAATTCTTGTTCAGCTAGTCTTAGCTGATTGGAGGGTGGCAACCTCCTGCCTAATTGAAGCTCACTCCCTCCCACATTTAAATGGTTAAAAGCTCACTCCATAGCATCTCCCACTCTCAGGGGAACTTGCTTGCTTGCAGTGTGTTTGTGACAAATCTAATACAAATTTATTATAAATCATTCTTCCTGGCAATGCACAGGTTATTAAGAATTTATATTAGTGTTAGGGACCCTTGAGATGTGGTCTGCCGTGTAGTGGCTCAGGGGCTTACAACAATTTTTGCCAAAATATTAAACTTAAAGACAATTTTATTTAATAGATATCTATACATCTGTACCATATATAAGTTTTACTGGATGTGCACTGATCTCTGTCTGTGTTTTATGTTATGTCTCTGGTTTTAAATATATATATTGCCATGCTCAGTAGCACTCCTCTGTGACACATATGCTTATATATATGTTGTGGTTATTTTGGGGGTTCAATATGAGCTTGTGTGTGTCCTGTATGTTTTTCTGATACCTGTAATCAGCCAGGTGGTGTTAGTTAATTGTCTACCAGCAGTTAACCACCACACTGCTGAATTAGAGGCACATTTTTGAACAGGGTTCAGTCCCCTGTTACATTTATATTATTATATTATTAAGTGCCTTGTAAACAGCTTGTGTAAATATTTCTTATTTATTTAGTCCACTTGATCCACTGCAGTATCTGGTTGTTACAATAATAAGGCTATGGTTACTTTGAGGGAGAGTATACAAATTGATCTTTTAAATGTGACTTTTTAAGCAATTAATTCACGTAAAAAGTATTTAGCAATTCCATTGTAATTGAAACAACCATTGTCAAATATGCCTTTTAAAAACACTTTATTGTTTAATAATTTTTCTAAGAAACATTTGTAAATTGTGCATATAAAAATGTAAATGTTACTATAGTCTGAATTAATAAGGTAACATGATTGCCCAATAAACAGGAACATCAAGCAAGAATTACAGATTTAAAATAATGATAACCTCTCTAAAAAGAGCCGATGTTTGAAACATATTTCTGGTGGCGAGCATTCTCTTATTTGATATGCTGTATATTTAAATTAAATAGTATGAAAAACATGTAAATGTATTGCTGACAGCCATCAATGTCCACTAGCTCACAGGTTACACATCACAATTGCTGAATAAAACATAATGGCATGAATCAATCATAAAATAATTGAATACTGCATCTACAGTAAATGATTGCAGCTGTAGGTGTGCACATGCAAAAACATATTTTTACTTTGTTATAGTAGCTCGTCTGTTATATTTTTCAACTTGGCATACAATGTTTCTCTTTTTTTCTCATTGACTGTAATTTTCATTAGCCAAAACATTATAACAATGGAGCATATGCATCAGGAGCCCGTAAGGGTTATTGCACCGATTCCAGCTGTAAATCCAATTAAAGTCAATGGGAGTTAACACCGGAATGGGTGTGATAACCCTTACCGGCACTTGATGCATGTGCCTGAATGTCCTTTCATGAATTGTGTCTCTGAGTTAAGCATCAGAATACTGTCTCAATTTCAAGTTGGTCAAGCAACTCAGATTTGGCAGAGGTGCAAGCACAAAAATAAATACTTTTTCAGGAATTTGGCTCCATTCTGTAAGCAACCTACAGCAAACTTTTAGCTAAATCATTAACATTTACAAATATTCGGACAGACTACAGTAAGTGAGGTTTCAGACAACTGTCACGGGAGACCAGGTTTAGTAACACCTTTTATGCCGGGATCATTTGATTGAACAAGGCGAAGCAGTAAAATAAATTGTAATTTATTCCAGGATTAGACATACATACAATGTAACACAATTTGCACTGAAAACACCATTACTGGGAACGGGGCTAACAAAATGAATCTTCCTCGGAAGGAAATGTTAACAACCAACGTTCTGTAGGAGCCCTTTCCAATGACCGGGAGGTACTCACGAAAGTCCAGGAACGCAATTCGGCATGCAATCCCAGCCGCGACCGCTACGTCCCTCAAAAGTGGGACTTAGAACATTTCTTGAGTAAAATCACAAAAAACAACTTTATTATTGAGCCTGGTAACCCCCTCACCGTCAAAACAACTCTTGTCAATTGTGAAAAAAAATGGTCTGCTTGTAAGATAGCCCAGAACTATGGGCTGACAGAGAACATAGCACGGCAAATATATGTTCAGAACTTAATCAGCAGTAACATGAACATGAAATAAAACAAAGTAGAAATAAACATTATCTAGCAAATGTAAATACAATAGATGGGCTTCCTATAAAAAAAACTTTAAAATATACAATTGAAAGCGCCTTAAAATAAATGTATTTAAAGAATATTCATAAAAACCTCTCTAGATACTTTTAGCTATTTTGTGTGCTTGTTTTAAATCCCATTAAATAACATATTCAAATATATTAAGAAGGACAATAGGGTCTTCATAACCTATTCCTTAATGATATTCAAGCATGTTAGCCCTTTTCACATATTTTTATCAGGACAATATTTGTGTCATTTTATGGAACACTGTGCACCAGATTCATCCATGAAAAACTGACAGTTTAAGAGTGTCAGTGACCTTTGCATTTACAGCATGGCTGGTAAAGAACCTAACAATAAATATATTCTTTAATTTCACTCTGCAACATAGCCTGACAAGTTGTGGTCACTGCTTAAAGTGGAATTGTTTGCAATAACAGAATGTTAATGGTATGAGTGAAGATATTTGATTTTTGAAAGCACTAATATTGAGTTCAGAAGTTCAAAGGAAATATGATAATTCAGATTTGACCTATGTAATGACAAAAGAAATAATTTAACTGAGTTAATTTAGCAAAACTGCTGTAATATTAACAACTGCTGGATGGCTGATGCTTTAATACTGTACCACCTTGGTACTACAGTATATAACTATAAAAGTACCGTAGTCCTCTAATTGTGAATGAGCAGGGGAAAACCTATACTGAATCAAATATTATATCACTGTTATTTCCACCCAGAGTATATACACATACAGTACGTGATCAATAAAACATTATTTTATATTGGAGGAATTGGCAGCAACAAAATACATTGCTTTTTTAATATAATATAAATGGTTACATTGTTTTTTCTATTCTGTTGACCTCAGGTATTGATTTTGCTATTTTTAGATTTAAGAGACATTTGCTAGAATCAGTAGCTGTGATATCCTTTATTGCTGTATTATTTGTACACACAGTAGAATTCTATTGTTGGCAATTTGTACCATGTAACTGTTGTGGTTATTTAACTACGTACTTTTGAAAAATGGGGGAACAAATTGTGCAAACCTACTGTAGTAACGTTAGGAAACAAGGACAGAATGTTCCACATCAATATGTAGGGGCCAAGTGCTTTAACTACTGCAGAAACAACTGCTTGGGAATCTAAATGACTAATTTCTGTCATTAATTTCTGACTAATTTCTGACTAATTTTTATTTTGGTTTCACTTACTGTACCTTTGGAAGGCAGGAGGCAATAGAAAATACATCTTGGAATTCTTTCACACATCCCCATCAAAATAAATCTGAAAAAATGGTCTTCGTAGATCTTAAGGAGATGGAAGCTACTGTACATAGGTCCACAAAGCTCTGTTAAGTCACTTAATATGGTGTTAACTTAACATACACCATGTTAACGGTATATTTTGAAAAAACAATAATGTAACATTAAGTCATGTTTTCTCCTATATTAATAGCATTACATTTACTATAATGGGCGTTAATGATAATGACATGAAAAAAATATGCAAATAAGATGTTATCATAATATTGCATATCCACAAAAGTCTGTGAGGTTAACGCAGGGAACTAATGCCTCACAATGATACTCTTGTGATTGGTCGTCGTGCACGCGCAAGCGTAGGTGGGGCGCGTGGGGCAGGACAAGCACGGCACACATGACGTGGATGCAGCAAGACTGTTCTGGGGGAGCGCCTCCGTGGCAGCACTCCTCCGCACGCGCCGAGACTGGGCTGCGCACACTCTGCTGCCATCGTCGCGTGATGCGTCAGAGGGGCTGAGCCTAGCGGCGATCCTCAGTACCCCCCTTTTCAGGGGAGACCTCCGGACGACCCATGGATGGCTTCGAAGGGTGTTTGTGGTGGAAGGCTCAGCTTAACCTGGCGGCGTGTACTTGTCTGTGTGAAATCCATTCCCTCTTTTTGGGGCCAAAACCCCTTCAATAGACGAGGTATTGCAGTCCACCTCTGGATACCCTGGAATTGAGGATGGCCTGTACTTCGAACTCCTGCTGACCCTCCATGAGGACAGGCCAAGGTGGGGTGTCCCAGCTGGTGGAGTGGGGATCCTGCAGATAGGGTTTCAAAAGGGAGGAATGAAACACGGAGGGGATCCTCATTTTATTCGGCAGCTTCAGACGGTAGTCTACAGGATTGATCTTCTCTGTAATCAGAGAAGGTCCGATAAACCGAGGTGCCAGTTTGGGAGATGATACCTTAAGGCGGATGTTCTTGGTAGACATAGACTCTTTGTCCTGGGCATTAATCAGGAGTCTCCCAACGGTGACTATCTGCTTGCTTTTTTTGCATTGCGCCGGAATATCTCAAATTCTGCTGGATTTTCTCCCACGACACCTGGATGTGTTTGATCCTGTCCTCCGTGGTGGGAACCCCGGATCTGGGGACTGTGGAGGGGAGTGCTGAGGGGTGGAACCCATAGTTGCCGAAAAATGGAGATTGCTGCGAGGATTCGTTTCGTAGAATATTATGAGAAAATTCTGCCCAAGGGAGGAGATCTGTTCAATTGTCTTGGGCATCAGAGATAACGCACCGTATGAATTGTTCTAAAGACTGGTTGGTTCGTTCTGTTTGACCATTTCTCAAGGTCCTTGAGAAAGTCACTAACTGTGACGAAACGCGTAGGACGTGTGACGTCATTACTCAGTGACGCACGGACGACAGGCGGGGCTTTCGTTCAGGACTGAGGCTTGGAACACATCTACAGGAAGCACCACACATCCCGGCAACCCCTTTCTACTCCTCTCCACTCCTCATGGCGCCGCCATTACTCGCGGCCAGCTGAACATTGTCCTCATCACCTGGACACTCTGTACCATATCCGTGAAGAGGTAACTTCAGTTATTAGGGGCACAGCATATTGTGTTACACATAGCCGGTGGGATTAGTGTTGTGGTGCAGCTGGGATTAGTTCCATTGAAAGATCACTCTGGGGATTGTGTGAGACCTACCATTTATCAGTTACCATTTTCCTCATCTGGTGGATGTGACCCCATGTTCCTGCTACTGCTACCTGCCTGACTGTCCACACATCATCATCTATCTGCAGTCACATATTGTCTCAACCGAATGTGTTTTTTACCCACCATGTGAGTATAGGTCCTGTTGACTACTCCATGTTTAAATAAAGTATTCTATTTTACAGTATTATGCTATGGAGCTGGCACTTCTCTTCTTTTGTTTTTTGTAGGTGTTTGTGATCAGGCAAGATCACAGAAAGAAGCTTGTCCTCCTCCATACAGACTGTTCTCTGAACTGGGCTTTCCATCAGTTTTATTCACGTGATTGGTTTTATATTATTATTGTTGTGTTTGCACTGCACTCACTTTATTGAATTTATTTGATATCACCCATCACTCACATTACACTTACACTCACACTCATTAGCGCTACTCTTTGTTTGTGTTAGTTTATATATATATATATTTTACCTAAGTGTGTGTGTGTGTATTACTGGTATTGTTCCTGGGAAGGGCTTATCCTGCTGCGCAAGAATCCCTTTCAGGTGGAGATGCTGCACCCAGATGGACACACAGTCACCCCAGGCTCCCATTGGCAGAGGCTCAGGCCTTCTTTGAGCCAACAGGTAACAGCAGTACCGGTAGCCCCTTTAGTTGTGGGGGATCCAGGGCTACATATAAATTTCTTATAAGTCTCTATGCAGTCAGCCCAGGCATCTGCATCGAGTCCGTAGTTCAAAGAGGAGACGGGATGTTGAGAGGTGTCGGGGTGCTAAGTGGTCGGGGCAGGGCAGAGTACTGGGTCCAGAGAACAGAGACACTCTGGTCTGCCAGAATTAGTGGAGCTGGCCCAGTGGGTGGCAGTGGGTTGACTCGGGGAAGTGGAAGAATGTCGGCGTGTTTCCAAATTGGTCAATTCATATGTCCTGCCCACGGGGCATCCCGAGCTGGCTTAACACACCTCCTCCTCTGATGTCAGCCAAGAGACGAGCCCCTGTTTCTATTGCCTAGTGGGATAGGGTTCCCATGCTCTGATTGGCCGCTCCTCCTACCTCCATGCTAAGGATAGCTTAGTGGAGTGTATGCTAGGAGATGGCCGAAGCAGAGAACCAGACCATCTGGTGACTTGTGTCGATGAAGCTAAGGCGGGCTTTTCTAATTTGCTCTGTTGCGAATGACAGAGCAAACCAGCTTCGTTTTGAAGCTAGGAAAGTCTGCCTCGCAGAGACTAAGGGCTCTATGCAGTAAGCGCCGAAAAGGGGTTTTTCGCCATTTTCTCACCAAAATTGCCTTTCCAACTCAGTAAGCGCCGAAAAGTGCCCAAAATCGTCAATTTTTTTTCCCGAAAAAACTTTTCAGCATGCGGGTGCCGATAAGCCACTTTTCGCCACTTTTCGAAATCGGCTGAATTGTAGTAGCCCCAATCAGCTTTTAGCTGCTGATCGGCACTCTAGAGTTGAGAATTTAACGCCAATCCAGCCCGCCAACTAAAGTTGGCAAGTTGCTGGGGGAGAAGCATCGGCAAGGTCGACACTTAGAGAAAATCAGGCCTTTTCCCTGCTAACCGCTAAGGTAATGAAGGGGTTAACCAGCCGTGCCAGGTTTATTGTGGGTAGCGGGGTGGGTGAAGGGGGTATTTGGCCCTTGGTGGCTGTTTAGGGCTTGCGGGGGGGAGTTGCGGGTGGACTTAACCCCTTCATGACCTTAGCGATTAATACTGCTACGGTCATGAAGGGGTTAAGCCCTCCCGCTACCCCCCCCGCAGCCCTAAACAACCACTGTTGGGGCTAATACCCACTTTGCCCACCCCCGCTTTTTTCACCCACCCACAATTAAAAAAATACACACACAACAGCCCCACAATAAATATATATATATATATTTATTTATATATCTATATATATATAAAACAGGGAAAGAGTGACCGCAAAAAGGGGTAAGTGTGTACCTTGCACAACACCAGCAAGGAGGATAAGTTAGTATCCTGTATGTGACAGGAAAATACACTGCAATAATGGGCGAAGGGGTGGTGCTGACTGGGATAAATAATATTGTGAACAGAAGAAAGAAAAGCTCACTATTGTGTCGCACTAAAAAAAAAAACACCCTTATCTGTATTAAAAATATTATTTATTAATGAATTGATTCAAATATATTATGCAGTGGAGTAAACAATGAACAAATAATTTTAAAACAAATTAAAAAATGAAGGAGGTGTCTGTGTGCTGAATCTAGATGACAATGTAAATAAGGAAAACAGCTATTAGTCATTATCTTATCCCACGGCTATACCATTAGACTAACCGTGGTAATGGCTGCTCCTGTACAATTTTGAGTCGTCAGATAAATAAGAGTGTTAGTAAAAGAAGAGGGCTACTAGCTCTGTATGTCTATATCAGTGTTTGTATGTGTTTGTGTTTGTATGCGGGGTACTGATGTGACTAATGTGAGATCTACCTCAACCATATATTAGTCCATACCTCTATGTACACATACACAGTATCACCAGACCACCAGGTGCAGAAATAAGTGAGCCTGTAGGCCATTCTGATTGGCTGGTGTCATTGCCTTTAAATGACGTCATCATTTTTTTTCCCCTCCAAATCCCATGGTTTTCACGGCCCAATCAGGGGCGTGGGAACCATATGACGATAATGTGACGTCATAGGCCTATAAAAGCCTATGGGGCCGATTCACTAAGCTCCGTTAAGTGGCTTTAAGAACGCAAAGTACCCTTTAAGCCCGATAAGGCTGCAGTGCGATTCACTAAGCAGTGATAACTGCGCTTTATCGGTCTTAAAAGGTATTTTTTTTGCCCTCTGCGCAAAAGGCACACGATCAGCCTATTGCGCTGATTTTTGCCAGTACTACCGATTCACTAAGCAGCGCTAAGTGAATCGCCCTTAAAAAACGCGCCAAACAAACGCCAATTTGCTGCTTTGTGTTAAAATGTGTTTATAATGTACATGTCATTTTTGCAAATGTTTAGTTAAAGGCTGGTTGCTTTAGATTATTTTATTGGCTTATTTTTGGAACATAGATTTATTTTGATGGTTACTTTGACATAGATTATTTTTCGCAATGGTTTGTTTGTTGGATTTGAAGTGTGTAATTGATTTGTATTGTAATTGATTGGTGATTGGATAAATTGATGGTAAATTAATTGTGTTGATGCTTTGTTTTTCTTTAATTATTGTATTTGTATCTTGTTTAGATTGGTGTATTTGATTTGTAGCATTGTTTGACATAGTATATATGATGCAAAGATTAATTGTATCATGTACACATTGTCAAATTGAGTGTTTGTATTTGGATTTATTAGATATTGATTGAGCTTGGTGCTGTTTGATATTGGGAGAGATTTGTATTTGGCCATGTACAGTATTTATTTGTATATTGGTTAATCACGCATATACAGTATATACAGTATATATATATATATATATTCTAATATATATATATTCTAATATATATATATATTATATTATATTATATAATATATATATATATATATACATATATATATATATATATATATATATATATATATATATATATATATACAAACAAAGGAAAAGGGCAGCGCCTCTGATTCTTAATGATATATAAATCTCAAAAAGTGTTACAAGTGAATATATGTTCATGAAAATAATCAATTCAAAAAAGAACATAAATGAAAATAAAAAATAAAAATAAAATTGATATCCCAATAAATAAACAATTAATATAGTAAAACCTAAAATCTATACCTGTGCTCTATACAAAGAAAAAACTATACACTCACAAATGATATAACATTAACGTGCTTAACAGACAAAACCACATGAATGTGCAAATGAGGAGGATAAAAACCAGTCCTTATTTCAAAGTCCAATATAAAATTGATGCTATTGCAGGGGGTCTCCGGCTGCTCTCGAAGTGGACTAACTACATCCACAGTGAATCTAGGAGAAAAAGAGAGGAGAGAGCGCACGCCCCATAGCGTAAAATAGTAAATTTAATGAGGGGAGGGGGAGAGGGGGGATAAAAATGCACTTAGAAAAGTACAAATAAAATAGGCATTGCGTGATATAATCACCACCATCCGGTTACTTGTCTCTGTCCTTATGGTGAAATCCGCTCTCAATGCAGGATGGGCAACGTCCCTGCAGAAGTCTCCAGCAGATTTCCAGGGCCAGTAGAAGTGAATCGTTGATTTGAGAGTCCAAGAAGGTTAACTCCGAAATGCCAGGCCTCTGTAACACCAGCGCATGGATCGGTCCACACCAGCGCTCTATGATGACGTAGTGTCAATGCGTCCTACGTGATGACGCTTCCCTGACGCGTTTCGTCACTCTCGGGCAACTTTCTCAAAGGGCAGTATGGAGAGGAGGTGCGGCTTGCATTTAAATACACAATCTGATGCTATTGATTGAAAAGCACGCCTCTCCTCAGCTGGAAGGTGCTAAGCGCTGATTGTAATGTTATTAACAGTTAAATATAAAAAACAAAATATGCCTTGTTGTAATATTAACCACTTGAATTGGAGAAGATAGACTAAAAGGATTAAACCATAGATACTGAGGATACTCAACCTTGGAAAAGTTATAAACATCTTATAAATTAATTGAATTAATTGTAATAATGACTCTATAAGCTAAAAATATATAAAAAAAATGCAGACAAACCCATTAACCCTAATATATCACATATAAAACATATTACATTTATAAATGAAGATATACATTAAACATTTACAGATATATTAACTGTTACATGAAACCTAAATAGTCTAAATAAAAAAATTAATAAATGAACATTAAATCTAAGTGATATACTAATCGATCTGTATTAGATGATGAATATGTCAGATGGGGTATGAAGAGTATAATTATACATGAACAAGTCATATAAATTGGGAGTGACCATGCCACGAACAAAGCAAGGTGTCAGGAGGGGAGTGTGTTGATATCCACATGAACCTTGGTGTTGAATAAATGTAACAGTGATAATAACACCTGTGATATGATAATGGTCTATTAATCATTATAAAATATTAATGGTGTGTTGATCATTGTAAAATATAATAAATTGATTGCAACTGTGTATTAAACAGTAATTGGACAACTATAATAAAAGAATAAATGAAGATTATTATTATATTAAGTGTATATCCCAGTTTGCAAAAAACACAATAACTCAAATCAATAAAACCAAATACCAAATGATGAATGTGTATATGTGTTCATGAATAACTGAATTAAGTATAAGTATAAGACTACAAATAGTGATGATATATATGTGAATGTTTACATAATGTGGTGGATCAACAAATTGAGGGCCCAAATACATGTATTGAAGATAATGTAACCACAATATCTAATATGACTATTACTAGAACTGGAGTCCCAGCCAAGAGGAGAGATGGCGGAAAGACCCAGACAATGGATGTCAAACAGCAGCAGAGAAAGTGAGGACAGGAAGCAAAGTCCAGGACCCATTAGACAAATGTACTGACATCTAAGCATTCATTGAATCCACTCGGGCTAAGAGTGCCCAACTGGTGGATCCAGAATGTTTCCCGCCTGCAGAGGCTCTTGAAACGATCTCCCCCCAGAACACAAGGAGAAATGGTCTCAATCCCCATCACTTTCATCGTCTTAGGATCCTGAAGATGATGCGATTTGAAGTGTCGGGAAAGACTATGGGAATTGAGACCTTTGATGACATTTCTCCTGTGCTCAAGGAAACGATTGCCAAGTGTTCTGGTCGTGCGTCCAATATATTTATGGCCGCAACCGCACTGTATCATGTAGACCACATAAGTGCTCAAGCAATTAATAAAACTTTTAATAGAATGTGTGGTACCTCTGCTCTGGGAACAAAATTGTGTCTGCTTAAGAAGATGTCTGCAAGTAATGCATCGACTCCGTCCACATGGATGATTACCTGGTGGACCTATATGGGTCGTGATGTTGGACTGAGTCGAGGACGACCTAAGTTTTGTGGGAGCTAGCATGCTCTTAATGTTTCTTGCCTTCCTATACACTACTGTTGCTCTGTCAGGCAGAACAGATCCTAGATGGGGGTCACACTTGAGGATGGGCCAGTGATCATTGAGAATTTTATTAATAGATCCATGAGACTGGTTGTAAGTAGTTATAAACCTCACTTTGCACCCATCAGATATTGTAGATTCCACAGGAGTGTCATAACTCAAGCGTACTTTCTGATTCCCTTTCTTTTTAGATTTAGTTAATAGGACCGACCTGTCAAAGGAGCGTACCTTGCTGAGGGCTTTGGAAATCAAATCAGGATCATAGCCTTTGGATATGAACTTGGTACCCAATAACTCAGATTGGCTTTCAAATTCTATATCCCTTGTGCAGTTCCTACGTAATCTATGGAACTGCCCCAAAGGGATATTGTCGAGCCATTGCTTGTGGTGGTTGCTGGACGCATGAACATAGCTATTAACAGACACAGATTTAAAATGTGTGGTGGTGATAATATTAAAGTCTGTGTCTGTACTAAGGACTAAATCAAGAAAGACAGTGGACACCGCATCAATTTCGAATGTGAATTTCAATCCAAGCAGATTATCGTTGAAGGAACTCAAGATACCAGATAGAACAGACTCTTCACCATCCCAAATAATAAGGATATCATCTATGAAACGACCATAGTATACGAGACCCGCCCCAAGAAGGGTATTCAGCCACACGGAGGATTCCTCCCAAAACCCCATAAAGAGGTTCGCGTAGCTGGGAGCGAATCTCGCACCCATGGCCGTTCCACAGATTTGCAGGTGATAATTATCTTCAAATAAAAATAATTGTGAGTAAGGATAAAGTGAATACTCTGCAAAATGAAGTGCTTGTGTTTTTCAGGAAATGATAAATCTGTGTCCAGCCAGTATTTGATGGCTTCTAACCCCCTGGCATGCTCAATACAGGTATAAAGTGATGTAACATCACATGTAGCCCACAGATAAGTGGATTTCCACTTAATGTCAGAGGTGGAGTCGATGACATGGAGTGTATCCCTAATATGGGACCTGAGCTTTGCTACAAAGGGATGGAGAAAATAATCAACATACTGGGATAGACCCGATGTCATCGACTCCACACCCGACACTATGGGTCTGCCAGGAGGGTTGGACAGGGATTTATGCACCTTAGGTAAGTGGTAAAAAATGGGAGTGCGTGGATGTGAGGAAAACAAAAATTTAAATTCTGATTTAGAAATGATACCATCACCCAGTGCAGTGGTAAGGAGTTCCTTCAACAATAACTGATAAGTGTCCACTGGATCAGAGTACAACAAGGTGTAGGAGGCCGAGTCACCCAAGAGTCTGCGTGCCTCCAATAGATATGCAGATAGGTCCTGGATGACTATGCCCCCGCCCTTGTCGGCCTGTCGAATAACAACATCGTGATTTGCCTTGAGCTTGCACAATGCGTCCAGCTCACCTCTGGATAAATTGTGTTTAAGTTTAGTTGGTTTGGCACACAATGACTCAAAGTCCTTAAGAACCAAATTATAGAACGTGTCCACAAATCCTTCCTTTGATTGGTATGGGAAGAAGACTGACCTTGGTTTGAAAGGTGAGTTCATGATAATCAAATCTTCATCTAAGTCTACCCCCGCAGACCCGGTTGGATGAATGGACAGTTCAAATTCGTCAATTGAGGCTTGTGATCCCGATATTGAGTCCGACTCTCTCAGCAGTGCATCAATGCAGACTGTTTCCTGTGAATTGAAAGTTACAACAGGATTAGTGGATTTAATATTATTGTCCTGGATATTGAAATATCTATTTAAAGTAATTTTTCTAATAAAATTATTTAGATCAATGAACAACTGAAATAAATTAGGGCCCGTATTAGGAGCAAAAGAAAGACCCCTCTCTAATAAAGACTTGTCATAGTCTGTTAATACAGTAGTTGAGAGGTTGAATATACTACTAGTCTCAGATGGTATGGCTAGTCTTCTTCTGTTTTCCTTCTTCCTCTGGACAATTCTGCCTGCCCTAACTCCTCTGCCCCTCTTTTTCCCTGACCCGAAGGTCTGTTCGGGGCCTCTCTGTCCCAAAGAGGGTAATGTTTGTCTGGATCTCTCCCCCTCCCCTACCCCTCCTGTCTCGGAGCCCTGTCTAAAAAATGAGTGGACCTATGTGTAGTATTGGGTTCTTTGGATCTGGCCCCTCTGCCAGTATCAGCTGACACCTCATTCACATCTCGCACATCAGGGCCATCAGATCCTCCTGTATGGTCCCCGGGAAGAGGCTCCACCTCGAGGACCTTGTAGCCCCCATTAGTGTGGAATTGTTGGGGGCAACCGGAGGAACCCTGGGCTCCCTGCTGTACCGCATGACGAGAAGGGGTCTGGCTGGATGTATCCCTGGATCGGTAGGGGCCTCCACCTCGTGTACGTGAACCTGAGCTATACCTCCCTCCCCTCCTGTGATTGTAATTTTGTGTCTGTTTCCAGACCCTCACTTTATTCGTGGCATAATCCTCCTAATCACGATTGAGTTTGATATCTTTCCTATCAATAACCTCCTTTTCAAACGTAATAACTCTCTTACTTGTTTTCTCATCATACTCTTTGAATTCCTCAGTATCACATATGGTTTTAGTGTAACCTGAATCTTCTCAATCTCTATCTCCAATTCTTTAACTTTCATGTCTCTAAAATCAATTAAAAGTTTCATCAATGAAAATGAACACCTGTCTAGTGTTTCATTCCATTCCCTGGTAAAATCAGCATTTGTTTCAAATGTAGGGGATTTACTCACCCTTAGACCTCTAGGGATGATCTTACGGTCTATATAATCTTGTAAGGAACAAGCGTCCCACCAATGTCTCATCTCATCCTTCATTAGTGTTTCTAATGTAAAAAAGTTATCCTTAATATCAAATTTCTTTTCACTATCTATTATATTATCAACAACTGGTGAAGGGATGAGTCCACTCCTTCTGGAATACCTCTCTTTGGCTGATTGCATCATATTGAAGTGCAGTGAATGCTAGAAAAACTCTTTTAAAACCAGGGCTGCTGCTTGAGGGTTAATTTATAAAAACAAACAAAGGAAAAGTTCAGCGCCTCTGATTCTTAATGATATATAAATCTCAAAAAGTGTTACAAGTGAATATATGTTCATGAAAATAATCAATTCAAAAAAGAACATAAATGAAAATAAAAAATAAAATTGATATCCCAATAAATAAACAATTAATATAGTAAAACCTAAAATCTATACCTGTGCTCTATACAAAGAAAAAACTATACACTCACAAATGATATAACATTAACGTGCTTAACAGACAAAACCACATGAATGTGCAAATGAGGAGGATAAAAACCAGTCCTTATTTCAAAGTCCAATATGAAATTGATGCTATTGCAGGGGGTCTCTGGCTGCTCTCGAAGTGGACTAACCACATCCACAGTGAATCTAGGAGAAAAAGGGAGGAGAGAGCGCACGCCCCATAGCGTAAAATAGTAAATTTAATGAGGGGAGGGAGAGAGGGGGGATAAAAATGCACTTACAAAAGTACAAATAAAACAGGCATTGCGTGATATAATCACCACCATCCGGTTACTTGTCTCTGTCCTTATGGTGAAATCCGCTCTCAATGCAGGATGGGCAACGTCCCTGCAGAAGTCTCCAGCAGATTTCCAGGGCCAGTAGAAGTGAATCGTTGATTTGAGAGTCCAAGAAGGTTAACTCCGAAATGCCAGGCCTCTGTAACACCAGCGCATGGATCGGTCCACACCAGCGCTCTATGATGACGTAGTGTCAATGCGTCCTACGTGATGACGCTTCCCTGACGCGTTTCGTCACTCTCGGGCAACTTTCTCAAAGGGCAGTATGGAGAGGAGGTGCGGCTTGCATTTAAATACACAATCTGATGCTATTGATTGAAAAGCACGCCTCTCCTCAGCTGGAAGGTGCTAAGCGCTGATTGTAATGTTATTAACAGTTAAATATAAAAAACAAAATATGCCTTGTTGTAATATTAACCACTTGAATTGGAGAAGATAGACAAAAAGGATTAAACCATATATACTGAGGATACTCAACCTTGGAAAAGTTATAAACATCTGATAAATTAATTGAATTAATTGTAATAATGACTCTATAAGCTAAAAATATATAAAAAAAATGCAGACAAACCCATTAACCCTAATATATCACATATAAAACATATTACATGTATAAATGAAGATATACATTAAACATTTACAGATATATTAACTGTTACATGAAACCTAAATAGTCTAAATAAAGAAATGAATAAATGAACATTAAATCTAAGTGATATACTAATCGATCTGTATTAGATGATGAATATGTCAGATATATATATATATATATATACACATACACATGATGAAGCCACTGTACAAATAAATGGGTGAAGGGTGGGTATCGGGTCAGGGTGGCTTAACCCCTTAATGACTGTAGCGGTTAATAACCGCTAAGGTCATTAAGGGTTTAGGGGACATTAGTTTGGCACTTTTTCTTATTGTGTATATTTTTCAGCACCCCAGTGTATGGATGGGATGGAAGATGCGGGTGGCCTTCATCGTGGGTGCCGGTCAATGGTGAGTACAAAATGTATTTATTGTGATTAATGTATATTGAATGGGCAAATGCATTATTATCCATATGTGGATAATAGTAATTTTGCCCATTAATGTATAGTATGTGTTAGGGGGTGGGGGGATGTGTGTGGTATATTGCTATGTTTATTGGGGGCAATTGTCTCCAATAAACATGCTATTATGCCTTAACCCCTTCATTGCCTTAGCGGATAGCCACTAAGTTAATGAAGCTGCTTTAATGTATTTTTATTAATATTGTGCGGTAGCAGGGGACCCCCTGCTCACCGCACACTATTATTAAAATGTACATTAATGCAGCTTCATTACCATAGCGGGTAGCCGCTATGGTAATGAATTATTATTTATTGTTATGTGTTTTTTAATACTAGTGTAGATGTGCAGGGGGTCTCCTGAGCGGAACCGCATTGGTTTCAGGTCCGATTACCCCCTACTTCAGGAGTTACAGGCCCCTTTATGGGGTGCCGGTATCCCCTGCACTTTAAAGCTCCCACGTCACGTGACCAGGACATTTAAATTCTGCAGGGGATACCGGCACCCCATAAAGGGGCCTGTAACTCCTGAAGTAGGGGGTCCTCGGACCTGAAACCAATGCGGTTCAGCTCAGAAGACCCCCTGCTCATGTACACTAGTATTAAAAATCATGTTTGGCCAGCACGATCGCCTGTAAGAGCCGTGCATTGAGACGCAGCATCTCCATGCAGTTCTTACAGGCTGCTTTGTTTATAATAGTTATCGTGCTAAATAAATTTTAGCACGATAACAGGGAGGAAAAAGTTGATCATGCGCTATGGCCCTTTTGGCCAAGGCTCGCCGTAAACGCGCCAAAAAGCCTTAGTGAATAGCGCTTATGGCTTCAGCCTTTTGCGGCCGAGCGATAGAACCCATGTTAGCGCTAGTTAACGTAGCTTAGTGAATCGGCTCCTATGTCATCTCATTTTCAAGGCAGACACCGAGGAGGACGGACCTCCGGAAGTAAGAAGAGGACCGGGGCATGGCAGCAGACAGGAAGAAGCCCGCCAGAATACACCAGAAGAACAAGAAATAAGACGGAAGAACACAGATGAAGATCCCGTTGACGTTTTGAATTAAAAAAAAAAGTCTTGGTTTATTTTTTTATGGTTTGTTATTTTATTGGTTCCTGTTGCTGTGCGTGGATTGGTTGGAGAGCTTGGTGTTCAATGGGAGTCGGTCAGTGGGGCAGCTAATGGTAAGTGAACAAAATAAATGTAATTTTTTTTTAACTTTAACGTTTTTTGTAATGTCTAATATGTGATTAAAAATGTTTCCATTCTCATTTCTTGCCACTGTATGTATGTATGTATGTATGTATGTATGTATGTATATATGTATTTATGTATGTATGTCTCTATCGATATATACATACAGGGAAAGAAATGATTTGTTTGGAGGTGCTTGTTTTGAACTATTTCAATGTATTTAGATATGCTGCTATTCTTAAATGTGTGTAATTTAATTTTTAATTAGATAGATGTAATTTATGGTGTTCAATGCTGTACTTTAGGTCAGGGTGAGGCTTGCTTTGTTATAGTGTGTTTTTTTGGTACTTCTATTTTGTCAGATGTTTACATTTTTGGAGAATGGCTTTGTTTAACGATTAAAAGAGTTAATTGTGTAATTGATTTGGATCGTATTTTAATTGTTTTGGGATTTCATTAATTAATGGTAATTTATTTCGGTTGGCTTGCTTGGTTTAAATAGTATACTTGTTTGGATTTGATTGTATTTTCTTTTGAATATTTAATTGTTAACATTGATTGGCAGAGTGTACATGGTGCACAGATTTTATGCATCATGTATACAATGTCAATTCAATGTGTTGATTAGCTTTTGATGCTTTTGATTGGCATATGACAATGATTCTATTAGGAAATAGGATTTTGTTTTACTGTGGCAGATATGGAGAAGGGGTATTTGTATTTATGCATGTTTTACTTAACCCTTAAACATTTCTTTGTATATTGGTTCATCATGTGTATATATATATATATATATATATATATATATATATATATATATATATTGAAAGATTCAACAGCGCCTGGGTGTGTACCAGCCCCACAGTAGGCTCCTGACAACAAACAGACCACAACAAATGTTAGCACAGATGACCCGTATAAAACAATTGTAAAAATGTATTATTATAAAATATATATAGGAACTCAGATGGTGGTCATAAGTATTGATGGTGAGTGTGTGTAAAATATAAAAAATTTAAAAATTTTATATGTATAATTGTTGTGTGTTAAAAAATATATTGAATAAAAAATGATGAATGATGAACTATTATTGCAAAAAACACAGAAAAATATGATTATCAAAATATAATATGATTAGGTGAAATGTATTAACCAAAAAATGAAAATGTTAAAAAATAAAAAATAAAAAAAACGTGTAAAAAATTAACTAAAAATATATATATATGTGTTTTCCACAAAAAAAGTTGATGATTTTGTATGGAGATTACAACGTCCGGGCTGCTTCTTCTTTGGGGTCAGCAACCTCCCAGCAAATTCTATTGGAGAAACAAGAGAAAAAGCGCCTGATCCATGTGTAAAATCTGGTAACAAAATTTTAATAAAAAATCACAAGACAAATGCACACTCACAATTTGTCAATGCAAATTAAGCATTGTATGGGTAAACCCATGCACCAACAAGTAGCTGCTCGCCGAATGTTTACTTCAGTACATCAGACCTCACTGCTACCGGTGCATCACAGTCAGATGTCCCTCTGGAAATTCAGGTATACAGTCTGTTGTTCCAGCATTAGATGCTATGTGTGGCTCAGGGAACGTCCTCCCTCTCCTGGCAGCAGACGCACGAGCTATTCCACCTAACGTAGCTCCTTGAAACCACGTGCCCTACGTGTACGCGTTTCTTCCGATTGACGGGTAAACACATCGTAATTGATGTACCACTCTGTATGTTCCATGTCCCCTACCTAACTACATAGGAATGGACAGATTGCCTTGTCAGTTACAATAATACATGTTATCTACACTCCTGCACCAATTCCCTGTTTCTTTTATACAAGACACATTGTTTTTCTTTGTATATATGTTAAATTATATTTAGTGAGTGGCTATAGGGTTTTTCCCTAGGATTGAATATTTCCTATCCCTTTAACGTCGATAGTGAGTGCACATAGGATTCTTTTTGGTTACTTTATTAACCTCCCTCCTCCCTCTATATTTATATTATTCCCGTATGCACCCTATATATATATAGATTTCTTTATACATTTGGAGAGCGGCAGTACTTCTCATGTTTTTGTACACATTCACTATTATCCATATGTGGATAATAGTAATTTTGCACATTACTGTACTGTATGTGTTGGGGAGGGGGTGTATTTATCGTAAAGTATTTGTGTTGTTGGATTTTTTTGGGGCGGCACAGAATTGGATTCGTCATGTCTTGGACGCTATAAAGATGGCAGCGACATTGGCCTCCGATGCCCCATACTGGGGCCTGTAACTCGGGTAGCAGGGGGTCCCTGAGCCACAAATCAATGCGGTTCAGCTCAGGGGACCCCCTGCTCCCGTACACTATTATTAAAAATACTTTAATGCTGCTTCATTACCATAGAAGATAGCCGTTAAGGTAAGGAATGATTGTTTATTTATATGTGTGTTTTACTCATAGTGTAGATGTGCAGAGGGTCTCCGGAGCTGAACCGCTTTGGTTTTAAGTCCAGGGACCCCCTGCTTCCCGAGATACATGCCACTTTATGGGGTGCCGGTATCCCTCTGCTTGTTTACATTCCGTGGTCACGTGATCGGGACATTTAAATGCAGAGGTATACCGGCACCTCATAAAGGGGCCTGCATCTCGGGAGGCAGGGTGTCCCCGGACCTGAAACGAATGTGGTTCTGCTCCGGAGACCCCCTGCACATCTACACTATGAGTAAAAATTGTTTTGATATATTTTTATTCTTGCCGATGTTTGCGCAGAGAGAGTGGGGGATCTCTCTCTGCTGCAAACACATATCGGCAGGGGACGGCGTATTGCCAGGTTATCGGGAAACAGACTGTCTCGCCACCGGCTACTCAGCATTTTGCTTTTGCAGTGATTCGCCAGGGATTCGGCCCTTCCTGAATACTGCGATGGCAAATCGCCAAAATTATGCCGATATTGAACCCCTGCCGAGAGCACTTTTTCGGCTCTTACTGCATGAGGCCCTAAGTCCCGTCTTTTGCGATCAAGTTCTACAAATCGAACGTAGCGGTGGCGGCTGGGATTTCAAGCTGAAAAGATGACCTGGAGAACCGGGTGGATATCCCGTACGGGGTAAGCCTACCGAAGAAGACGCACTGCACCTAGTAGAAACTAGATTTCACCCCTAGACGCCCAGTAAGTGTGCTTTTATCTGTATATTGTGTAATTCTTCTTGTTGGATGCAGGTTTACTGAAATAAACTACATTTCTACTACTTGTTTTGCCTAATGCATGATCCCGGGAAAATATAAATAGGTGTTAAGAGTCCTTGTCTCCCATGACAGGCTTTTTTCTGATGGGAGGGGTGGGATCATTAGGCTTTGGGCTATAAATTCATGCGGGGATTTATAGCACAAAGAAGAGATCATAGATTGCGAGCTCTCAAAACAAATGGTATGCGTATCCACGATTACACAAAGCAGGAAAGCACACTGTGCACTTGTCAATGAAGTTTAGTGCCCAAAGACAAAGATGTCTCAGCGTTCAGGACGGTATCGGTCCTGGGATTGCCAGAGAGTTGTGACCCAGTGTGAGGGTTACTGGCTACCGACAGATGGTCTTGCTAAAGCTCAGCTCGAGGAAGATCTGGAGCACTATGAAGCTTGCATGGCTTCTTACCTGGAACTGGGGGCAACCGTGGCTGCTCCAGCCAAGGATATACAGTAACCCTGGACATCAAGGAGATTGCAGAGGAAACAGAGAATGAGAGTGAGGGTGAGGGCGAGGATGAGCCTGCAGCCCCACTTGAAGTAGCCCAGTTGACTACTGGTGTTCCTTCTGCAGATATCATTGCTATTGTTACAGCCATGGCTGTCTGGGACACATTTGAACAGAAATTGCAGCAGATCTCGGCTGCCCAAGGTGTTCAGATGCCCCGAACCCGTCTGGGACCCCGACCATCCCTGACCCCCGAGGGTGTCTCATCACAGCTTTGCCAAGTTTGTGGTTGGCATCGATAACATCGACGGCTTTTTGAAAGTCTTCGAGAACCAGTGTGGACGGTTCCGTCTCCCACAATGACTGGGTGCTACACTTGTCCCCATTGTTAACTGGAAGATCCCTGAAGGCTTTCCAGGGAATCCTGACCATGGACAGCCATGACTACAAGTATGTAAAGGCAGTCTTGCTTAAGCGGTATGCCCTCAACCCAGTGGCTTACCGGGTACTGTTCCAATCCGGGGAGCAAACTACCCGGGATACTCAACTGGAGTTCGCGTCCTGGCTAGCCCAACACGGCACCCGGTGGATCGAAGGGTGCAATTCCAACAAATACAGGGGACTGCTGGACCTTATATTCCAGTAGCAATTCTTGCAGAAGTGTCTGCCTGAAGTGAGGGAGTGGGTGATTGACCACAAAACCAAGAACGTCATTGAGGCTGACAGGGTGGTAGATGAGTTTGTTACAACTCGCCCGCAATTTGCCAAGCGGACACCTGCTTCTACAGGGTTAGCCCGACCCGGGTGCCCAAGGTGGCTGAGGCTGCTCAGACCACTCTGACCTGTATACCCAACCCCCCTGCCGGGGGAAGTGCAGCCAGGCCTATAGAATTTGTTGAGTATTGTGCGTACATCAAAGTGGTATACAACAAGCAGTTTCGGGATATTGTTACCCAACGCCACAGAAAACCGGAACAGATATCCTCACATGGATCTGGACGCTGGTGCCTCTGGTACAGGGTAGGTAAGAAGCCTTTGCAGTTCTACTCCCAAAACTCGAGTGGGACGTGTGCTATTGTCCCATACAATGCTGTTACACAGCGGAGCTCCACGCCAGCTGAATAGTCTCTCTCTCCCCTCCGGGCAAGCACTTCCGGGTTGGTGATGTCACCGCGGGGAAAATCGCCGTTTTTTGCGCCGTTCTCGCTGGATCAGCTCGCGTGATGGGGTGACAGTGAAAGATAGGATTCTTATCAGCTCTTCCAACGCGTTTCGAAACCCGTGGGTTTCTTCATCAGGGAATAAAGTCGAGTGGTGTTCAAGGGAATCTAAATACCCCGCGACCTTGCCTCATTGGCTTAGCCTGCGGCTCTCACAGCCAATAGGAGAGCGGCAGGGGAGGGATAAAAGTCCCGATTGCGCGCGTCACTGATTGTCAGTAGCCTCAGTGGCTTAGCCTGCAGCTCCCACAACCAATAGGAGAGCGGCAGGGGAGGGATAAAGGTCCCAATATCGCGCGTCACTGGTTGTCAATAGCAACATGACAACAATTAAAATAAACTTTATTAACACTCAAATAACAATAACAATCGCGATTGATGATACTAAAACAAAGAAAAAAATGTTAAACACTGGAATAAGGCATAGCACAGGAGTGTACCAATTACTGACACACTGGGATGACTATCCTACTACCCATTATTACATAGTGATATAGAAAAGGAACACGAAAAGTTCTCAAAGCTGGTCCACCTTAAAGGACAACATACATGATAAATCTGCAAACTTTGCAAGTAAAAAAGGGGAACCTAGCAGCAATAGTACAATAAGCATAAAAGGACATAGAGACTAAATCTAAAATTTGATGAATATCTAAAATGAGTTAAAAAGAGATATATAAAAAAAATATATAAAAAAAAATATATATATATATAAAGGGTCTTGGACACTTGGACACTCGACTTTTTTCCCTGATGAAGAAACCCACGGGTTTCGAAACGCGTTGGAAGAGCTGATAAGAATCCTATCTTTCACTGTCACCCCACCACATCACGCGAGCTGATCCAGCGAGAACGGCGCAAAAAACGGCGATTTTCCCCACGGTGACGTCACCAACACGGAAGTGCTTGCCCGGAGGGGAGAGAGAGACTATTCAGCTGGCGTGGATCTCCGCTGTGTAACAGCATTGTATGGGACAATAGCACACGTCCCACTCGAGTTTTGGGAGTAGAACTGCAAAGGCTTCTTACCTACCCTGTACCAGAGGCACCAGCGTCCAGATCCATGTGAGGACATCTGTTCCGGTTTTCTGTGGCGTTGGGTAACAATATCCCGAAACTGCTTGTTGTATACCACTTTGATGTACGCACAATACTCACCTTATTCTAATTTATGTCAATATAATTTTTAATGCACTATGAGCGTTGTGCGCTGTGTCTTTTCTGTTTTTATCTGCTAGTTTAGGGGGTCCATGAGCCCCCCCTCCATCGCAGCTGCAGACGCTCTGTTCAAGGTCACGTAATTTACATTTATATTCCTCACGTCACGTTATAACATTAGTTGCGCACTTTATTCTTTCTCACTTATTTCTCCTGCTCTGTTTGGTGCTGCACTTTTACCTGTTATATATTTACCACTTGTATATATTTATATATTTTTGTGTGGTTTAACACCCTATCCGGACCATGGTTTGGAGCCTGGTAGATTGCCGGAAAAAACGTGATGAAAATTTTGATTCATTATTTTCTGAGGAACACACTGTAGTTCCCGACAAGGGAAATGCTAAGGGGTCCATTGAAAAGAATTTTAAAGTTTTAGAGCAATTACTCCTTACCGAAAGTAAAATTCACCTTGAAAAAAGAACTATTCAAAAATATGTGGAGTGTGATAGAGTCCCTAGGGGCCTACGTTTTCGTAAATCACCTACTTTCGGTAAGGAAAATGAACATTTTTTAAAAGAGTGGAATAGGATTTTGGACGATTGTTCTATATCATTAATGAAGCTCATTATTTATGAAAGAACCAAAACGTTAAAAATGATGGATAAGGAGATTTCAGATGTGATTAAAGTGCTAGAGCCCCTAGTAATCGAGTATGATTGCTCGGAGCTAGAGTACGACCTCCGCATGAAACTTGAACATGTGGAGGAAGAGACAATAAAGAAGAAACACGAAAAGTTCTTTAGAGATAAAGCCGATTACGATAATAATAGACAGAGGAATTGGGCGAAAGATTCTGATAGAAGTAGGTCTGTAAAAACTAACCAAAAAGGAGGGGGAAATAGAGACTCCTCCCAATCTCAGAACAGAATCAATGAGCAGCAAAGAAATGTTATACCTTTTCCTAACCAAAGAGGCTGGGAAAATTGGAATGAGAGGGGAAGGGATACTCAAACATATGAAGACAGAAGGGGTTTTACTCCAAATAATGGGTACCTACCTCACCCTAGACATGAGGGACACTTTAGAAACCCCAATTATAAAGGGAAAAATTACATTCCAAATTTTAAATATGGTCAAAGAGAATACGTAAATTATGATACGAATTTTAATCAGAGAGTTTTTAAACCAAGTCCTAGACATAGATCACCAGCCCAACCCTCGCATCGGGTTTTTTAGACTCGGTAAAAAAGAGGCACATAGATCCCCCAAAGAAGGGAGAGGGCCAGGGCGCAGTACAAAAACCGGAGATAAAAGAAAGAAGGAAAAGGGTCCTATCAGGAGAGGAACAAGAGGGGGGCCAGATCTAAAGAAAAGAGACTACGAGATGCCTTAAAAATTACATCTCCCAAAGGGATCTTTAATCTGTCCACGGTCATCTTGACGGATGACCAAAAAAAGGTTTTAGACAGAGGCCTCACTTTCTCCCGTTCATGTGGCCCAAGTGCATTTCAACTGTATTCAGACCTTCAGAAGTTTGTTCGGAAGCTTACTCTGAAGAGGCACTTTATAAAATCTGATTTAGAAAATATTTTACCAGATGAGGTTACTAAGATTAGTACTGTTCCATCTATTCAGACAGAGATTAGGGATAATGATTTAACCTGCACACATACCCACTTTAAAGGGAAATCCAAATTTTATCCCGCACATTCTAAAGGTCCACCATATCGAGACATTTTTTAACATGGTCAACAAAGATTTTAACTTTTTAACTAGTAATGTTAAAAATAGTGATATAAGACATCATTTAAATAAGAATGAAGCATTGGCTCTAAAACTCTTAAAACAAAATAAAAACCTGATCATCAGGCAAGCTGATAAGGGGGGTGGTGTTGTGTTACAAGATAGGAAGGATTATGAGGGGGAGGCCCTCAGACTCCTGAACGACACCACCTCCTATAAAAGATTAAAAAAGGACCCTACGGGGGAATTTTTGGTTTTATTAAAAGATCTTTTAGATAAAGCTCTCACTAATGAAGTCATTAAAAAAAGTGAATATGATTTTTTGTACTGTAGCTGCCCGAGAATCGCTATTTTTTACCACCTCCCAAAAACACATAAAAGTATAACGAACCCGCCAGGCTGACCAATTATATCGGGAATAGAGAGCCTAACATCAAATCTATCCCAATACGTGGACTTTTTCCTTCAACCTTTTGTGGCAAAACTTCCCTCATTTTTGAGAGATTCAACATCAGTGTTGAATCTGTTGGAAGGTTTCGTGTGGAAAGACTCTTATAGGTGGCTCACCTGTGATGTGCAGGCCCTATATACTAACATCCCACATGCGGAAGGTTTAAATGCCGTTAACTCTTTTTTATTGGATGATGCTAATCTACACCCTTTGAACAGCAAATTTGTTTTGGATTCAATCAACTACATTTTGAAGCATAACTACTTTATGTTTCTTGATGAATTTTTCTTACAGGTTTGCGGAACTGCGATGGGCACTAGATTTGCCATCAGTTTCGCAAACCTGTATATGGGAAGATGGGAAGATGACTGTATTTACAATAATAACCCTTTCAAATCAAATATCATCATGTGGCGTCGCTTCATAGACGATATCCTATGCATATGGGATGGTGACCAGTGCTCAATTGGCCACTTTATGCAGCATATAAATAAAAATGATAGAAACCTAACTTTCACATATGTAGAGCATGAGAAAGAAATACACTTCTTGGATCTCAACCTTGCGGTGTCTGGGGATGGTAATGTGGTGACAAAAACACACTTCAAGGAGGTTGATTCTAACAACTAACCTTGTAGCCACAAGTAATCACAAAAAAACGTGGATATCAAATATTCCCAGTGGCCAATACTACAGATTGAAGAAAAACTGCAGCACAGAGATAGATTTTGAAGAACAGGCCAAAAAAATGACCTCAAAATTTTTGGAGAGAGGTTATCGATTGGAGAAACTCACTAAAGATCTGGAAAAAATAAGAAAATTAGATAGAAAAATAATGTTATTACCAAAAAATAAAAAGAGTAAGAGTCTCAGGGAGAACAAGGATAAATGCAATGTATCTTTTATCACAAATTTTAATTCAATGACGGGGCAAATCGAGAGAATTATAAAAAAACACTGGTCAATTCTCTCAAATGACTCGCAGCTGAGTGCTCACCTCTCGAAATTCCCAAAATTTATATACAGAAAAGCAAAAAATTTAAAAAATACACTATCCTCAAGTGATATCAAAACAACAGATTACCATAGCGGGGATAGAAAATGGTTAAGTACTAAACCAATTGGGAATTTCAAGTGTGGTAAGTGCTCAGCTTGCAAGCATTTGCACCCTGATAAGAAAACTTTTAGATGTTCAGATGGAGAAATCCACGATATTAAAGATTTTATATATTGTAATACTGACCATGTAGTTTATTTATTAGAGTGTCCGTGTGGCCTACTTTATATAGGACGCACAAAACGTCCATTAAAAGTGCGCATTCAAGAACACCTGCGCAACATCAAAATGGGGTTCATGAAGCATAGCCTTTCAAAACATTATGCACAATGCCACAACAGTGACCCCTCCTCTCTATTATTTATAGGTATTAAGCATATACCAAAAAATAGGAGAGGAGGGGACAGAGTGAAAGAACTTTCTAGGCAGGAAACCTTCTGGATACACAAATTGAACACCTTGTATCCAGGGGATTTAAATGAAGACATAGATATATGGTCCCTGTATTGATGTCTCTGTATGATCTTTTGTCCAAGACCCTTTATATATATATATATTTTTATATATTTTTTTTATATATCTCTTTTTAACTCATTTTAGATATTCATCAAATTTTAGATTTTGTCTCTATGTCCTTTTATGCTTATTGTACTATTGCTGCTAGGTTCCCCTTTTTTACTTGCAAAGTTTGCAGATTTATCATGTATGTTGTCCTTTAAGGTGGACCGGCTTTGAGAACTTTTCGTGTTCCTTTTCTATATCACTATGTAATAAAGGGTAGTAGGATAGTCATCCCAGTGTGTCAGTAATTGGTACACTCCTGTGCTATGCCTTATTCCAGTGTTTAACATTTTTTTCTTTGTTTTAGTATCATCAATCGCGATTGTTATTGTTATTTGAGTGTTAATAAAGTTTATTTTAATTGTTGTCATGTTTGACCCCTCCTCTCTATTATTTAAAGGTATTAAGCATATACCAAAAAATAGGAGAGGAGGGGACAGAGTGAAAGAACTTTCTAGGCAGGAAACCTTCTGGATACACAAATTGAACACCTTGTATCCAGGGGGTTTAAATGAAGACATAGATATATGGTCCCTGTATTGATGTCTCTGTATGATCTTTTGTCCAAGACCCTTTATATATATATATATTTTTATATATTTTTTTTATATATCTCTTTTTAACTCATTTTAGATATTCATCAAATTTTAGATTTTGTCTCTATGTCCTTTTATGCTTATTGTACTATTGCTGCTTGGTTCCCCTTTTTTACTTGCAAAGTTTGCAGATTTATCATGTATGTTGTCCTTTAAGGTGGACCGGCTTTGAGAACTTTTCGTGTTCCTTTTCTATATCACTATGTAATAATGGGTAGTAGGATAGTCATCCCAGTGTGTCAGTAATTGGTACACTCCTGTGCTATGCCTTATTCCAGTGTTTAACATTTTTTTCTTTGTTTTAGTATCATCAATCGCGATTGTTATTGTTATTTGAGTGTTAATAAAGTTTATTTTAATTGTTGTCATGTTGCTATTGACAACCAGTGACTCGCGATATTGGGACCTTTATCCCTCCCCTGCCGCTCTCCTATTGGTTGTGAGAGCTGCAGGCTAAGCCACTGAGGCTACTGACAATCAGTGACGCGCGCAATCGGGACTTTTATCCCTCCCCTGCCGCTCTCCTATTGGCTGTGAGAGCCGCAGGCTAAGCCAATGAGGCAAGGTCGCGGGGTATTTAGATTCCCTTCAACACCACTTGACTTTATTCCCTGATGAAGAAATCCACGGGTTTCGAAACTCGTTGGAAGAGCTGATAAGAATCCTATCTTTCACTGTCACCCCATCACGCGAGCTGATCCAGCGAGAACGGCGCAAAAAACGGCGATTTTCCCCACGGTGACGTCACCAACACGGAAGTGCTTGCCCGGAGGGGAGAGAGAGACTATTCAGCTGGCGTGGAGCTCCGCTGTGTAACAGCATTGTATGGGACAATAGCACACGTCCCACTCGAGTTTTGGGAGTAGAACTGCAAAGGCTTCTTACCTACCCTGTACCAGAGGCACCTACGTCCAGATCCATGTGAGGACATCTGTTCCGGTTTTCTGTGGCGTTGGGTAACAATATCCCGAAACTGCTTGTTGTATACCACTTTGATGTACGCACAATACTCACCTTATTCTAATTTATGTCAATATAATTTTTAATGCACTATGAGCGTTGTGCGCTGTGTCTTTTCTGTTTTTATCTGCTAGTTTAGGGGGTCCATGAGCCCCCCCTCCATCGCAGCTGCAGACGCTCTGTTCAAGGTCACGTAATTTACATTTATATTCATCACGTCACGTTATAACATTAGTTGCGCACTTTATTCTTTCTCACCTATAGAATTTGTGCATGAGTGGCAGTGCTACCACTGTCATTGGCCCGGTCATCTGAAGCCAGATTGTCCCGATCTGCACTGTTCTAGTCACCCCCTCCGGGGCAAAGTACGCAAGCGGTGAAAGCAGTCGCCTACATGGGACTGGTCCCCACCGAGGCGCAATGAGCAGCCATCCACCAGGCACAGCTGAGGACCCAGGTGGCAGTCCCTACACCATCTACAGCCAGCACAGTGGAGGAGACAGACGGGCATCAAGTTGCAGCCATCGGGCTGCAGGTTAATGATGTCCGGGGGAAGCATTTGCATCCCGTGACCATCGGAGATCATCAGTCAGCCGGCCTGATCGACTCCAGTGCTACAATTACTCTGATGCGACCTGAAATGGTTAGCCCAGAGGATCTGCTTCCTGGACCGGGGATATAGGTCACTATGCTAGACAGGGGACCTAAGTCAATCCAGATTGCCCGGGTTTTTCTCGACTTGGGTGCTGGTTGAGTGACAGATGTGGGTGTCCTGCCAGGGTTAGATACCGAGGTGCTACTCATGTATGACCTAGGACACATCATCTGTTCTTTTGCAGGAGAAGATGCTCCTGTTGCTGTGGTCACAAGGAGCCAAAGTTGGGCACTTGTCCAGGCAGGGGAGCCTTTGGTATTCCTGCCCACTGAGGAAATCCCCATCCCCCTGCATTTGGGACCAACTAATCCTGAAGTCCCCATGGAGACTAGGCAGATAAGACAGACAGAGTCTATACAGTGTCCTGACCTCCCTTCCTATGTACCTGTTTCCCCATCCCCTGACTAAGTGACCATGGATGAGTGGCCGTAGCTAGGGGCACGGTTCAGAGAAGCAGTGCGGTCTGATCCCAGCTTAGAGGGCATGAGACTTCGGGCGTCCGAGTCTGCCTCTTAGAGTGGGTCAGAACAGTATCTCTGGCACTGTGGGCTCCTGTACAGAGAGCAAGCCCCTGATGCACGAGACAGACTATGGACAGGATGGAGACAGCTCATGGTACCCAGGGTGTATAGGCAGCAGTTATTGGAGGTAGCCTACTCCATCCCACTAGCGGGGCATCAGGGGATCACCAGCACTAGAACCTGGCTACTATTGCAGCAATTCCACTGGCTGGGGGCATCCACGGCTGTGGCAGATTTTTGAGCTCCTAAACAGTCGCAGGGTCCGTAGAAGAGATGCTGGCCCTAGGGGTAATAGTACCGTCTCAGAGTCTTTGGGCTTCCCTGGTACCTAAGAAGGACGGAACCACTCAGTTCTGTGATGACTAACGGCAATGCTTAGAGGGTGGATTTTCTGGCTATGCATCTTAACCCTGGCTGTGCTTAAAGCTGTGACCATGCAGCAAGCTTAAGCCTATAGGGAACCATGTTAAAAATGGTTTTGAAGCAAAAGGTGACACTGTGTGCCCATTTGCATGTCATTTCCCAGAATCCCTTGCTGCAGTGGAAGTGCTGTGTGCTGGGTGATAATGGTGAAAGGCGGGGTTGCAGACCTGCCTAAGAAATGCAGGTGAGCATACAGGATTATATATATTTATTATATATATATAGCATATATATATAGCATATATATACAGCATATATATATAGCATATAGATGAGAACAATAGGCACTCCGTCACAAAAATCAAGATGATGGGTGCAAATCTTGTAGAAAATAACTTAGGCAATACGATACCGTGTGTGAGACGAATATCAAGAAAGGTCCCATTTGCAGGACCAAAACGTTGGTTATGATGTCTTTATAATACAAACATTTTTGACCATCCATTGGTGTGCTGCCTTCGTATTGCCTATATATATATATATATATATATATATATATATATATATATATATATATATATATATATATATATATATATATATATATATATATATATATATATATATATATCTTATACTATATAATTGAAAGCACTGTATGCCTGCCTGCCTGGATGTCCGGTGTCCCTAGGGGAAATCTCATTGGTCCCTTGGCCCGCCCCCGCACACCTCTCATTGGCCTGAGGCTGAGTGACGGGCCAAAGGACACACAGGGACACACACACACACACACAGGGACACACACACGGACACGGACGGGGACACACACACACAATCCCCTCCCGGTGCCCCTCACTCTCCCTCGTCAGCTGGACCGCACCTCAACTTCCACACCCCCCCACCCTCCCTGTGCCCGAACTTACCCGGAGTCCCGTGTACATACACACACACACATTCCCACCCCCCCCAAGCTCACACACACCTCACCCCCCCCCACAAGCTCATCCCCCCCCCCAAGCTCACACCCCCCGCCGCTACAGTCAGCGGGGGAGCGGAGTGAGCGCCCGGGATACACGCGGGGGAGCGGCCACAACACGCGGCCTCCCACCTCACATCCACGTGGGAGCGGCCGGATGATTGAGGCAGCGGCCGGATGAGTGAGGCAGCGGCTGGATCAGTGAGGCAGCGTCAGGATGAGTGAGGCAGCGGCAGGATGGGTGAGCTCCCCCCCCTCCACATGCTACGTGCTGCTCTCCCCCCTCCACATGCCCCATGCTGCTCTCCCTGCAGCTTCCCCCCCCCCCCCCCTCCACATGCCCTCTGTCCGGCTCCGGTCTGATCCCCGCCCCTCCGTACCAGATGACTGCAGGGTCCGTCTCCCGGCCTGCACGAGGAAGATGCTGCCGACTGCAAGATAAGCAGCTCCCCCCCACACATTCCTTCAGCTCACCCCCAACACATTCCTTCAGCTCCCCCCTCGTCCCTCCATACACACACACACACTATATATATATCTCTATACATAAATATATATATATATATATATATATATAATATATATATATATAGACATATATATATATATATATATATATATATATATATATACATACACATACACAGAGACACACACACACAGAGACCACACACACACACATACACATGTACACACACACATGTACACACACACACACACACACACACACACACACGTAGGCACACACACACACACACACGCACATGTAGACACACACACATGTAGACACACACACAGATGTAGACACACACACACACATGTAGGCACACACACACACATGTAGGCACACACACACACACACATGTAGGCACACACACACACATGTAGGCACACACACACACACGTCGACAGACACACACACACACACGTCCACAGACACACACATGTAGACACACACACACACACACATGTAGACACACACACACACACATGTAGACAGACACACACACACACATGTAGACAGGCACACACACACGTACACAGACACACACACACACACACACACACACACACACGTAGACACACACACACACGTAGACACACACACACACACACACCTATACATACACACACCTATACAGACACACGTATACACACAGACACACGTATACACACACACACACGTATACACACACACTATCCCCAGCACCACCACATCAGCACACCGGTATCCCATGCCCCCCCAGCACACTGGCATTCTCGGCTCCCTGCCATTCCCAGCCCCCATCAACACCATCAGCACCTACACATCGGCACCTTTGCACCTCCCCCATCGGCACACCCACATCCGCACCCCCACATCAGCACCAAACCCTCCCAAATCAGCACCCCGATACAATCACCATCAGTACAGCCACAGCAGCACTACCACCGCACATGGGCCGCGTGGACCACTCCTCACCCAAATGCCATACCCACACCACAAACATCCCGGGCAACGCCGGGGCTCTCAGCTGGTATATATATATATATATCTACTATATATTTCTCAAACCGTTGTATGCCTGTCTGTCCTGTCCCTAGGGGCAATCACATTGGACCTTTCGCCCGTCACTCTGCCTCAGGCCAATGAGATGGCTCCCTTGGCCCGCCCGCCCCCACACACCTCTCATTGGCTGGTGTGCTCTAACAGTGTCTCACACACACCCCTGTGCCCCCCTCACCCTCCATAACAACTTGCCCCCCTCGGTCCCCCGCAGCCTCCGGGGCTGGAATCCGGCGAGCCGCGGATACAATTTAACCGCACAGGTCCTGCGTGTAATGGGACAAATCCACCGCCAGCCCCGGCCGCTCAATGCGCCCCTCACTGGGCCCCTCCACTGCGGCCGCTCACTGCGCCCCTCCGGTCCAGACCCTCCACTGCGGCCGTTCACTACGCCCCTCCGGTCCGGACCCTCCACTGCGGCCGCTCTATGCGCCCCTCCGGTCCGGACCCTCACTGGGCCCCTCCGCTGCGGCCGCTCTATGCGCCCCTGACTGCGCCCCTCCGCTGCGGCCGCTCTATGCGCCCATGGCTGCGGCCGGTGCCGTGCTCGGGCAGGCTGTGCAGAGCAGTGAGTGAGTGCTCAGGCGGCGGCGGCGTTCTCTGCTGCTGCTGGAGATTGGTGGCAGAGATCCAGCCCCGCACCGAACCTCTTGCGCTCACATTCTCCCTGCACCTTCTTAAAGACACACTGCCCCTACTATTAATATCATATCATGCTATCAATTCTCTCTATACACTACATGTATTTCTATTATTTATTATTATAATGCTATATATATTTTCTTATCATGCTATCAGATAATATATACTGTATAGCATGCACACACACACACACTCACGCACACACACACTGACTGACACACTGACTGACACACACACACTGACTGACACACACACACACACACACACACACACACTGACTGACACACACACACACACTGCCTGACACTGACTGACGCGCACACACACACAAACACACACTGACTGATGAGCACACACACACACACACACTGACTGACGTGCACACACACACACACACACTGACTGACGCACACACACACTGACTGACGCACACACACATACACTGACTGACGCACACACACTGACTGACGCACACACACACACTGACTGACGCACACACACTGACTGACGCACACACTGACTGAGGCACACACGCACGCACACACTGACTGTGTGTGTGCGTCAGTCAGTCAGTCTGTGTGTTTGTGCGTCACACTGACTGACGCACACACAATGACTGACGCACACACACACACTGCATGAAGCTGTAAAGGGGGGGAACGGAGCTGTAAAGGAGGGGTGAGACTGGATTGATGTGAACGGGGGACAAACAGAGAGGGGGGAGACAGGAGAGGAGAGAGAGGAGCGGGAACATAACATCCCGGGCAATGCCGGGTCTCTCAGCTATTATATATATATATATATATATAAAAATATAGATGTAGCCGGGATTCCTTTGCGCGCATGTGTTGTATTGCAGCAGAGCAGGGAACGCTCTGGTTATTTGTGCCATGTAATGATCAAATAGAGACTGTAACCCCCTCAAGGGAAGAGGCTGAACCTCAAGAGCAGGATAGTCATTCCCCTGAGTAATGGTCGAGGAACACTTAATACGAAGTCAAAGAAATGGGCACCCTCCTAAGAGGATGATATATGGTCAGTTCGGGGCACCCCACTATGAGGCTCAGCAGTGGGCTCGCAACTGAGTAAAGTCAGTAATCGTGATGTTCAGTGAAATGTATAATCTTATTTAGAGTGTTGGAGGATGTGGATTGTTATGCATTTTTCATTATATAATGTTGTACCAGTTCAGAGGTATTGTCCAAGCGGGGACGTTGGAATCCACAGGGGGAAGATGTAGCCGGGATTCCTTGCGTGATGACGTAGTGTCGTGTTAACGTACCCTGACGTGTTTCATCACGACAGTGACTTTCTCAAAGGGAATGACCACTAGGGGGAGGGCTCGGTATTTAAGGGCTCATCTAATCAAAGAGGAGTGGCACCGGAGCAGCCAGAGGCCAATCGTCAGTGCCCAAACATAAAACCACGGCACTGACAATTATATACATTTACACGCCTGGGGCATGTGGATTTAACCTCCGGGCGAGTAAATATTGGACCAAGCAGCACACGTGTGTTTTTTAAATTTCCCCCACTCGCGCTGCTGTTTTTCCCGCGCTCGCGTTGGAGAAAAAAAAAAGCCGGAGGAGGGTTCATGTTGTTGGGGGAGATTACCCCGCCTCCGGCTCTCTGAGCAATGCCTTCGCTCCTCCCCCGCCTCTCAGCAACTTTCCCTCCTCAGCGCTTCCACTCCTCCCCCTTCCGGCAGCCAGACCCTTCCACGCATTTCTACCTCAGGCCCCTGCGGGGCCATCTGTCGCCCCCCCCTCCCAGCGGGCATTTGCCCCCCCCCCTCGGGCCATCCACCCCCCCCTCGCATCGGGCCATCTGCCCCCCCTCGCATCAGGCCATCCGCCCCCCCTCGCATCGGGCCATCCGCCCCCCCCCCTCGTATCGGGCCATCTGCCCCCCCTTGCATCGGGCCATCCGCCCCCCCATCGCATCGGGCTTCTGCCCCCCCCCTCACATCGGGCCATCCGCCACCCCCTCCCTCACATCAATCTCTCCCGGCCTCCGTGACACCCCCTATAACCCCAAACTCTCCCGGCCACTGAGCTGAGGCTGCTGCCGCCAACCCCATGTCCCGGCGGTGACCCGCAGTGACAGCCGATGAGGGCGACACCCAGCCTGCCCCCCGCCTCTTCTCCTTCTCTC